>NC_137663.1:1850611-2355322 GCF_963422515.1 Blennius ocellaris | reverse complement strand
GGATGTCCTCAAACTGTTTGGTTGGTGAAGGAGCTGCTGTTGGGGAGCTTTCAACGCGGCTCCACTTCGAAGATGAGGTCTGCGGAGTCTTGGACATGACGAGACCGTCGTAACACTCGTCCAAGTAGGATTGAAGGTCTTCTATTGTGTCCTCTTCCAGCGTTATAATTTTGCTTAATTTACCCTTTGTTTCTTTGTTTAGTTTAGTTTATTTTAGTTGTTTTTTTTCCCCCTCGGTAGTCTGAAAAATGTGCTTTACAGCCTGGGTGTCTCCATGTTGGGATGCACTCGATTATGTCACACTGGAATCACTCACTGCGCATGCCGATCCCCCCTCCACTATGTTTGCTGCTGGCTGCATTGGTGAATGACGTCATCATGCAGCTTGCGTGCGTGGTGACACCTTTTGCATCCGCTGGAATCGATAAGGGAATCTTTTGTAAATTTCAATGATTCCAAGGAATTGAAACACTGGGAACCGGTTCGCAACAAGAACCATCTTGAACACAAGACCTTAGAAAGTGTGGAGCCAGGTCAGGATGCTTATTCAGGATTTGATCGTCAGTTTTTACTCAAACTAAAAATTGTGTTTTAGACGTGTTCATCTTCACTTCAGGAAAAGTTACATCACACACTTTATCACTTCCTGTTCATAGAAACAGTGAAGCTGCGGCGAGACGGGTTTGCAGCTGCTTGCTTTGACTCACAGCAGAAAGGCCTGCGAAGGTGAGAGTCACGGAAACGTCTTTGTAGTGGGACGCATGTAGAAGCAGCTGGTGGTTAATCTGCTGGGGGAAATGCTTCCTCCTCCTCCTGTCACACATGTCGGCACTGCGCTACCAGTGTGCTGAATGAACAAAGAGATAATGTCTGTGTTCGTGGAACGTAGCATCCCAATACAGCTTGTTTTCTGCCTGCCTGCTCTCCGAGGCCTTGCCAAGGCACGCTGGAAGTATTTCACCGCCCTTTATGCGATTTTACACTCCCTGCTGATTTTTTTTTTATCAGTTTAATAATCAATACCAGTGACTCAGAGATGACTTCATATCGAGATGTGGCTTTGCAGAACCATCCTGGTGATGCTCAATGTTTAAGAAAAGACCGGAATCATCAGTGGATCGATTGAACAAGCAAGCATTGATTGCGTTGCCGTGGCAGTACAGCTTTCTCCACAGAGCCCAAGAGCTCCATTGTAGCTCAGAGGCTTTGGCTCCTTCATATTGAAGAAGGCCTGTATAGTTTCTTTTCAGTCCGATAAATGACGAAGCTGCTGCCGGTGGAGAAAAGTGCGTCCATCTGCTGCTGAAAACATCTTTCAATGCCATATCCCTGCTGTTAGTTTGGTATTTTGTTGAAGCAGAGTCGCTCCACATACCTGCCACATGCTCACCTTTCCCCAAGACAAAATAAAAAGAGCGAAACTCCGTCAAACAAAAAATGAAGGTCACAAGCACAAATTCAAATGGACAGAACTGTTCCAAGGACTGAAGGGTCGCACAAGTTTTCACCTCCACATTGACGTTGGGGAAAATGGAAAAGTTATGCTTCAGGAAATCATCAAACTTTAAAGAAAATAAACGTCTTTACTAAAGAAGGTCCTTGACAAAAAGGTCCAGTTTTACACTTTATAACAATTGTCTATCATGTGACCGTTGAATGACTTTAAATCGAAAAAGTGTGATGGTGGGAATATCTGTAACTTTTCAAGAGAAAACGCGTTGTTTTTGCAGTGTGGATTTCAGAAAAGTTTCGTATTTACATGGCAACATTTTGAAAACGATGTCCATTTACAAGGAAATGGCAGAAACATTGAAAATCAAGTAATTTCCCTGTTGGGCCACAAGTTGTCACTGTTGGCTGTTTTTGTAATGAAACCACACACACATGCAGCAGAGAACAACAAGCTCTAAACATTAACAACAGGAGAACACGGACATTCTAGTGGACATGCCACCAAGTTGGATTGTTATGGTGACTGTCAAAATAAAAGTACCAAGTCCAGGAGAATATGAACTGGGAGTCATGACACCACGGAGGAAACTTTGTCCTGATTGGCTTGTTGTGTTTTCAGTCACTCCCATGGCCGTTTTTGTATAAATGGGGCCTTCAAAGATGTTTTAGATATTAAATATAAGATATTTCTTTTTTTGAATGTCTCAGATTTAGTTTTTTTGTTTTGTTTTGTTTTGCTTTGTTTTTTTTGCTGAATCCCCATTCATTTGCTATAACACTCAACTTTCTTTGATGACTCCCTCCACCAAGACATCTAACTTAAAACAACATTTCATTTTGTGCTGGTGGAAGTCAAGTTAAGTCCTTTATTCGTCACACACAACAACTATACAAAATATAATGTGCCGCCAGTAAAATGCATTAAGTACATGATCCACACCAAAATAACAGTTTTGATGGGATAGAAGGATACAAATTAAAATGGAGAACATATAATAATGAAAATAACAGATTATATGACACCATTAAAAATAATAAAGGCACACAAAATATAAAAGACAAATAGATAAATACAGGTAGACGCTCAGCACTCCAATGAATCACTGTGTAGACTGGAAGCAAACAAACCCAAAGTGATAATGTTTCCAGAAACTAATTTTAACAAGCTCGACAGCAACAGAACTTGCATAAGCTCTTCCTGTTTGTACGTGATCTGTTGTCACGACAATGTGTTGGAACATAAAGCAAGAAGTCTCAGGTTATTTTTCCACCACGACTTCAAGTGAAATCGGGGAAAACGCCATAGTAACTAGTTTTTCTGTACACACTCAGTGGACGTAAAATTTCCACAGAAGGGAAAAAAAAGAATGATCATTTTAATTTATTAGTTTAAAACAACCAAAATGCTAACTTCATCATTTCCAGCATTTTTGTTGTTTCCATGGAAACGGACACTGTTTTCAAATTGTTGCTGCGTAAATGCAAAATGTTATTGAAACAAAAATAATGCAATTTCTCTTTAAAAAAATGTTGTAATTGGGGTCTTCTAGAAAGTTCCCGTAGTTTAAAACTGCTTCATTGTGTTTATTTTAGAAGGTAAGCATTTTGAAGATTAAAAAAAGAAAGAAAAAAAAAAGAAGAAAAACCCCATCACTCAGGAGTGATTGAATCGAGGAGAAAAACCTTTTGTCTGCACACAAAACATAAAATGATGGAGCAGTTTGATAATTATCCCCCGCCGTGACTGATAGGCCCCGAAGGGGGATCTTGAAACAGTCTCCGTACGTCCGTCCGTTCGAACGTTTCTACTTTTATCTCGGCAACCCCTGGGCCCATAGTGACCAAACTTCACATGTGGATACATCTCAGAGGGGGAAGGGATACTATGGTGACCTTGACATAATTTGCATATTAAGTAGGTCACAGGGTCATGAAGTGCTTAAAAACACATTTTGGGCTCTGGAGGACTAGGTTTTTGAGCTAGGGCTCTGAAATTTTATACACACATGATACACACTCCAGGGATAACCTCCAGTACACCAAGTGACCTGACCTTGACCTTGAAGATTGGTAGGGTCTGAAGTTTGCTCGTCATGGTTGCACAATACATGTATTTTCATATAAACATTTCTCCTCATTTCTCAGCAGTTCCTGGGCCCACAGTCACCAAACTTCACACATGGACACTCCACCTGGGGAGAAGGGGCACCATGGTGACCATGACCTAATTTGCATATCAGGTCACAGGGTCACTAAGTGCATAAAAACACCTTTTGGGCTCTGGAGACGTATTTTGACATAGCTTATGAAGAAGACCTTTCAGATTCTACATAATGATCTACTAGGACCCATGGAACACCCTCTAGTGTACCAAGTGTGCTGCCTTAGAGCTGCTTTGTGAGAAAATATAAAGCCCTCCGGCGGGGGATTAGCCCAGCAACGGCCTTCTTGTTGAAGTGTTTACCTCAGCATTAGACGTTTGTTGCTTCCCTGCTACAATTGTCAGTCTGACTCATCTTTTCTGCCTGAATGTGACTTTTCAGTTTGTATCAATTAAAGACCAACAGTTCGCTCCAGCAAAGTGCCACTGAAAAAGAAAAGATTAACAGAAAGTTATTGTTGGAAAATGTGGCAGAGTTAATAATGAGGTCTGCTCTGCTGGGCTTTACAAGAAGCTTGTTTGTCGCTGCCCTGCAGGCGTCAGGTTGAAACCAGCTGCACTCAGGTTTGATGTTTCCTCTGCAGAACCTGCTTTTCTGACTCCCTTTAGACCTGGAACCGGTTCAGTGGTCGAGTTCTCCAGACCAGTGCTAGACTCCAGACCATATTGGGAAGATCTTGGTCTTTACTCTCAGCCCCGAAATGTCCTGGTCTAATGCAGAAATTATGTTGTCAGTTGAATCGTTGTCGTGGAAACAGGTCTCAGTCCTCATCTGATGTGACTCGTTCATTTAACTATTGGTGGCTGGCGATACATTTATTAGGTGGGGCTCTTCATTATTATTTGATTTCAGTCAATGTTAACATCATTTAAATACAGTGCATTTATAAACCCGGAGACTGACTTAACTCTCTGTGCTTGGCTTGACTCCAGCTCAAGTTGCTTTCTTCAGCTCGCGTCCATTTTGGTTTGTATGATATTTAAAGTTACTTGGTGAACTTGTTTCGTATCGTATGCGATGCATTTGAAAAGACAGAGCTGAAAACGGCTCGTGTCGCGTCGGTCACTACCTCCACTTCAGTGGCGTTTTTTTTTTTTTTTTTTACCATTTGCTTGCTCTTAGTTTGGCTGGTGGTGTAAAGTTAGTTGGAAAACTTTGCTCATACTGAACGCAGTATTTACTTTTGAGAAGAATACAATGAACAAGGCTGACATATTATTTCCCTGTTTGCCTCCACTGGATGTTTACATGAATTATCAAGTTCACACATCATTAAAAAATAAACAGTCTTACAGACCACACACACACAGTAGCCTATATTAATGTTTTTTGTGTATGGCTGTTCATAAAAATAGATATATTATAAATATTACAAATCAAGCTTTATACACTGTATATAGTTTTGTATATACAAAAACATTGAATCTCAATTCTGAGGCTGTTCTGTAAATAGTTTTCAAATATACAATAAATAAAGCTTCTGATCAATCCATATCAATTTCAGACTTAAAATATTGTACCGATTTAAGCCCCACCCTGTTTCATTTGAATCACACTCACTTTCGGTTTATGCCCCACCCACTCAGAGTATGGATACAGATCATTCAGATCCAGGTGTACTCGCTCATTCCTAGTCTCCATCATGAATATGTTTGAATTCTAGAAACCCACATGAGCAGCAGCTACTTTAACATTTAAGTATTTATTCCTTCTGTTCGTTGTGTTTTTTTGTTTGTTTTTTTTTTTTTAAGTTTAAACAAAAAGGAAATAAAGTAGAAACTGTCTTCTAAAACAGGGGTCTCAAACTCAATTCACCGAGGGGCTGCTGGAGGCAGAGTCTGGGTGAGGCTGGGTCGCATCAGGGATTCCACAATCAAAGTTATACAAAAAAAACAAAAATCGTCAAACGTCATTAATAGTTCTAATGATTTCTTCCGAACATGAAGTGTCTTGAACATGAACAGTTCTTAACATGGTTTCTCTTGCCTACTCCTTGCTGCCTTGGCAGCACTTCTTCTCACATATCTGAGCCACATTTGGCTTGAGAGGAAACAGTTCAAATGTCCAGACTGTCACAAAATATTAGCCACAATTCAATCAAAATATTAAAAACTTCATTTATACCAGTTGCAAGCAGCAATGGCTTCATTTTACACATTTAAAAACAACAAGAACACCATGGCAGGAGGACACTACACACAAAACCCTCTTCACTCCTGGTTGCCCACCCACAATTAATAAACTAAGTGTTACGGCTGAGAGCCGGTGCGGGGAGTGTCTGGAACCCAAAAGCAGACCAGGAGGCAGAACAGGTGCAATTGGCAGTGATTTTATTGAAAACCAAGACCTGCGAGACGAAGAAACGGAGACTCCAGGATGCAGAGTACGCAGGCGGAAGGACGGCAGCAGGGAGGCGCTGCACCCCGAGGAGGAGTGCTGACGGCGCACCAGGAGTGCAGCAGGGAGAGCTGCGCGGCGAGGAGGAGTGCTGAGGGCGCACGAGGAGCGCAGCAAGGAGCGCTGCGCGGCGAGGACGCTTGGAGAGGGAAGCCGTGGAGTGCATTCGCAGACAGGTTGCTCATACAAGGGACACAATCTTCTGGCACTGGACCCGCCTCACTGCAGGGCTTAAGAGCTGGGAGCAATCAATTAGCTGATTACCTGTAGAAGTGTCCATGAGGATCTGGTGCTGGAGCGAGGTGTGTGAATCCTCACACTAAGCTAAACTAGATGAACAAACATGAAATCAGCAACAAAAACACAACACAACACAATCATTACCAACACTACAAACCTAATATAACCCCCAATAACAGTGATCGCGAAATACGTCGGACAGTTGGACATTACCGATAAAAATGCACTTGGTCCGCTTAATATCCTCTGAAAACCGGTTTCATGTCAGGATTTCTGCTGCTCTGCAAAATGTGGAAGTCATTGCTGGACTTCACCTACGATTTCCTCATTTGTTCATAATGAGCAGCTGCTACACTTAACTGCAGCTCTGGGGATTCGCTCCAACACTCAAAACAGTCGATAGCTTGTAAGTAAAATTAATTCAAAAGAGAAAGAAAAATGAATAGCGCCACAGAGTCACGCTGATAAAGTTTAATGAGAATAGTGGATGATTAAACTGTAACAAACATAAACACGCTGCAGCGAAAGAACCTGAAATCAGACTAGTTTTAGTTATGGTATAATCTAGACAGCAGACTTAAAAAGCAATTAATCATGTCCACTTGGAGAAAATGTGTTTTCGGGTGCAAGTATGGTTCCACACTATTTGTCTTGCTGAAAGAAGAAGCACAGCGGCGAATGTGGCTGGACCTTTCCCGTGGACCTGCCTCAGAAATCCGCAAAGAATCTATCCATCCATCCATCCATCCATACATCCATACATCCATACATCCATCCATACATCCATACATCCATCCATCCATCCATCCATCCATCCATCCATACATCCATCCATCCATACATCCATCCATACATCCATACATCCATACATACATCCATCCATCCATCCATCCATCCATCCATCCATCCATCCATCCATCCATCCATCCATCCATCCATCCATCCATCCATCCATCCATCCATCCATCCATCCATACATCCATCCATCCATCCATCCATCCATACATCCATCCATCCATCCATACATCCATACATCCATACATCCATACATCCATCCATCCATCCATCCATCCATCCATCCATACATCCATCCATCCATCTACTGATTGGTTGATTGATTGATTGATTGATTGATTGATTGATTGATTGATTGATTGATTGAGTTTGTTCAGTTTGTTCAGTTTGTTTTTGAGAAATAGAACTCTGATATAAGTGACAGTGTCTATGTAGGCCACTCAGACTTTATAGCCATTTTGTTTGATATTTGCTGTTTAACTGTAATTTTCAATGGGAAAGTGGAATTGAGGTAATGGAGCAGAGTTTATGTTATTCTTCTTTCTGCTCCCTCTCTTATTCTGTGATGTGTTGTGATAAATTGTTTGTTTTTTTATTTCTATTATCATAACTATTGTAATAATAGAAATGCAATCAGAAAACGTTTTTTAGCAGCTCAAATTATTCAATGGTGTAAAACTTGTTCCTCCAATCAGCAACAGGAGCGAACCCATGTGGGCAGAGCCTCTCGACCACCATCCAATCAGAGAGCACCCAGTCAGATCTGTGCATAAAAACAGACTACGTTTTTGAAATGTTTTTTGTATTAATTGCAGAATTTGTGAATTTATTTTGAGGAAAGTTGATAAAATGCAGAAAGAGTTTAAAACAATAGAATGGAGCCACTACCTCGTGGTTCCTCTCAGTTCAGACTCTGATTGGTTTGAATTCACACTGAAGCTGCTCAGAGCAAACAAAGACAGCGCATAGCACAGACGAGCATTTCTTTACATCCCGTCATATTTCTATGTGTAGGATGATCCGTCAACACGACGCTCGCTAGGTTTCGCTTCTACACACCCATGTAGGGTCAGTCAACACTTTGCTAGACACGATGGCAGTGTTTAAACCCTGAACACACACACACACACACACACACACACACACACACACACACACACACACACACACACACACACACACACACACACACACACACACACACACACTGCTATTGTCACACACCTACACATCAGCTCAACATGCTTTACACAGTCTATAAATATAATTATTTTCAATCCTCCTGAACTCGTAATCTATTCTCAGTGAAACCTGTCTGACAGTGACACTGAGACTTTGTGTCATTTCATCTAAAAAAACACGTGTTGGTTTTGGATTTCATATATGAGCTTGTTCTGAAAAAGTCAATTATTAATTTCTTTCAAATTAACTGAACAACCACATATTATATACTTATTTAATCTTCTTTCTGCTCCTGTTCATTCTGTATTGCATTGAATAGTGTTAGTTTTTTTTTGTCTTTTTACAGTGAATGAAAAACACAATTGTGCTTCACATTTTTATGTAGCTTTTTATTTTCAACTTCAATTTAGAATCATATTTCATCACAATGATCAACATTCGCAGGAAAGTCAATGCAAATTTATTTCTAGAGCACCAATCAGACACAAGGCACTTTGCAGTGATTTACAAAGAAAAAAACCCCAATACATCCTTTAAATGAGCCATTCAGTCATTAAACTCTCGTGCCAAAATGCACAGGAAGCAAACTGAGAGCAATTGAAAAGATTAAGAGAAAACATTTGTGCAACATTTGGAAAATTAAGAAATAACAGACATGGAGTTGTCATTCACGTTTGCGTTACAGAACACATACTTTTTTTTAACATCTTGGATGAAGTTTTTTCTCTGGAATAACCTTGTATTCGCGTTTACCACACATTTAACTGTGTGGTAAACCACACAATTTAACCGTTTGACACATTTAACCTTGTCCACCGACTGTCACATGGTTGGTGTTTAGCAAACACAACATTCAATTGTTGGTCTTCTGAAGGTTCCAGCAGAATATAAAAAAGACATCTGTTTTACACTTCAGAACAGACTTTATTGGAAAAGTACAATTGTGGGAGGGGGACCTTTCTTACGGTAGCCGTTTTGTAAAATCCAAGATGCTCGCAATTTCCGTTACAAGGCAAATGGAAACATTGTTTTTCTGATTGATTGTACGAAAAACTTTCCCAATATGTATAGTTTTGTTTGTTTCACATGACGAACAAAAATCAATGTTACGCATTTTCTTCAAAATCGCAAAAACTGTGCCAAGGATTGTTTTTATAGAACAGTGATGCTACATGAAGCTAACTAAACACTCAAACTGAGCTAAAGTTGCTCACAGGATGTAAGATATTGCACTTTCTGGATGAAATGGGTTCATGTGACTTGTAAATCAACGTTCCGACGTTTCTGCACCCAATTTCATGTTGTTGAGCCGATAACAAGAGGAGGGTTTATGTCGTGTTTTAGTCAGGAGTTTTGAGGCACAGACGTATTTCTCACATCGGTCTCATTATGTCATGATTTGTGACTCCACCTGTGGGGTTGTTTTCCTCATACGTCTTTCATAAATACTCTGTTAGAGCCATTAAAGACGAATTAAAGGCTGCAGAGATGCAGGGTCATTTAGAACTGGTTTGCATATTTTATTTATTAACAGCAGCCAGCTATATATGATTACGACGTGTAACGAAGCATGGCATGATTTCTGGCAGTGGGGTGTCATAAATGGATCATGAGGAAGATTCGGTGCCCAGAGAGGAATAATCCAAACTCTGGAGGCCAGCAAAGATGAGGCGGATAGGAGGAGGAGTTGGAGGAGTAGGAAAAGGAGGGAGAGAATGAAGAGAAAATGAGGAAGTGGAAGAAACGAAACATGAGAGGAGGAGGAGAAGTGGAAAGAGAGGAGGAGGTGGAGGCGGAAGAGTTGGTGCCCAACATAGAAGGGTCCAAAGTGTAGAATGCAGCAAAGAGAAGGAGCAAGAGGAAGAGGAGGAAGAGGTGGAGGAGGAGGAAGAGGTGGAGGAGAAGGAAGAGAAAGAGATGGTGCCCAATAGAGAAGAACCCACGCTCTGGAACCCGGCAGGGAACATGAAGAGAAAGAGAGGAAGAGGAGGTGGAGGAGCAGGAGGAAGAGATGAAGAGGAGGAGGAAAAGGAATATGAGAGGAGGATGAATGAGAGGAAGAGGTGGAGGAGGATGACAGGGAGGAGGAAGGTCTTAAATAAAGTCAGTAAGTATACAATTTTTATATTTGTGGTATTTTTACTCAGCGAGATGAAGTCATTTATCTTTAAAGTAAAAAAAAAGTCCTCAAGTGTACGTTTTGAAGCCGACAATGAATTCTGTTGCATGAGGGTAAATAGTTTCCTCATTCCTCATGTTAGGATCTCACAAGACCACAGAAAGTTTGTTCATTTCTAAGTAAATAATTTTCATTTGTCATGATACACAGTCATGACATATGAATTTGGACCCAGGAATGTGATTGACCATCACACCCAGTGGGGGGACCTTTTGCCACTGCAGACCCATGCAATCCTCCCCTGCTTTCTGCTCAAAAAACACTTACCCCCATGTACTCAGCCAGTCACTGATTGGTTGAAGTTCTCAGTATTTGACACCTTCAAATCCACAAACCTTCAACAAAAAGCCTGCAAAAGCAGTCTTGCAGACTCTTGCCCCGAGTCTTCTCCTGTGAACACCCGGGAAGAGCTGCTCAGCTCACCCAGCGTTAGCATACAGCTAACACCAGACGCCTGCAACCAGGGACCTTCACTCCTAAACTCCTCTGCTGACCCACCACGAGGGTCAGACCTTCCCCTGAGCCAGAGACCAGCACCCAGAGTCTGATCTCCCATCAACCAGGAAAACCAACCAGTTCCTCCAGGACGGACCAGGGAAACGACGCCTCACAGAACTTCTTTGTGTTTTCCTCAACCAGCAGGAAAACCATCACAGACCTGAGCGACCAGCTCCTCAGTCTGGACAAAAGGAACAACCAGGAGCTGCAAAGAAGGACTCCTGAAACATCAACTCCATCTTCTTCTCCTCAGCCTGCAGAACCAGCAACCACAGTTAGCAGGAGGTGCTAACTACAGGAGAAGACACCAGCTTCCCTCCAGCAGGACAACAACCGAACTCCAAGGAAGTGCAACCGAACACCAACAACCGAACACCAACAACTGAACACCAAGGAAGTGGTAACAAACAGTTGTTTGTTACCACTTCCTTGGTGTCTTTAAAGAAGGAGTTCGGCATTACCTGAGATTAGTTAAACCTGATGCTATGATAGAACTGTTTAACTTTTATGAAGATGTGTTGGTTCTATGACAGTGACTGAGTTCTATTGATAATGATATTAGGAGCAGTTATCAACCTGTAAACCAACGTTAGCTCTGCCACAGACACAGGGTCTGCATGCTAATCTTTGCTTTACTAACTAGTTAACTCACAATCCTACACATATCACATCAAAGACAACATCACACAGTAACTGAACACCATCTGACGACTCCTGACGTTTTACAAAACAAGTCTCATTCACATCAACTCATTCTAGAAATGGTCCTTTAGCAGAGACACACAGGAAGCAGATGCTAAAGACTAGCTTCCATGTTCCATTGTTCTCCAGCACATGGTGGAGACTCAGGACAGACCTCCTGCTCTCTGATAACCTCCATTTGAATGTAGTTTCTTGTGACTGAATGTAGTTTCTTGTGACTCGCCATCTTGATTTTGTAGTCCATCACACGTCTCACACACACACTCCCTCCACCTCTCTCTCTCTCTTTTTCCCTCTCTCTCCACACGCACACACACATCCACACACACCAAGCTGTATATAGGTAGTTAGTATCTGTGTTTATTGGTTTTTCAGTGTAAATAAATATAATTTTTGGAATCATACTTGCTGTTTTATTAATGAGCACAAAGGAGAATGAAATGTCGACTCTTCTGTGTCAAGAACTCCAAAATCCTTCAAGCTTTACTGTTTAATTCTGGTAATTGTAATTAATTTAAGTATTAATTCAAATTCCTGATGAACTGTTTAGTATATCTTATGAGACTGATAGAACTGAATTGGCCCATCATTTCCTGTTAAGACAGGTGGAGCTCCGAGGTTCTGATACAGATCAGATAACATTTTCAATAACATAATTAATAACTATCTTTGATAATTATTATATTATATATTAATTATTATACAGATTTTCTGTGATGAGTTTGCATGTTTTGAGCATGCCACTGGTTTTTTTTTTTAAGATTGAATGTGATGAGGTAAAAAAGAAAGAAAAAAATGGTAAACGTGAAGATGAAAAGAAAACAAATATAATGTGATGAGATCTTCTGAAGTATAGATGATAAAACCAAGAAGTATTGCTACTCAGTTAGGAAGTCTTTGTAGACGTCAGAGTATCAGCTCACCTGTCAGGGACAGGTCATGTTCTTCCTCTGACTCCGTGGAGCAGATTTGAAAACTCCAAGGAGACGTAACATTTTAGCGGAGGAATGTGGCCTGAAATGCGTTGACCAGGATCCGTCCTGTTTAGCAGTCCGCCGCCGGCCCCGAGCTATTAGGTGTTGCCATGGCAGGAGGCGTCTGTGTGGAATGAGTAAGTGAGAGAGTCGGGCGAGGTGGCTCCCCTCTTCCCCCTCCTCCTCGGCATTACCGTGGCTCGCTGCTGTACTGCCTTTCCACTGGCTCTTTCATTAATCAGCATTAACACAGATCCGCGGGGAGGGCCGATTTCATGTGGTGCTCCCATGAGTAGTGCTTCATCGCCGCTCACTGGCGGCGGTGAAAAGAAATAGAGCGTGTGAAGAGTGGCCGTTTGATGAAAAACATTGGTTTGGTACAATATGCAGCTTTCTCAAAAGACGAAGATGAATGTGTCATGGCTTTCATACGCTGGTGGTGAGTGTCGGCAACAAATACGAATTACTCATCAGAGTCTCATCCTCATTTGCTGCACCATGATATTGTGTGATTATCATCTTTTATGATCAGTGTTTTTAGAGTAATCAAGAAGCAACTGGGCCGCGTCGTTCAGTGAGCATCTGCGGGCGTTACGTTTTCAGTTCAAAGGCAACAGGACACTTTATTAAATGTTCTATGTTTCTGTTTCATCTCCCTGTGACACGCCGCAGCACATAATTAGTGTACTCTTTCCGACAAAGAGGATTTGATGAAAGAACCAAATAAGACCTGCAATAACGACAAACAATGTTAGCAGGGCAAAACACTTTGATGTAGGGATTTTCTAGCAGACGTGACACCAGGAGGCAGACCAGCAGAGGAGTGATTAAAGCTGCGTTCACACCACAACCATTCAAGTCACAACACATTGTTTTAGAAAAGTTTCACGTTTACATGACAGCATTTTGAAAACAATGTCTGTTTCCACAGCAATGGCAGAAAGTGAAAGCGATGTCAGCCTGGACTGACCTTCATTTCTTAAAGTAATGATGGCCACTCGTTTTTCTTTACTTAACTGCTTTTTTCTTGCCATATTACAAATTCTAAGTCTATTCAGTGGGACTATCAGCTGTGTGTCCACCTGACTTCTGCACAACACAAGTTATGGTCCAAACCCCATTAATAAGGCAAGAAATCCCACTTATTAAACCTGACAGGGCTCATCTGTGAAGTGAAAACCATTTCAGGTGACGACCTCTTGAAGCTCATCAAGAGAATGCAGAGTTTGTGCAAAGCAGTAATCAGAGCAAAAGGTGGCTACTTTGAAGAACCTAGAATATAAGGTGTATTTTCAGTTGTTTTACACTTTATTGTTAAGTACATATTTCCACATGTGTTAATTCATAGTTTCGATGTGTTCAGTGTGAATCTACAATGTCAATAGTCATGAAAAGAAAGGAAACTCATTGAATGAGAAAGTGTGTGCAAACTTTTGGTCTGTACTGTGTGTGTATATATATATATATATATATATATATATATATATATATGCTGTGAATGCAGCAGTTAGAGTGATCCCTACCACAACAATCACTGAAACCAATGAGCTGATATACACTTCAGCAGCAGTGATCCTAGAGATGCTTGGCTATAAGAGCAACCATGGCAGCCATGAGAAACAACACCCACCATGGAAAAGACGGTTGTAGGCTAACATCAAGGCAGCACGGAGAGAAGTGAGTCAACTGTCAGTGGCCCAGAGAGGTGCAATGAAAAGACCGTTACCCAAGAGGTACACCCAGATGCCCATACCTGAAGCACTCGAAACTGCCAAACAAAGACTCCAAGCCTTGGACAGCCGCCTAAAGAGGTCATATTCATATATATATATATATATATGCCAGTGATCAGATACCCTGCAGGTATAATAAGGTGGCCAAAGGAAGAGATACAGACCACAGATGTTAAAACACGAAAACTCCTCACCATGCATGGTGGGTTCCATCCCAAATCCAGCACCTTGAGACTGTATGCTAGCCGTAAGGAAGGAGGCCGAGGACTAGTGAGCGTGAGAGCCACTATCCAGGATGAAACATCCAAGCTCCATACGTACATCAAGGACAGGGCTCCAACGGATGACATACTCAACGAAAGTCTCAGACAATGGCGAGATGAGGAGGTGCTGGAAGAGGGACCATCATGGGAGGACAAGCCCCTACATGGGATGTACCACCGGAACTCAAGAAGTCCTACCAATGGCTAGAGAGGGCTGGCCTACAGGACAGCACAGAGGCCCTCATCCTGGCTGCACAGGAGCAGGCTCTGAGCACCAGAGCCATAGAAGCCCAGATCTACCACACCAGACAAGACCCAAGGTGTAGACTGTGCAAAGAGGCACCTGAGACCATCCAGCACATAACTGCAGGGTGCAAGATGCTGGCTGGGAAGGCATACATGGAACGTCATAACCAAGTGGCTGGCATAGTGTACCCAAACATCTGTGCGGAGTATGGTCTGGAAACCCCAAGGTCACAGTGGGAGACCCCCCCAAAGGTGGTGGAGAATGACCGAGCCAAGATCCTGTGGGACTTCCAGCTACAGACAGACAGGATGGTAATGGCGAACCAACCAGACATTGTGGTGGTTGATAAAGGGCAGAGGAAAGCCGTGGTGGTGGATGGAGCAATACCAAGTGATGGTAACATCAGAAAGAAGGAACATGAGAAACTTGAGAAATATCAAGGGCTGAGAGAGGAGCTGGAGAGGGCTTGGAAGGTGAAGGTGACAGTAGTGCCCGTGGTAATCGGAGCACTCGGGGCAGGAACCCCCAAACTGGAGGAGTGGCTCCAGCAGATCCCTGGAACAACCTCGGACATCTCAGTCCAGAAAAGTGCAGGACTTGGAACAGCAAAGATACTGCGCAGGACCCTCAAGCTCCCAGGCCTCTGGTAGAGGACCAGGACCCTCAAGCTCCCAGGCCTCTGGTAGAGGACCAGGACCCTCAAGCTCCCAGGCCTCTGGTAGAGGACCAGGACCCTCAAGCTCCCAGGCCTCTGGTAGAGGACCAGGACCCTCTAGCTCCCAGGCCTCTGGTAGAGGACCAGGACCCTCAAGCTCCCAGGCCTCTGGTAGAGGACCAGGACCCTCAAGCTCCCAGGCCTCTGGTAGAGGACCCGAGCTTGGAATAGAAAAACAGGTGACCGCCCGCGGAGGGCGAGAGGGGAATTTTTTATTTTACACGCACGCACACACACACACACACACACACACACACATGCACACACACACACACACACACACACACACACACACACACACACACACACACACACCCACACACACACACACACACACACACAGACACACAGACACACAGACACACACACAGACACACACACACACAGACACACACACACACACACACACACACACACATATATATATATGTATATATATCAGTGCTTCTAGACCTGCTTTGCACCACAGACAGTTTTAAACAACATCATTGTCCAGCCGGAAACAAGGGATGCCGTCAAGCTGAAGAAGGAGTCTATTGGGCGTTGTTAGCTCATAGGACTCCCGAGGCAGCTGACAGGTACCTTTCAGGCCAAGCGAACCGCAGCCCAGGTCGTGGTGGAGGCAAAAACTCACGTCTGGGAGGAGTTCGGGGAGGCCATAGAGGAAGACTATCGGTTGGCCCAGAGGAAATTCTGGCAAACCGTCCGGCGCCTCAGGAGGAGGAAGCAGTTCTCCACCAACATTGTTTACAGTGGAGGTTGGGAGCTGTTGACCTCAACTGGAGATGTCGTCGGGCGGTGGAAGGAATACTTCGAGGACATCGAAGGGACCACAGGATTTCATCTCTGCTTTTTGCAGATGACGTGGTTCTGCTGGCTTCATTGAACCTTGACCTTCAGCGTGCACTGGCGTGGTTCACAGCCGAGTGTGAAGCAGCTGGGATGAAGATCAGCACCTCTAAATCCGAGGCCATGGTTCTCGACCGGAAAAAGGTGTCTTGCCCCCTCCAGGTCGGTGGAGTGCCCTCTTCCCAAGTGAAGGAATTCATATATTGTGGGGTCTTGTTCACGAGTGGGGGAAAGATGGAGCGTGAGATCGACAGGCGGATTGGTGCAGCGTCTGCAGTTATGCGGACGTTGTATCGGTCCGTCGTGGTGAAGAAGGAGCTGAACCAAAATGATCTGTATCCATATCCATACTAGGAGTGTGTGGGGCCTAAATCAGTGGGCGTGACTAAATTGAAACTGGGTGGGGCTTAAATATATACATTATTTTAAGTGTCAAATTGATATGGATTAATCAGAAGTTGCTTTATTTATTGTTTATTTGAAAACTATTTACAGAACAGCCTCAGAATTGAAATTCAATGTTTTATATATTAATAAACTATGTATGTATACACTGTATATAAATACTATATATAGTATATAAAGCTTAATTTGTAATATTTATATTATTAGATTCATTTTTATGAACAGCCATATACAATAAACATTAATATAGGCTACTTCATGTGTTCAGCTATGTGTGTGTGTGTGTGTGTAAGTGGTCTGTAAGACTGTTTATTTTTTAATGATGTGTGAACTTGATAATTCATGTAAACATCCAGTGGAGGCAAACAGGGAAATAACATGTCAGCCTTGTTCACTGTATTCTTCTCAAAAGCACCGCTTTCAGTACGAGCAAAGTTTTCCAACTGACTTTACACCACCAGCCAAACTAAGAGCAAGCAGATGGTAATAAATAAATAAATAAATAAATAAAACCCGACCGAAGTGGAAGTAGTGTCCGACACAACACGAGCCATTTTCAGCTCTGTCTTGTCAAATGCATACGTTCCAAAACAAGTTCACCAAGTAACTTTAAATATCATACAAACCAAAATTGAGGCGAGCTGAAGAACACCTTAGGGGTATTGAAGAGCGCAACAGTCACTCTCTGTGTGTCCGAGCTGCCTGCAGAGCTGTGTGTCAAGGGGGATGGGCACTGTGTGTGACTGGCCAATCACAGAGTGTGAAGACAGTCAGTTACCAAGTGAAGATTTTCCTTCAGCACGAGCATGGATACTGAGGAGTTTTACTCGTATTATGCTCGTACTCATAAAAAATGCTTTATCCCTACCGGACTGAAACAAGTATCCAGCTCATCCATCATGTGAACCAACACCCAAAATAAAACTCAAGCTTAGTTTCCCCTGGAGATCACTGCCGTGCAAACGGACCCTAAAACTGAAACGGCAGAAACGTTCAACCTGTTTCAAACTGACATCAGCTTGAATGCTAATGATGAACTATTGATGATACTTTGCCTCATAAATAGCAAGTTCAGCAGTAAAAACATCCAGGCACCATAGAAAGACCAACGGGCGTGCGAGTAGTGATCAAGTTCTGCCTGAAAACGAAGCAAATGGCTTCGGCTGAAAGTCAATTACCGTCACAAATCATGGATGAGTGGCCAAAGCACTGAGCGCAGGTTTGTGTGGCAAATGGAAATACCTCACTGGGACTTTGGAAATTTTTTATCTGTCAGAGAAAGAAATTAAATGATCTAAGAGCTGCCAGGGCCTCAAACCTTCAGCCGTCTGTAAGAAAGCAACAGTTGACACACGTTCGTAACCTAGTGAAACTCTGCATATCATCCCGATTTAGAGCTTTTACAGTCATTTTCAAGCAGGTGCAAGATGAGGTAACCCGATGAGAAGAGTATTGTTGGCCCGGCGCAGACAAACAACATGTTAATAATTAATCTCTTGTCTTGTGTTTCATGAAAGCGAGACGGTCGGATCAATAGTCTCCATCAGGGGAAGGGCTCCAGGCATGGCTCCGTCGTCAAGCATCCTAACATCAGTGCAGGAAGTTGCTTCTGTTCCTTGTTGTGTTTGAGACTGTTTGGTATTCTGCCGGTGGGCTCGTCTGGGTATAGTCACCGAGGATGGCTGCTGCCAGCCGAGCTGCTTTGTTATCCGACTGATTGAAAATGTCAAATTATGTGTCGTCGATTTGAAAACCCTTTTGGTTTTAGGTTGAAAAACTGTCGACTTGCGGCTCCGCAGACACACAAGTGATTAGCAGCAGAGTTTTAGAATCAGGAGCCTGAAGCTGATATGAGCTTCATCCGATCTCATACTGTCCATTGTAAATGAATAACGACATCTCTGATGAGAAAATCTTGTGTATCTCTTGCTGAGCTTGACATCTTAACTGCCTGTAATTTGACACCAGCTTCGATGCCTTGCCGGCTGCTGCTTTGCTTAAAGTATGCGACCATATAAGGACACTTAGACTTTTTGAAACAGTTGCATAAAGTTGGGATAATCTCTTTCAACATATTGTTAATATCATGTTTTCAAGTTTCTGTTTACACAACAACAATGCTCAGAGCTATCGCCAAAAATTAAACTTTTAGGAAATGGCTCTCAAAGGGGAACGATGCAAAATGCTCTATGAACTTTGCTATGGGTCAGACACACCTGACAAAATATTTATGCACACAGAAACAAACAACAGCACCCACTTTTGCCCAACATGAACACAACATTGTTTTCAGAAGGTTGTCGGATAAATGCTAAACATGTTTTCACTTGAAACGATGCCATGTAAACAGAGCCTAAAGATCAGCGCAGATTAGATTAGATTAGATTAGATTAGATTAGATTAGATTAGCACAAACATTATTGATCCATTTGAGACAAAAAACTCAAAACATTTTAAGTTCAATAAAGTCATAAAAAGTTAACAGGATAGAAAACATTTGATAAAAGAAAGCATCATAAAATCCAAAGAAAGTATATGAAAGAAACATGGGGAAAACTACCACAGTTTCTCAGCTTTAATTCAAGCCATGTGCTTTTCACCCTCTTGTCTCTTTGTGTGTGAACGTAGTGGAGTTAGTCTCCATTCATCTCTTGTGGCTCTCGTGTAATTGTGCTCTCATTGTGTGAATGTGTCGCCTGTCCATGACAAGATGCTGCAGATTAATTTATTTGTTGTGGCTCTGCAGACGCTGCAGACTTGAGAAGGTTCACGTGTCTGCCGGGGCGTCCAACCGTCCATGGGTGCGTGTTTATTCAGGATTGGAGATGATTTTCAAGATATTCTCATTGTGTATTTATTCGACACTGCCTGTTATTGTCTGGCTCCTCTGGGTCGGCACGGCGGGTGATGTAGACGCGTTTGAAGATGGTGTAAGAGAGTAATTTGTGTACACGGAGCCATGTGCTCTTCAATATTTATCATGTGAACAGTTGTACTTTGATGTGAATCGTGTGACGGTAATGCGGCGAAATACATCAGCATTAAAATTTTAAGCCTGGAGACACTGCGGCGCGCATAATATTCCACTTTAGATCATGGCCTGCGGGGTGTTCTGTTGGCAGAGTGACTCGTGTGCATGATTACAGACCTGTAAATGTATCTGTGCTCACCTCCAGAGAGACTCTCAGCTGGCTGGAATCTTTATATTCAAGCAGCATAGCTTTACAGACGCTGCTGCCAGAGCGAAACCTGAAATCCGCACGGGACCGGGGGCGGGGGCGTTGACCTCCGACCCCGCTCGTAAATCATCCTGGCAAATAAAACTCTCCTTCCTCTCTCCCCCACCGCCACTCTTGCAGGGTCAAAGCCAAGAAGGGCGTGAACCTGCTCCAGACCAAGTCCAAGAACACCCAATGGAAGGTGGAGTGGGAGGTACAGTCCGGCGCCAAGCACTCCATCGCCACGATTGACGTCAACAAGAACCGAGCCGTGAAGCATGGGTGAGTCTGCCGCTGCTGTCGCCTCTGTGGCCCAGGAGACAATAACCTGAACACATTGACTCCTGTACAAACACCCGAACACACTGGCACCAGCCCAAACACCTGAACACACTGACTCCTGTACAAACACCCGAACACACTGACTCCTGTACAAACACCCGAACACACTGGCACCAGCCCAAACACCTGAACACACTGACTCCTGTACAAACACCCGAACACACTGGCACCAGCCCAAACACCTGAACACACTGACTCCTGTACAAACACCCGAACACACTGGCACCAGCCCAAACACCTGAACACACTGACTCCTGCAAACTGATTAAAGGCAGCCATTATTGACACACACCTTCCTTTCTAAATCCGACCCACCTTTCGTCTCCCAGCAGTGACTGTAGCTCATTCACAGAACAAAGATCTCTGAGAGGAGATACTATTGGTGCCTGCTGCTAATTCGCTTTATGTGCTGAGATTAGGAGGATTATTTTGACTTCTGGTGTTGAGATGACGTCTCGTTGGAGAAAGGAAAGATTAGACTCTTTTATTTGCATCTGGATTCTTTTCAATCTGTCCAGAAGAACAAGATCTTCAGCACATCATTTGAAGAACTTTTCACGATGGCTGTGATGCATGTGTTTGATCAGCACTTCAGAAAAGTTGCGTTTTTTGAAGACGTCGTGTAAACAGGTCCTAAAAGGGCATCTCACTGTTTTTTATTTGGATTTTTACTCTTTTAGCGATTCTTGGGGACCAAGATACAAACAAACAAGTCTAAAAACCAAATGAAAGTGGTCAATAAAAAGTAATGTTGAATGACAATGCCTTCAACGAATGAGAATAATTCATCAAACACCAATTCAGTTGGACCTGAATGAGTTCAGGGAATAAAAATATCCGAATAATGTCAGATTATCTCATCATTTTCAATTTAGTTTAGCTGAAAATGTATATCTAAAATTTAAACGATGCACATACATGTAGGCATTTCCAGAATAGTTATTTAGCAGAAATGCATTTTAATTGGTCTTGCTTGAATGCAGCATGTGTTGCTGATATATTTCAAAGATTTAAACCAGGGGTGTCAAACAAAGTCTGCCAGCCAAAATCAGCCCACAAGAGACTCCAATTCTCCAAAACCCCATGAAATTTGTAAAGATTTCAAACAAAAAAGAAATTGAACATGATGCTACCATCAAAGCGCGCTAACTCGCATGAGCCTCACAGCCATGCTGTCAAGGTGGAAAAACACCCAGAATGCAACAGCTGCAGGAGATGATTTCACTGAATGGTGTTTTTATTAAAATTGCCGTCGTTTCTGGTAGCAAATGTTTGATTTTGTGAAAACACATTTTTTTTTATGTATACTCAACACCACAACAAAGAAAAACCTTTTAAGTTTATATTTAAATGTTAATATGACAATATTCTACCAGTCCAACCCACTCACGATGCCTTTGGCTTGTGAACTTAAATGTGTTTGACACTTCTGATTTAAAGATATGTGACTGTTTGGAGAAACTTTGTCTTCTCCTATAGATTATCTTAACTGTCTTAACTATTTTCATTGTATATATCTATATCTATCTATCTATAGATAGATAGATAGATAGATAGATAGATAGATAGATAGATAGATATTATTGATAGTAAAGTTCAAGGCAAGTTAGAATTTCAATCAGGCCAAAAATACATCAAGGATGATTGTTTTACTATTTCAATAATTATCCTAATAATGCCTACATATAGAGTATAAACAGGTTAACACGTTATCGCTTCCTTGTGAAGAACACAAACAAAAATAATTTTCATCTCATTGACATCTGAGTTCCAATTCTGTTTGAACATCTGCTTTTGTTTACTCAGAATTACCTGCGATGGAGGAAATGAGGTGACAGTGTTTCCCCCTCGAGGGGTGCAGTGCTGATCTCTTCGTTGCTCCGCTTTCTCCATTATTCCCTGCTCGTCTCAGATGCTTCCTCCCTTGTCAAATCACACTGAAAATTTCTCTTTGTGTTGCCCTCCGTCTGGAATGCCACCATTCCAACGGCGGCTTGTCGACGACAACACATCAACCCGTGCATTATGCAACCCATGTCTGTTTCCACGGCAATGGCAGGAACACCAAAATTATGTTGGTGCCATTTGTTGCTGTCGTGATGAAACCAAAAGCACATCCACCAGAGAACAATATGGGGGTCAAAGGTTGTGCTCACTGACTCACAGCAGTATCGTGCCCGCTGTAGGATTCAAACATTCAAACTTCCAATCTCAAGCCTGCTTCTTGCCATTGCCCCCCCACTGTTAATGTTTAGGACGGATTGCCCTAAACATTAACAAGTATACACGAACATTCTAGTGGACAGACCACCAAGTTGGATTGCTATTACGGTGACTGTCAAAATAAAAGTACAAAGTCCAGGAGAATATGGACAGGGAGTCATGACATCACGACTGAAACGTTGTTCTGATTGTCTCCATTGAGCATGTGCACAACAACTAGTTACTACAGCCAAGGCGACCAGTAGCAGAGTTTATGCAGTTTCCACAGCAACACAGTGTTTACATCAAGTTCCAACTTCCATAAAGTTGTGTTCTATTTCATTCCTCCAGACTGCCAGAGGCCGTGCTTTAAGCACTGAATGATCATACTTGCGCATAACGCAGGTTGAGAATATTATAATAACAAGGGTTAGGTTAGCCCGAACCCAAACCCAATCTGTCTCTTATCTCATCATCTGGATTTCTGAGCAGCTGAAAGTTATCTTCCTCCAAGGTCTGTCTCCTGCCTCTCACTACTACCCTTGATGGTCACAGTTTCATCTCCAGACCTCGAGATAGGCTCATTAAACAGCCTCAAACCAGCAACAAGGAGCGGCACTGATACAGTGATACACCTGACTATCCTGGCACACAATGAAATAACCAATGAGCATTGCTGAAAGTCTAACTTACTGCAGGATTCATTAACACTTTATGCTAAATGTGTCCAAAACAGTAACAATGGAAATGTTCTAAACAGAGAATCAGAAGCTCCACATAATCTGTTGTGAGTGTGTTTAGTGGAATTTTCTTGGGAAACAAATGAAAAGAACCACATCTCTCATTCAACTGTATTGTGGTTGTTATAATCAAGCAAGAATAACTTTTTAACCATGATTTCAGATTTTCTTCAGTTTCTGCTTTGTCAGTTAAATAAATGCAAATATTCTCAGGATATATTAAACATGGAGGTATCCTGCAGGCAGTTGTTAATAATCCCAGAAACCTCAGACAAATGACACGAAACTGACACTGAAGGTAACTATTGTGAATTTGAACTTTTGTGGTCCAGTGATAAACACCACTGCATTGCATCTCAACCACCGCAACACCCATGTCGCAGTGGTAGAGTGGTAGGAGTTTGCACGTTTTATTTCGTCCCTCCAGACTGCCAGAGGCTGTGCTTTAAGCACTGGATGATCATCCTTGCGCATAACGCAGGTTGAGAATATTATAATAACAAAGTCACTTGTGACCTCCCAGTGGCTCACATGGGTCTATATAGTCACGTGACACCGGAAGCTCAGTCCCTTTTTTACCTTCTCACTCACAGGTTTGTGTGTGTGGTTTGTCAGCACAATATTGCTAATTTCTACAATTGTCGAGTTGGTTGCTGCTTGGTGCCTGTAGCACTGCGACCTGGGGTTGGGGCTGCAAGTCATCTCGCCCTCCAAGGGCTGCACAAGCGAGGTTTCTCCAGACTTTTCATCAGAGCCGAGCGGTAGGCATTCTACACCTGGTGAGTCCATTCATTCAGTTTTTTCGCCGATGCGTTACGCTCAGTAGATTTCAGTTGTAGCCTCCAGGCTCGTACTTTAATTGAAGCCGCGATTTAGCTTGTTTGGTTGATTTCACGCCGGGTTGGTGGTCGTTATCACGTTTTGCATTTTATGGCATCTTCAGTTAAATTAGTTTCATTTATGTCTGCATGCTTGTTTTTACTAAGTTTTAAGGTCTTTTACTGTTCCCCCTTTCAGAGGAATGCATGAAGGAGCTGCATGCTTGTTGTACTGACACAAAGGCCTATTCTAGGCAGACGTCAGACGGATGGGCATTGGCAACGATGCAGGACGCAGAAAAAGTGGGCCTGGGGCAAATGCTGGCCGTAGAACTGGCTATTGCCTCTCTCATTGTACATTCTGAGGAGACTTTGATGACAAACGCTAGGTGCCCACGACCTCAGTGTCGGATCACAGACAACTTGCTCTGCAGGGCGTATGAGATGGGTGCCTATATGGGCCGCGTCGGAAACCCTATGTCCCACCTAATGTTGGGTCTGTCTGTGTCATTGGAGGAGGGACTCCTTTAGCTGCCAACACAGAGCTTAATGGATGTGTCCCTGCAGGCATTTGCCTTAATGGCTTGATGTCCACTCTGGATCAGACCCGGCGTCAAGTTTGGCTGGCACAATCCCCACTGTCAGAGCCTCGCCATAGGACATTTGAGGAGCGTATCAGTAGTTCCTGGGGAACTGTTTGGTTCAGCTTCGCTCAAGGCCCTCAAATGCATCGCACCAGCGAACCGCACTAGACAGCAGTTGACGGGACTCCAGAGACATGCCCCTCAGTGCGTGAGTACTGGCGCTGCAGCATCCTTTGGACGGAGGTCTTCAGCCCCGCCCAATCCTGTTCCAGCAGCTCTAACCGGAAGGAGGTATTCAGCCCCATCCAATTCTTTTCCTGAGCCTTGTTGGCAGGGCTTCAGTCCGACTCAGGACCAGGGATCACAAGGTCCGGTTCATCCCCCCTACACTTCTAGAGCTGAACAGGCAAAGCAATACCCCACCTGGGCCACCCAGAGCCCAGGATACACACAGATGAGACCTGTTGGCTGGCGGTTGGATTTTTTTTACCCCGGGTCAAGTCAGGGTCTGGGCTGCCCACACCCCTGACACTTGGATATTGACTACATTGTCTCAAGGGTACCGCATTCAGTTCCGCCGCAGGCCTCTCGTACATGGTCGGGTCAGGATGACTGTAATCCAGGACCCGGTCAGGGCACAGGCACCATCACAGGAAATTCACACTTTGTTGGTCAAAGGTGCCATCATGCCTGTGGATTTTATTTCATTCATGGATTCATGGATTTTATTTAAGCTACTTCCTCAAACCAAAGAAAGCAGGCGATCTGTGCCCCGTTCAGGATCTGAGAGGCTTCAACAAGTTTTTAAATGTAATCCTGTTCAGGATATTGCGCATCAACCAGGTCCACCAGGCAATATCTCCAGGCAACTGGTTCATGTCAATCGATTTGACAGACGCACATCTTCATGTAGAAGTTGCACCTCAACATTGGTTTTTCCTTCAGTTTACATTCCAAGGGGAGCACTACCAGTTTAGGGTGCTTGGGGAGAATACCCTTGGGGACAGGGAAAGCCTGAAATGCAGCAGCATTTCAGGCTTTCCCTGTCCCCAAGGGTATTCTCCAGATGCGTGGCTGCAGCTCTGTCTCCACTG
This sequence comes from Blennius ocellaris, assembly GCF_963422515.1. NCBI lineage: Eukaryota > Metazoa > Chordata > Actinopteri > Blenniiformes > Blenniidae > Blennius > Blennius ocellaris. The sequence continues at coordinate 2,329,531 of NC_137663.1, read as the reverse complement.
CTGGCTCGGGGGTTGTACATGCTGCCATATCTGGACGATTGGCTGAAATGTGCACCAACCCGCGAAGATGCCATTCGGGACATGCAGACTGTATTTGATCATGTGGCTTCTCTTGGCTTGCACATCAACCTAGAGAAGAGCAATCTGGTCCCTGCAAAGGTGACTAGCTTTCTTGGGATGATGTTTGATTCGTGGAGCACGACTGCGTGTCCCTTAGCTCAGCGGGTCCATGACGTTTTAGAGCTGCTCCCACAGTTCCAGTATGGGCGGGCACTTCCATATGTGCTATACCTTCGCCTTCTTGGCAAGTTAGTAGCAGCGTGTACAGTGGTCCCGCTGAGGCTGTTGTCTCTTCGCCCATTACAGATGTGGCTCAACAAGTTGCATCTGGACCCCGGGTGTCACTATCACAGATGCAGGAAGCTACGCATGTCTCGTCTGTGCCTGCGGTCACTGTCTCGGTGGAGGCAGAGAGCGTACCTCATGCAAAGGGTTCCCCTGGGTGCCTATCCTTCTCGTTGGGAGGTCTTGAGGGAGGTCTGGGGAGCAACGTGGCAAGGGCAAATGGTGCAGAGAACAGGGTCACCACATCAACAGGGACAACACATCAATGTGTTAGAATTGATGGCTGTGAAGATGGCACTGATGGCACTACAACATTTCCTCACACACCTTTTAGAACTGGTTGGTGAGGTCCATGTTTTGGTGAGGTCCAACAACAACAGTGTGGTTTTTCACATCAACCACCAGGGGGGGAACCAGGTCTGTGAGCCTATTCAGGTTGGCTGCTCAGAACCTGACGTGGGCAGCACCACGTCTGGCCAGTCTGAGAGCCATGCACATTCTAGGAGGGCAGAATGTGGCTGTTGACCTTCTGTCCTGCCAGTCACATTTACCAGGTGAGTGGAGGCTTCACCCCACAGTGGTAGACCAGGTTTGGCAAACCTCCGGCAGTCCACGGAGTCCACGCATTGTTCTCTGTGGATTTCCCTCAAAGATGAGGCCGGTTCTCTCGGCCTGGATGCGCTGGCACACAGCTGGGCCAGAACTGTACCATATCCTTTCCCACCCTTCCCACTGATATTCCCAATGTTGATGAGGGTCTCTCAAGAAGGGCACACATTGATCCCGGTGGCCCAGACATGGTTTCCACTTCCTGCTCAGACTCTGCTGCAGTGTCCCCAGATGTCTACCATACAGGAGGGATCTTCTTTCCCAGTTCCAGGGGGAGAATCCTCCACCCAAATCCCCGTCACCTCCAGCTGTGGGTGTGACTGCTGCAGGGCCTGGGGCTACTTTCTCAGTTCACAGCGAAGATGTAGTGTTTACCATCTCAAATATTTGTGCACCATCAACACGGAGATTGTATGCAAACAGGTGGAAACTGTTTGACCACTGGTGCCGGGACGGTGGGTTGGACACAGTACGTTGCCCTGTCGCCTCATACTGCAGTTCCTACAAGAGCTTCTTAACCAAGGACGATCTCCATCCACACTAAAAGTGTATATTGCTGTCATTTTATGCTCTCATGCTGGCAATAATGATGCTTCAGTTGGCTGTGACAAAAACGTGACGCTTTTTCTGAAGGGTGCCCGTAGGCTCCATCCTCCAAGCCAACCAATGGCTCCAACATGGGACCTATCCATGGTGCTGGAAGCCCTTTGGGTTTCTCCATTTTAGCCCTTGGACCAGGTAGGCCTGAAATGGCTCTCCCTTAAGACAGCCTTTCTTTTGGCCATGGCCTCGGGTGGATGTGTTGGTGAACTTCAAGTCCTATCTGTCCATGAGTCCTGCCTTAGGTGGGCCTCAGATGACTCTGCAGTGACTTTCTGGATGGATGCATCTTTTGTCCCGAATGTAATTTCCGCTACATGCAGTACTCAACCGCTCCAGTTGGTTTGGTTTGGTTCACGGGCCTCTGTTGATCCCCTGTGTCCTGTCCATGCACCAGAGGTGTACACATCAACCACAGCGGGTATGCGAAAGTCCAATCACCTGTTTGTGTGCTATGCCGGGCGGGGTCTGGCCCTCACTATACAACACCTCTCCCACTGGGTCAAAGAAGTTATTAAGCATGCCTATAGCTCACAGGGACGTGCACTGCCTGCTGGTGTACACTGTTATTCGACAAGGAGCTTGTCAACATCCTGGGTCCAGTGGTCCCACTGGACGTAATCTGTGAGGCAGCCTCATAGACGTCGCAGACAACATTTGCGAGGTTCTATCGAGTGAATATGGCGGTGCCCCACCCACTGTAGGTGGTTCTGAGACAACACCCTTCTGGGTTGTGAGGTGCGTTTTCTTGAGTTGGTGATTCCTCAGCACTTTCTTGTTATATGTCATCTCGTGTGCTATGGATCGATGACCGCCAGAGTGTTCAGTCCCTCAGAATCCTCTTGTGCACGTGAGAAGTTAAGGGACTGCGCTTCTGTTGTCACGTGACTATATAGACTCACGTGAGCCACCGGGAGGTCACAAGTGACTTTGTTGTTATAATATTCTCGACCTGCGTGTATGCAAAGATGATCATCCAGTGCTTAAAGCACTGCCTCTGGCAGTCATCCGGGATTCATTTAACCACACTTACGTAACTTTTGTTTTCAGTGGTCTGAGCACCATTGTCATGTAAATGCACCTCAAAACGCGACGCAAGTTTAACATTTTTACTTGAAACCGTTGCCATGGAAATAGGCCATTAAAGTCTAAAAGATTTCCAGCTGCAGGTATCGACTCTTCACTCAAGCAGGACAGACGAGGAGCCGCCAGCTTTCAGAGCTACTCCAGCACCGCTGATGTTTGAACAGTTTGAAGAAAAGAAAATGTGTCTTTGGCACAATAGATATTCTCCAAGGTTGTTTACATAAATTGTTCCCACACGCAGGTGAAAATCTTTCATTAAAGAGTTCCAAAGAATGTTGCACTTCAGAAGTTTGTGTTTCTGCCAAAAAAGGACCTTTTGTGTATTTCAGGATAAAACAGCAGCAAGTGGCTTCGTTTTAGGAGTTTCTTAAAGAAATCAGATGTTTTTCACGGTACGCTGTCATGCTGCGAATGCAGAACAGGTTTATTTCCTCCTCTGGCTGACGGTCTGCGGTTTGCACGGAGCATAAAGATACCGAGGCTCTGGGTTCACGGTCTGCAGAACACAGCTCAAAGTTCCAGGTGGAGCATTTCATCACATCCGAGGCCTTGTTTGTATGTTTGAAGGGAGAGAAGCTGAGAGCAAAGTCCATCACACATATTAAATATATTTTTTTATTTTCATTGCAGAAAGGTTTCATCTTTAATGTTGTAGTTTTCTTGTTGGGCCACCAGTTGGCGCTGTTGTTTGTTCTTGTAATGAAACCACTTACACATGCAGCAACGTTGCCATTTGTTGCTGTCGTGATGAAACCAAAAGCACATCCACCAGAGAACAATATGGGGGCCAAAGGTTGTGCTCACTGACTCACAGCAGTATCGTGCCCGCTGTAGGATTCAAACATTCAAACTTCCAATCTCAAGCCTGCTTCTGGCCACTGGCCCCCAATCTGCCCTAAACATTAACAACAAGTACACACGAACATTCCAGTGGACAGACCACCAAGTTGGATTGTTATCACAGTGACTTTTGACAGTCACTGTAATTATACTAATACTAATAAGACTACCAAGTTTCGGGGGGAAATGGACTGGGAGTGGACTACCGACACTGTATGTCTCCCAAACAACTTTTAACCAGCCTGCCTCTCGAGCCATCGACACTCCTTCCTTACTGCTTAACCTCCAGTACGGCCCTGTGTGTAGGGCAAAGTGAAAATTAATAAATTCTGTTGCATTTTTTGGTTTTGCTTACACAACAATGGAGCTCGAAACAATCCAACTTGGTGGTCTGTCCCTACAATGTCCGTGTTCTCCTGTTGTTGGTGTTGAGAGCCTGCTGTTCTCTGTTGCATGTGCAGGGTTGGGAAGGTTACTTGAAAACTGTAATCCATTACAATTACAAGTTACCTGTCAAAAGATTTACTCAGTACTCTAAGTACTAAAATAAAAAAGCAATGTACCACAGTACTTTTAGTTACTTTTGGATTACTTCACCAGCAAACATAGACAAAGACAAAGACAAGAAACAAACATGGAACATGCGACAAAGAACTTGGAAACTGACTGAGTTTTTATCCTTAAATGCTTTTAAATCTAAAGTCTAAAGAGCATTTGAGACTGCCACAGTTATTTGTAATGGTTTTACTTGATGTCTACCCTGTCATTTTAATGTTTTATTTAATTTTCAATGTAATTATATCTGTAACTTTGCTGCCTCTTGGCCAGGACTCCCTTGGAAAAGAGGTTTTTAATCTCAAAGGGATTTTTTCTGGTTAAATGAAAAAACAAATACCTGTAAAGAGATTACACATTTTTTTATGTACCGTAACAGATTACAGTTAAAATTTCCTAATTACGTAATACGTTACAAGTAATCCATTACTACCCAAACCTGTGCATGTGTGTGTGCTTTCATTGTAAAAAGAACCAACAGCACCAACTAGTGGCCTGACATGATAACTAAGGCTTTGTAAACATGAAGCTTTTCTGAAATGAACATGCAACAAGGATGAGTTTTCACTTGAACCGTTGTCATGTAAACGTAGCTTTAAAGTGTTTATGTTTCGGCCTGTGAAAGTGTGTGTGTGTGTGTGTGTGGGGGGGGCGGGGTGTTCAATAAGGCCCCCAATAAGGCGTGCGGCGCATGACAGGCATGTTTTCGAGAAAGCCCCTCTCTTGGTTCATGTCTGAAAGATCGTGTCAGAATCTTCACTGTGAGTGACGCTCTTTCAATCAAACAGAGTAGAAATGTCATTTTGGCTCCTTTTTCCCTTCCATTTTAATTTCTAGTCTCACAATTAACTCCGACGAGAAAAAGGAAAGTGTAGATTGTAACCAATATCACTGCATTGGAGAGCGTTATTCCACCCCCCCAAAAAATGCACTCTCCGCCACCACCCCCCTCCCCCACCCCCCATTCCCTCTGATGGCGATGTATCTAGCGGCAGTACCTGTGCTCAGTCTGGCGGGCCATATTGATGACAGTTTGAGTACACACGTAGACAGACGGGGGTGTTTGTTTCAAGTGAGTGATGTCGAGACAAATAGGCCTCGATCTCATCACGCCTCTTCCTGAGAGGAACCTTTCGTGGGCGGAGAGTTTGATCCAGCTTTCATTAAAAGCCTCTCACAGCAAACGCCCGTGTGGCTTTCTGCTTCTGTGAAGGACAGACAGCGAGCGTCTCACTTCCCGGGCTGAAGGCGAGGTGATCGGACAAGCAGGAGCCTCGTCACAGGTGGAGGGAGAAATGATTTGCTCCTTCACCAGCGGTGAGGTGGTTTCATGTTCGGCTTGTTGAACCTGAAGATTAGCGGTTCAAAAAGCAGGATTTTCATATGGAGATGACTCCTATCTCTCCTGCATCACTCCCATGTTTCTGATAGTAAATCCCAGAAAACTTCTTGGTTTTTCTTCGAATGCAGAAGAAGCTGAGGTATTTCATGGCCACGGCGATGAAGAACAATCGGGTTGCCTACCAAACGCTATTGATTGGTCAGAAGCAAATTTGCAGCCATTGCAATTATGGTTATTCAAATGTGCGAGGCAGAACAAAATTTGCAATCTCCTTGCTCAAGGTCTACGACGAGGCCTTAAGACAGGAGGAGAAAGCTGCCCGGCAAGATTAGGGAGCCGTGATTGTTTATTGACGAGTCCCGCGTGCTGTTTTCATTCAAAAGCAACCACTGATTAATTCCCAGTTTATGATAACTTCATCCAAGAGGGCAGGAAAGCCATTAAAAAGCTGCCAACTTCTTGCAGCATCCATCTTGTGGAACGGCCGCACACGCAGACAGAATCACACTGAGGTTTGAAAAGGTCAAACGTCAGATCAACTTTTTTCCCATGAAATTCAACTCCTCAGCGCCTTTTTTTCTTGAATTCTGATTTTTATTTAATCAAAAGATTACAGTGAAGCCAAAGACCGATGAGCAAACCCACTGATGTCAATGCACTAAGGAATCATTTACTCAATGTTTTCCAGTAAAAACAAAACCTTCGTAGCGTTTCAGGGGCTGTTTTAACAAAAACAGCTCCAAAGGTGGAACTTTTTGAAAACGCTTTGGCTTTGTCTCCATATAGACGAAAGAAATGCTGCTAATGGTCATGGTCACCATGGCCGTAGTAACTAGCTCTTCTGCACATGCTCAGTAGATGGACAGTAAAACCAATGTTTGCCTCCTGAGTGAAACCACACAGTTTGGCTTCATCGTATCATTTTGACAAACCAGAGACTGAAAAGGTCTGCAGCCTTTTCTAGAGGAAGTCTGGGAACATTTTGTGGAACCATTACACCTCTGTTCTTTTCTATACGATGATGGCCTGGCCTCTAGTTTCCATCCACAAAGAGACGTTTCAGTGGTTCAGCTTACAGAGCTCAGAACATGAAACTGTTGTTGAGTTTAGGCACGTAAAACACTTTAAATGCTTAACATTCTGCTTAAATATTTAATAGGTCTGTGCACTCTGCTCAGTGGTTTGAGCCCACTTTGACTTTTAAACTTTTCATATCTCGGCCTACCTTTCTAGACTTTCCTAAACACAGCCATACCTTGAAATCAAATGAGAGCACTCCGGCTCACCACCTGCTCACGGCCAGCATATTTATCAATTTGTAAAGTTTTCATCTTTCTGACTGTCAGGGTTAATACAACACAACAGTTACGGGTGCAAACACAGTGCCTGATCCTTCTCCGGTTAGTTCAAGTGATCGAAGAAACGCCTCCGATGATTGAACAAACACTCAACTTGTGTGGTATGAAAATTAAAGAGTGGTGGTAAAAGTTATGGATGGATGGATGGATGGATGGATGGATGGATGGATGGATAATATGAAGGAGGTTTCATCAGCTCCCTCGGGGGACTTGAACTGTACAGATGTTGAAAATGCAGACGAGTCTTTTACAACCAACGAAGCTTTTCAGAAGAATGAAACGTTTTTCACCATTGCACCCCAGTGTCTCAATATGTGGGCAGGAGTTGAGTCTGGTCTTCCTGTGTGGGGTGTCGTCCTGGGGACCGTGGTGTCCACGGTGGTGGAGCTCTGCACTATGGTTCACTGACTGGTGTGGGCTCTTTTTTTTGGTTTTTTTCCTAATTAAAAAAAGACATTTTTAAATAAATTACAGTCATTCCAATGTGCTTTTATAGAGACAATAGAAAAGCCCAACAAATCCACATGAGCAAGCAGGTGTGTTTGTAAAATTCAGTAGTGTATCCGTCAGGTCCTGGAGCTTTACCATCAGGTCCTGGAGCTTTACCATCAGGTCCTGGAGCTTTACCATCAGGTCCTGGAGCTTTACCGTCAGGTCCTGGAGCTTTACCGTCAGGTCCTGGAGCTTTACCGTCAGGTCCTGGAGCTTTACCGTCAGGTCCTGGAGCTTTACCGTCAGGTCCTGGAGCTTTACCATCAGGCATGTGCTGGAGAGCTTCATGCAGTTCTTCTACTGAGATGGAAGCTTCTAGGCCTTGGATCTGTTCGTCTTTTAATTTTGGGAGGTCAACTGTTCAGAAAGTCTCTAGTTCAGATTGTGAAGGTCAATTTGTGAAGAGTAAAGTTTTCTATAAAATTCTCTGAAAGTAGTGTTTATTTCCTGAGGGTCACAAGTGATTTCACCATTTTGAGTTTTAACTGAGGGGATTGAACACTTTTCTTTATTTCATTTTAACTGATTGGCTCAGAGTTTGCTGGATTTATTGCCATGTTCAAAGTTCTCCCAGCGTAATCTCTGGAGTTGAAATTGTGTTTTGTGTTAAATTATTTCATTCAAATCCATTTTTAATTTCCTTAACTGCCTTAATAAGCGGCCGTCTTTGGAAGCAGCATGAACTGTCTCAATGGTTTTGATTTTATCTTCTAATTCTTTTTCCTTTATTTATTCCTTTTTGGTTTTGTATGAGGAGTAAGAAATAATTTTGCCTCTCATGGCAACTTTAGCCATCTCCCAGAAGACACCGGGAGAAACACCAGGTAGATCATTTCTACTAAAAAGAGTGTCCATTGTTTTTTAAAGAATGTGAGGAAGTCTTGATCCTTGAGCAGTGAAGTGTTAAATCTCCATTGTCTACTAGGAGGGTGATTGTTCTATTAGTGATGTCATAGTGACAGGTCATGGTCACTGGTAGTGACGTCATAGTGACAGGTCATGGTCACTGATAGTGACGTCATAGTGACAGGTCATGGTCACTGATAGTGACGTCATAGTGACAGGTCATGGTCACTGGTAGTGACGTCATAGTGACAGGTCATGGCCACTGGTAGTGACGTCATAGTGACAGGTCGTGGTCACTGATAGTGACGTCATAGTGACAGGTCGCGGTCACTGGTAGTGACGTCATAGTGACAGGTCGTGGTCACTGATAGTGACGTCATAGTGACAGGTCGTGGTCACTGATAGTGACGTCATAGTGACAGGTCATGGTCACTGATAGTAACGTCATAGTGACAGGTCATGGTCACTGGTAGTGACGTCATAGTGACAGGTCATGGCCACTGGTAGTGACGTCATAGTGACAGGTCGTGGTCACTGATAGTGACGTCATAGTGACAGGTCGTGGTCACTGATAGTGACGTCATAGTGACAGGTCGCGGTCACTGGTAGTGACGTCATAGTGACAGGTCGCGGTCACTGATAGTGACGTCATAGTGACAGGTCGTGGTCACTGATAGTGACGTCATAGTGACAGGTCGTGGTCACTGATAGTGACGTCATAGTGACAGGTCGTGGTCACTGATAGTGACATCATAGTGACAGGTCACGGTCACTGATAGTAACGTCATAGTGACAGGTCATGGTCACTGATAGTGACGTCATAGTGACAGGTCACGGTCACTGATAGTGACGTCATAGTGACAGGTCACGGTCACTGATAGTGACGTCATAGTGACAGGTCATGGTCACTGGTAGTGACGTCATAGTGACAGGTCATGGTCACTGATAGTGACGTCATAGTGACAGGTCACGGTCACTGGTAGTGACGTCATAGTGACAGGTCATGGTCACTGGTAGTGACGTCATAGTGACAGGTCACGGTCACTGGTAGTGATGTCATAGTGACAGGTCATGGTCACTGATAGTGACGTCATAGTGACAGGTCACGGTCACTGGTAGTGACGTCATAGTGACAGGTCACGGTCACTGATAGTGACGTCATAGTGACAGGTCGTGGTCACTGGTAGTGACGTCATAGTGACAGGTCATGGTCACTGGTAGTGACGTCATAGTGACAGGTCACGGTCACTGGTAGTGACGTCATAGTGACAGGTCGTGGTCACTGATAGTGACGTCATAGTGACAGGTCGTGGTCACTGATAGTGACATCATAGTGACAGGTCATGGTCACTGGTAGTGACGTCATAGTGACAGGTCATGGTCACTGGTAGTGACGTCATAGTGACAGGTCACGGTCACTGGTAGTGATGTCATAGTGACAGGTCATGGTCACTGGTAGTGACGTCATAGTGACAGGTCACGGTCACTGGTAGTGACGTCATAGTGACAGGTCACGGTCACTGGTAGTGACGTCATAGTGACAGGTCGTGGTCACTGGTAGTGACGTCATAGTGACAGGTCATGGTCACTGGTAGTGACGTCATAGTGACAGGTCACGGTCACTGGTAGTGACGTCATAGTGACAGGTCGTGGTCACTGATAGTGACGTCATAGTGACAGGTCATGGTCACTGGTAGTGACGTCATAGTGACAGGTCGTGGTCACTGGTAGTGACGTCATAGTGACAGGTCATGGTCACTGGTAGTGACGTCATAGTGACAGGTCATGGTCACTGGTAGTGACGTCATAGTGACAGGTCACGGTCACTGGTAGTGACGTCATAGTGACAGGTCACGGTCACTGATAGTGACGTCATAGTGACAGGTCGTGGTCACTGGTAGTGACATCATAGTGACAGGTCATGGTCACTGGTAGTGACGTCATAGTGACAGGTCATGGTCACTGGTAGTGACGTCATAGTGACAGGTCATGGTCACTGATAGTGACGTCATAGTGACAGGTCATGGTCACTGATAGTGACGTCATAGTGACAGGTCAAGGTCACTGATAGTGACGTCATAGTGACAGGTCATGGTCACTGATAGTGACGTCATAGTGACAGGTCACGGTCACTGGTAGTGACGTCATAGTGACAGGTCGTGGTCACTGGTAGTGACGTCATAGTGACAGGTCGTGGTCACTGGTAGTGACGTCATAGTGACAGGTCCCGGTCACTGGTAGTGACGTCATAGTGACAGGTCACGGTCACTGATAGTGACGTCATAGTGACAGGTCATGGTCACTGGTAGTGACGGGGTGAATCTGTGTCCAACATGTCTTTAATCACTGATTTACTCACCAGAAAGTTATCTAAGCGTGAATAGGATTGGTGCACTGCTGAGTAGAAGGTGAACTCTTTAAGAGGAGGATGAGAGGTGCGCCAAGCGTCACAAAGGCCAGAGTCACTCATGTACTGCTGGATTACATCTGGTGATTCCCAGTGTCTGGTGTTTGCTTCTTTACTAACTCTGTCCATTTGTGGATTGAGGCTATGTTGAGGTCTCCTCCAACTATAAGTGTTTTGTCAGAGTGTGTTGAGAGGCTGGTGAAGAAGTTGTGATAGAAGGAGGGGTATCAACATTTGGGCCATAGACATTTGCGATACACATCTCTATGTTCTGAAGAGAGATATGAATAATTATAAATCTTCCCTCTGGGTCTATGGTTGTATCTTTATGAGAGAATTGCTTTTTATTGCTGATTAATATAGCTCCGCCTCTCTGCTTGGAGTTATAACCAACTGAGAATGTGTGAGGGAATTGTGGTGAGATCAATTAGTGATGTCCTGTGGAAGGTGTGTGTGTCTCTTGTAATAAGACAATGTCTACCTCTAGTTTATCCAAGTGTTCGAAAACTTTGTCTTTTTGATTGTGTGCCCATTCCACGTACATTCCAGGTGACAAATCTGAACATGTTCCGAGCTACACTCATCTTCTAGGTGGGTGTGTATCTGTGTGTGTGTGTGCGTGTGTATCTGTGTATGTGCATGTGTGTATCTGTGTGTGTGCGTGTGTCTGTGTGTGTGTGTGCGTGTGTATCTGTGTATGTGCATGTGTATCTGTGTGTGTGCGTGTGTCTGTGTGTGTGTCTGTGAGTGCGTGTGTGCGTGTGTGTGTCTGTGTGTGTATGTGTATGTGTGTGTGTGTGTGTGTGTGTGTGTGTGTGTGTGTGTGTGTGTGTGTGTGTGTGTGTGTGTGTGTGTGTGCCTGTGTGTGCGCATGTTTTTAAGGTTCCTAATTCTGACTGGTTATTTAACATGGGAGTGTGTGTCTGCCGATATAGGAGTGTGTGATCTCATGACAGTTGGATTGTGGTGTCGTGGTCTTAATGTGGCTAAAACAGTGGAAAAGTGTTACTATTAAGACAAGGGAGGTGTAGAAATAGAAAGTAGGAGGCCAAAACCCAAAGAAAGACAATCCCAAACTCATAGGTGACGTTCGTGGTGACGTAAGGAGTGCCTGCTTTTTTTTTTTTTTTTTTTTTGAAAGTCATGTAAATATATATACCTATAAATATATATACATATACACACATATATACACATACAAATATCCCAGCATTTATAGCGCAAGTTCAAGATGATTAATACTATAATAACATTGCAAGCATCATGTATTTAAACAATATAATACTAATTACTTTCTCCTTATTTAATCAATCATGATGCTTACGAATGTTGCCGTTAGATATTTATCTGGACCTCAGTAAACCTGTGATCTGTGCGGCTGTGTGTGTGTGTGTGTTAGAGGGGATAATACTCATTCGTGAGGACCATCAGTAGAACCAGGAGGTGATGGTGGGGTCCCGGTACAGCTGGCCGTTGACGTAAAGCCTGTCCACTGTGATGACGGCTCGGGATCCTTCAGCGATGAGCTTCTTCCTCACAGGAAACAGCAAGTGACGGCGGTCTAAAATCTCCTTCAGAAACTGGTCGTTAACGCTGAATTGCGTCCCTCGTAGTTCCCTGCCACGGCTCTTCACCAGTTCTTTCTGCTTGAAGTGTTCAAACTTATCAACGATGGGCCGCAGGCGCTGGTTGTCCTGTCGTCTCCCTCCCAGGTGGTGGACTCGGGCGAAGGTGATCTTGTTCACGGTGTCCACAGGAAGCTTCAGGAGCTCCTGCATGAATCATCACAGCGATGTTTCCGCGCTTTCCTCCTCGTGTTCTGGAAGTCCCGCGAAGATGAGGTTGTCCCGCATACTCCTGCTTTGGAGGTCCAGGATCGACTCCTTCATCTTCTTGTTCTCCTGAGTCAGTCTGTTCAGTCCCTGGTTCAGCAGATCGACCTCACTTCTCAGCTCCTGGTTCTCTGTTGTGAGGTCCGCCACCTGTTGTTGGCTGAATTTCAGCGACTCCCGAAGAGCTAGGAATTCACGGTGGAGCTCCTCCACCAGGGCGAGATGGACGTTGAAGCTGGACAGCTTGGTGTTGATGCTGTCCAGGATGTCCTCAAACTGTTTGGATGGTGAAGGAGCCACTGTTGGGGCGCTTTCAGCGCGGCTCCTTTTCGACGATGACGTCTGCGGAGTCTTCGACATGACGACGAGATGGTCGTAGCACTCGAACAAGTATGCTTGAAGTTCTTCTATGGTTTAGCTTAATTTACCCTTTGTTTAGTTTAGTTTGTTGTTTTTTTTCCCCTCTGTAGTCGGAAAAATTTGCTTTACAAGCTGGGTGGCGCAATGTTGGATTGCACTCGATTACGTCACACTGGAATCACTCACTGCGCATGCTCTTGAGCTCATTCCACTGGGGACTTCGCTGGTATCGGCTCTTGAGTGGCTGGGTTGAGGTCCCTGTGGTGGGGCCCCCCTATAGCTTTAGGCTGTAGCTCCTCTCCAGATGGTCGGCGCCTGTGGATGGTTTTTTCTCCTGAATCATCAGGGCCCAGCTTTTATATTTTGATACGGGCGGTTGGGGTTGGTGGTGCTCTTTTTAAAGTATGCGAAGCACTGGGAACTTTATTTTTAGCCCTTTTCATACTATTGTAGCACAGTTTGGTTTGATTTGTTTAGATTTGATCTTGACTCTTCCTATCATTGTGAAGCAGAATTCACCAAGCATTGGGTTGTTCACCCACTAATAGGGAACGTGAGCTGGGATTAGACCATCGTGAGAGGGTCAGTTTATCGTACTGATGATGTGTTGTTGCAATAGTAATCCTGTTCTGATTGTCCAGCTACTGAGCTTATGCACAACTACTAGTTACTACGGCACGCTGCCGTTTCCTTGGAGAAGGAGCGTTTTTCAAAAAGTAGCTTTTTCATCCGTTTCCATGATGACAGATTTGGAGTGTTTTCAAAAAGTTCAACCTTGACTGCTATTGACAACCTTGACTGAGGGGAACCCCTTGCATGAGGTATGCTCTCTGCCTCCACTGAGTCAGGGACCGCAGGCACAGAGGAGACACACACAGCCTCCTGTGTCTGTGATTGTGACGTCCGGGGTCCAGATGCAACTTGCAGAGCCACATCTGAAATGGGCCTAGAGACAGCAGCCCCAGCGGGATCACTGTCGACACTGCCACTAACTTGCCAAGAAGGCGAAGGTATAGCACATATGGAATTGCCCGCCCATGCTGGAACTGTGAGACCATCTAGCCAATTATGGCAGGATGTGCAACCCCTGAGCTTGCAGTGGAGACAGAGCAACAGCCATCCATCTGGAGAATACCCTGGAGGACAGAGAAAGCCTGGAAGGGAGCTTAATAAACTGGTAGTACTCCCCTTGGACTGCAAACGGAAGGCAACGCCAATGTTGAGGCACAACTGCCAGATGAAAATACGAGTCTATCAAATTGATTGACATGAACCAGTCGCCTGGAGATATTACCTGGAGGACCTGGTTGACGCACAACATTTTGAATGGGATTACTTTTAAAACCCTGTTGAGACCTCTCAGGTCCAGAACTGGGTGCAAATTGCCCATTTTCTTTGGTTTGAGGAAGTACCTTGAATAAAATCCCACAGACACGATTGTACCTTTGGCCAGCAAAGTGTGACTTTCCTGTGACAGTGTCTGTGCCCCAACTGGGTCCTGGATCACAGTTATCCTGACCTGACCATGTACGGGAGGCCAGTGGCAGGACTGAATGCGGTACCCTTGAGACAATGTAGTCAATACCCAAGTGTCTGGGGTGTGGGCAACCCAGACCCTGACTTGACCCGGAGTGAAAAAATCCAACCACCAGCCAAAATGTATCATCTGCATGCGTCCTGGGCTCTGGGTGGCCTGGGGGTGTACTGGTTAGCCTATTCTGCTCTGGCGACATGCGGGGGAGGGGGGGGACAGGACCTTGTGACCTCTGGTCATGAGCCAGAGTGAAGCCCTGCTGATGAGACTCAGGAAAATATCTCCGTCCAGTGGAAGCTGCAGGAACAGGATTGGGCGGGTCTGAACACCTCCATCCAAAGGATGCTGCGGCTCCAATACTCTGAAAGGCATGTCTCTGCAGTCTCGCGAACTGCTGTCTGGTGCGGTATCGCCTTTGCGGTGTGTTCAAGGGCCTCGAGCACAGCTGAACCAAACAGTTCCCCAAGAACCACCGGTACGCTTCTCAATGTCCTATGGCTAGGCGCTGACAGCAGGGACTGTGCCAGCCAAACTGGACGCCAGGTCTGAACCAGAGTGGACATCAAGCGGCCGAGCTCTCTCACCATTAAGGCAAATGCCCGCGTCCATCAAACCCTGTGTTGGCTGGTCAAGGAGCCCATCCTTCAATGATGCAGACAGATCCAACATCAAGTGAGACACAATGTTTCCGATACGGCCCATAGGGGCATCCATCTCATACGCCCTGCAGAGTAGGTCCTCTGTGATCCAACATTGTGGTCGTGGGCACCTAGTGTTTGTCTTAAAGTCTCCTCAGGATGTACATATAGGGAGGCAATAGTGGTTCTACGGCCGGCATCTGCCCAAGGCCCACTCTTTCTGTGTCCTGCATCGGTGCCAACGGCCTTCGTGTCAGTCCAACAAGCGTGCAGCTCCTTCAGGTATTCCTCTGAATGGGAAACTGCAAAAGGCCTTGCAGTTGGTTGGCGTCGGAAGAAGGGGGCCTGATGCAATGTTGGCACATCTACTCTCAATCGGTTAAGGGCAGTTCTTATCGCCCTTAGCCGATTCCTCTCCCGCAGCTTGAGAGCCCATAGAGGTATGGGAGCCTGCCTCGAAGACTCGGGAGCTCACTTCATCAAGATCCCTTTGAAATAGGGTATCAGAAGCAGCCACAGACATCACATCCTCGTCATGCGTTGCCACTTCCGGTTCTTGAAGAGTGACCATACTGCTGCCTGGCTCAGCCTGAAGGTTCTGGAGCAGAGCCTTCATCTGAGTCAGTTCTGTTGTGATCTTGATCCACTTTACTGGACAACCTGCCAGAATCGTCCTTCCTCTGATGTTGCTGGGTCTTTGAAGAAGAGCACTTATAGTCCATTGGCTGCTCAGGAGGCAGCTGGCCAGATGGCATGGCGTCCCAATTAAGAGGTCCCTCCAAATTGGCCAGGTTGACCCTCACGGACCGGAGCATAATCACACAGTTGGTACAGGCATTCTCTATTAGAGCATCCCGAAAGTGGTCCACACCAAGGTAGGAGGCACACAGGTCATTGTAGTGGATAATTTCTGCTCTTCAGTGATGGCCTGAGGTTTGGAAAGATGAAGTGAGACACAAGGTGAGATGCTAAGAATGAAATTTATTCAGACATAAAGCCGGAGCGCTCCCACACCTGACTGACAAAGACACATTCCACAAAACATCCTCACACACACACAGACATGCACATTCTGACCAACCCCCCGACAAACTCTTCCCCGTTGTATATAAAGTTGTTTCCCTGTAATCTCATCCTCCGAGGCCAGTTGCTGGCGCCACCAGCAAAAACAACGTTGATTAATGGGCTCAAATCTAACAACAACGTAACCGGCCTGGGTGGCAGTGACCTGGCAGATGGGGTAATTATCAGTGAATACGTAGGCCATAAAGTCTAAGAGGCCTTAGATTTTCTACAACAGTCATGGCCATCCTCCACCTGGATTAGGGCCAAACAATCTCTGCAGGCCAGGTAGCCCAACATATTTTATTTTATTCTTTAATTTATTTACTTGTTTCAAGGGAACGAAATGTAGTAAACAGTACTGTTTGTAGTATTATAGTACTGCTTTTGGAAGTCAGGTCGAGCTGAGAATGCCACTAGTGACTCCAATTTCTGTGGGTTGGGCCGATGGTTTTTTTGTTGTTGTTTCTTTTTTTTTTAGAGCTCCAACAACACCCCTCAGAAAAGCAGTGCTGTTTGTCTCCTGTCATGTCACCATGCTACGGACTCAGGTCACCACTAGTGACTCCCAATCATGCAAGCCTTATGCAGCCTTTTTTGTTTTTTTTACGAGGCTGAACGCTGTGTCACGAACCGGGTCAAGCAGAGACCCCACTTGCGGTTCGCAACCGGCTCTGTAGCAATCCAATATAAGTCGACCGCTGTCAATTTTATGAAAACAAGCGCGCAGTCATAAATGAAACTAATTCAACTGAAGATGCCGTAAAACATGTGATAACTATCACTAACATGGCGTGAAATCAACCAAACAAGCCGAATCGCAGCTTCAATTAAAGTACGAGCCTGGAGGCTACAACTGAAATCTACTGAGCGTAACGCATTGGTGAAAAAACTGAATGAATGGACTCACCAGGTGTAGAATGCCTACCGCTCGGCTCTGATGAAAAGTCTGGAGAAACCTCGCTTGTGCAGCCCTTGGAGGGCGAGATGACTCATAGCTCCAACCCCAGGTCGCAGTGCTACAGGCACCAAGCAGCAACCAACCCGACAATTGTGGGAATTAGCAATATTGTGCTGACAAACCACACACACAAACCTGCGAGCTAGATGGTGAAAGGGGGACTGAGCTTCCGGTGTCATGTGACTATATAGACCCATGTGAGCCACTAGGGAGGTCTGGGAGTCACTGGAAGTGACTTTGTTATTATAATATTCTCGACCTGCATATGCACAAGGATGATCATCCGGTGCTTAAAGCGCCGCCTCTGGCGATCTGGAGGGACGAAATAGAACATGCAAACTCCGTTGCGGTGTTGCAGTGGTAGAGATGCGCTGCAGTAGTGTTTATCACTGGACCACAAAAGTTCAAATTCACAATAAAGTTACATTCAGTATCAGTTTTGTGTCTGAGGTTTCTGGGATTATTCCACCTTTAACAATGTGCCTGCAGGATACCTCCATATTTAATACATCCTGAAAATCTTTGCATTTACTTAACTGATAAATAAGGAAACTGAAATCATGGTTAAAAAGTTATTCTTGTTTGATTATAACAACCACAACACAGTTGAATGAGAGATGTGGTTCTTTTCATTTGTTTCCCAAGAAAATTCCACTAAACACACTCACAACAGATTATGTGGAGCTTCTGATTCTCAGTTTAGAACATTTCCATTGTTACTGTTTTGGGCGCATTTAGCATATAGTGTTAATAAATCATGCAGTAAGATAGACTTTCAGCAATGCGCATTGCTTTTTTTCATTGTGTGCCAGGATAGTCAGGTTTATCACTGGATCACTGCTGGTCCGTGTTGCTGGTTTGAGGCTGTTTAATCAGCTCGTCTCGAGGTCTGGAGATGAAACTGTGACCATCAAGGGTAGCAAGCGGCAGGAGACAGACCTTGGAGGAAGATAACTTTCAGCTGTGCAGAAATCCAGATGTCGAGATAAGAGACAGATTAGCTCACCACACAGATGCATCATAACTTAGATTTAGCTTCACAGAAGGAGCCTGTAGCATGAAGGTTTTGTGACCAGGCAGCGAGAAGGATTACGGCACTGGAGGATTAAATTGCATCGCATGAGAATGAATCAGGTTTTAATATGTTTTACTGACGTCTCAGCCTCCATACCTGTAATTTATACGCTCAAGAAGTGTTAAAACTGAAGCTACTTATAAAAATGGCTGGGCAAAACAATTTTATTTGCAAACACTGCCTCTGGTAATGGCATGTCATGTCTTTATTGTAGTTGGTATTGACTTTGAAATTGTCGTCTGTATGGCATCCTTTTTGTTTTTTCATGGCTGGAATTAGTGTAGAGGCGTTTGTGTTCATGTTCTCTTCATATCCCGGTCCTGCAGGGAGGTGTTGGGCAACGTGGAGGTGATGCAGCTGGACTTTGAGATGGAAAACTTCACCAGCCTCTCAGTGACCCGGCGGATCAACTGGAACATCGACTACAAGGGCCAGAATCCACCACCGGACTCGGAGAAGGTCGTCACAGAGTTGACGGTGGTTCAGCGGGACATTCAGGCCATAATCCCTCTGGCCATGGTGAGTGACAAGACCGTTCCCAGTTTATAGAGCTTCTTCTTCCCCCTAACAATCAGATTATAGAGCATCTTCCTCCTGAACATTCAGATCATATATATTCTTCCTCCTAACATCCCGATCATAGATCATCTTCACCGTCTAACATCCAGATTATAGAGCATCTTCCTCCACGAACGTCCAGATTATAGATCATCTTCCTCCTAACATCCAGATTATATAGCGTCTTTCTCCTAACACCTAGATTATAGAGCATCTATTCAATTCAATTCAACTTTTTTTTATATAGCACCAAATACAACACAGTCATTCCTTGGTGCTTTTAACAGAGAAAAGAGAAAAACCCAAAATATCCACATGAGCAAGCAGGTTTATTTGCAACTGTGGAAAGGAAAGACTCCCTCTAACAGGAAGAAACCTTTGCAGAAACCAGACTCAGAGGTGGAGGCATTCTGCGGACCGGTTGGGGTGAAAGGATGGAGGAGAGGAGAGGAGAGGATAGGGAAGACAGAGAGACAGATTGGGTGGGGAGATACAAACCTTGATTCGGGAATCGGCAAGAAACAGACCCAGGTCCGGGTAGAAAGAGGTGCAGAGAGGGGTAGAGTGCGGTGAAGAGAGAGAGGTAGAGAGAGGTAGAGAGATGCGGCGTGGGGTGTTTTGAGGTAGCCCTAACTGTAAGCCTTAGAGAATAGAAAAGTTTTGAGTCTGGCCTTAAAAGTAGAGACTGTTTCAGCCTCCCTAACTGAAACTGGGATCTGGTTCCACAAGACGGGAGCTTGAGAGCTGAAGGCTTTGCCTCCATTCTACATTTAGAAAACCTAGGAACCTCCAGTAAGCCAGCACTCTGAGAACCAAGTGTTCTTATTGGGAGATATGGTACTAATAGTTCTTTAAGATATGATGGGGCTTGGTTGTTAAGAGATTTATAGGTTAGAAGAAGGATTTGGTATTCTATTCTAGATTTAACAGGGAGCCAGTGAAGAGAGGTTAGTATTGGAGTGAGGTGAACTCTCATGCTGGTCCTTGTCAGGACTCTCGCTGCAGCATTTGGAATTAATTGAAGAATTTTTATGCAGTTATTTGGGCACCCTGATAATAGGGAGTTACAATAGTCTACTCTTGAAGTAACAAATGTGTGGATTAGTTTTTTGGCATCACTCTGAGTCAGCATGTTTCTAATTTTGGAAATATTGCGGAGGTGAAAAAAGGCAGTCCTGCAGATTTGTTTAATGTGTGAGTTAAAGGATAAATCCTGGTCAAAAATAACTCCCAGGTTCCTCACAGTGGTACTGCAGGTCAAAGTAATACCATCCAGTGTGACTTTATCTTTAGATAATTTGTCTCTCAGATATTTTGGCCCAAATGTAATAATTTCAGTTATATCTGAGTTCAGGAGCAGGAAATTACAGCTCATCCAATCCTTTATATCTTTAAGACAAGCTTCTAGTTTAGAAAGTTGGTTATTATTGTTAGGTTTCATAGATAAATATATTTGTGTCATCTGCATAACAATGGAAGTTAATGGAGTGTTTTTTAACAATATTCCCTACAGGAAGCATGTATAAAGTAAAAAGTATAGGACCTAAGACAGAACCCTGTGGAACTCCGTGTTTAACCTCAGTCTGGACTGAGGAATCATCGTGAACATGAACGAAGTGGAACCTGTCTGATAAATATGATCGAACCAGTTGTGTTCTGGCCTCTGTAATAGGATGTTTTGATCAATAGTATCAAAAGCAGCACTGAGATCTAACAGAACCAGAACAGAGACCAGTCCTTTGTATGAAGCCATGCGAGGTCATTAGTAACTTGGACCTCTGTGCTATGATGAGCTCTAAAATCCGACTGGAAAGACTCAAATCAGTCATTTTTTCTTAAATGGTCATAAAGCTGACTTGTGACCACTTTTTCTAAGATTTTAGAAATAAAGGGAAGGTTGGATATTGGCCTGTAACTTCCTAAGACTCCTGCGTCAAGGGTGTGTTTTTTAAGAAGAGGTTTTAAGAACAGCAACCTTAAAAGCTTGTGATACATAACCTGTTATGAGAGATAAGTTGATCTGATCTAGTATTGATGTACTAATCACAGGGAATATATCTTCAAACTGTTTAGTGGGTATTGGGTCTAGTAAGCAAGTTGGTTTAGATGAAGCCACGATTGAGAATAGCTTATGGACTTCTATAGAGTGGAACCTGCATAACTGGAAATCAAGCTCCACTAATGAATCTAAAGATGTGGTTGATTGATCTGCCACTGCACTGGGCAGTGATCTTTAATTTTGACCCTAATAGTTAGAATTTTGTTATTAAAGAAATTTACAAAATCATTACTGCTCATAGTTAAAGGGATATGAGGCTCGACAGAGCTGTGACTTTTTGTTAGCCTGGTGTTGAAGAGAAATCTAGGATTGTTCTTGTTTTCTTCAATTCAGGAGGAATAGTAGGTGTTTTATGTTTTGCAAAGGGATTTTTTATAGATTAACAAACTAGCTCTCCAGGCTGTTCGAAATACTTCTAACTGAGTTAAGTACCATTTCTTCTGAAAATTTCGTGCTGATTTCTTTAGAGTTTGCAGATTATCATTATACCATGGAGCTATCCTCCTCTGACTTGTTGCTTTCATCTTCAAGGGTGCAATAGAATCAAGTGTGGAGCAAAGTAAGGCTGCTGTTCCCTCTACAACCAAGTCAACCTGAGTAGGGCTGATGGTGTGGCAGCTGTTTACTGCTGGATCCACGGATGGTATTGAAGTCAATATTGGTGGGAGTACTTCCCTGAATTTGGTTACAGCATTGTGTGATAAATATCTCTTATATTTCAGTTTATTTTCAGGGGCTATAAAGCCAGTTAATGTAAATTTGAATGATATCAGGAAGTGATCTGACAACAGAGGGTTGTGGGTTCATTCACCTTCTGTGAAAATCCAATTGTGTTCAGTAATGAGCAAAATGCCATGTTAAAGGTCCCATATTATACTAAATCGACTTTTCTGTACTTCAAACATGATAAAAGTGCTATTTGGGGTTCATATACATCCCCAAAGTGTTTTTTTCATTGATTCCCTCAAGCTTGAGTTCACAGAGATCTTTCTCTGTTCTAACTGGTGGAGAACTCAACACGTTGATTCAAGTTGATGACGGGGCACCACCTTGCTGACTCAGCACAGAGCTGGAGAAGCCCCGCCTCCAGGAAGATTGACATGAGGAGAAACCAAAACAAGACCCGCCCACGAATGTGCCAAGGAGCCTCTTCTCTGTGCTCTCTCAGTCTCTGCTGCTTCACATTGAACGCTGCTGTTTTCACCTTCATGTCCACTGGAGAAAATGTGTTTTCACCATCATGTCCACTGGAGAAAATGTGTTTTCACCATCATGTCCACTGGAGAAAATGTGTTTTCACCATCATGTCCACTTGGAGAAAATGTGTTTTCACCATCATGTCCACTGGAGAAAATGTGTTTTCACCATCATGTCCACTTGGAGAAAATGTGTTTTCACCATCATGTCCACTGGAGAAAATATGTTTTCACCATCATGTCCACTTGGAGAAAATGTGTTTTCACCTTCATGTCCACTGGAGAAAATGTGTTTTCACCATCATGTCCACTTGGAGAAAATGTGTTTTCACCATCATGTCCACTTGGAGAAAATGTGTTTTCACCATCATGTCCACTTGGAGAAAATGTGTTTTCACCATCATGTCCACTTGGAGAAAATGTGTTTTCACCATCATGTCCACTTGGAGAAAATGTGTTTTCACCTTCATGTCCACTTGGAGAAAATATGTTTTCACCATCATGTCCACTTGGAGAAAATGTGTTTTCACCATCATGTCCACTTGGAGAAAATGTGTTTTCACCATCATGTCCACTTGGAGAAAATGTGTTTTCACCATCATGTCCACTTGGAGAAAATGTGTTTTCACCTTCATGTCCACTTGGAGAAAATATGTTTTCACCATCATGTCCACTTGGAGAAAATATGTTTTCACCATCATGTCCACTTGGAGAAAATGTGTTTTCACCATCATGTCCACTTGGAGAAAATGTGTTTTCACCATCATGTCCACTTGGAGAAAATATGTTTTCACCATCATGTCCACTTGGAGAAAATGTGTTTTCACCATCATGTCCACTTGGAGAAAATATGTTTTCACCATCATGTCCACTTGGAGAAAATGTGTTTTCACCATCATGTCCACTTGGAGAAAATGTGTTTTCACCATCATGTCCACTTGGAGAAAATGTGTTTTCACCTTCATGTCCACTTGGAGAAAATATGTTTTCACCTTCATGTCCACTGGAGAAAATGTGTTTTCACCATCATGTCCACTTGGAGAAAATGTGTTTTCACCATCATGTCCACTGGAGAAAATGTGTTTTCACCATCATGTCCACTTGGAGAAAATGTGTTTTCACCATCATGTCCACTTGGAGAAAATGTGTTTTCACCTTCATGTCCACTGGAGAAAATGTGTTTTCACCATCATGTCCACTGGAGAAAATATGTTTTCACCTTCATGTCCACTTGGAGAAAATATGTTTTCACCATCATGTCCACTTGGAGAAAATGTGTTTTCACCATCATGTCCACTTGGAGAAAATGTGTTTTCACCATCATGTCCACTTGGAGAAAATGTGTTTTCACCATCATGTCCACTTGGAGAAAATGTGTTTTCACCTTCATGTCCACTGGAGAAAATGTGTTTTCACCATCATGTCCACTGGAGAAAATGTGTTTTCACCTTCATGTCCACTGGAGAAAATGTGTTTTCACCATCATGTCCACTGGAGAAAATGTGTTTTCACCTTCATGTCCACTTGGAGAAAATGTGTTTTCACCATCATGTCCACTTGGAGAAAATGTGTTTTCACCATCATGTCCACTTGGAGAAAATGTGTTTTCACCTTCATGTCCACTGGAGAAAATGTGTTTTCACCATCATGTCCACTGGAGAAAATGTGTTTTCAGGTGTAAGTATGGTTCCACACTATTTGTCTTGCTGAAAGAAGAAGCACAGCGGCGAATGTGGCTGGACTTTTTTCCCGCGGACCTGCCTCAGAAATCCGCAAAAGTTTGTTTGCGAGCGACTCTTCACCAAAGACTGCTTCCAGAACTACGGTACTTTGAAACTGGACTTACTCAGAAGCTCATCTTGAAACTTGGCTGTTTCTTCTTGAGCTCAGTGACTGTTTCCACTGGTGGATAACTAAAATCTTTAACATGGCAGAAATGTGGTTAATAAAAGGGACAGCTGATTTTTTCATGGAGGTAAATACATGCCTTCACAAATGGACTGGAATGTGACAGACTAGTTGTCCAAACCTAAGAGGAAGAACATTGGACTTTAGAAGATGCAACACAAAGTGACTGAAATCGATGAGAGCTGAACCTGGTGGTCTTGCATGATTTGAAGTAAGGTTTGTATTATTTATTTATTCATGAAACTTACAACCTGGTGAAGTCTTCCATGACGGAGTTGAAGTTTCTTTCAACAAACGAGCCCATGTGAACCCTGAAAGGAGTCAAACTGTGGGCTGATCCCTGCAGGTTGACCTCCATGTTTGGAAAACCACACGGAGAGTGTTAAGATAATTTGAAGACTTCAAACCTTTTGAGGATGAAGTGCAAATGATTTCCTTGCCATCGACCTCCAGTGTGGACGAGGTTGAGCTGGAACACATTGACCTGTGATCTGATAAGATGCTGACACAACACTTTACGTCCCTGTGTCAATATGTGTCAAGTGAAAACACAAAGCTTCATATCGTTTACATAGCAACGTTCTGAAAATGATGTCTATTCACTCTAATGGCAGAAACACGATGTACTGTACACGATGGAGATGCTGGACTGGGAGTCACAACACCATAGAGGAAACTTTGCTCTGATTGTCTCTACTGAGCATGTGCAGAATGACTAGTTATTGCCGCCACAAGAACCAGGACCAGGACAGAGACTGGGACTGAGACCAGGACCAAGACCAGTACCAGTACCAGGACCAGGACCAGTCTTCACAAAGATGGACTTTGACTGTTTCCAAAAACATTTCCAAAAATTAATGTAGCAGATGTAGGGATTTTTTACCTCATAAGCCTCACTGGGAACCATTTATGTTGTGGTTGGCTATCGATAATAATTAATAATGATCAAAGATAGTTATTAATTATGTTATTGAAAATGTTATCTGATCTGTATCAGTTTACCTTGGAGCACCACCTGTCTTCGCAGGAAATGATAACCAATTCAGTTATATCAGTCTCATAAGATATACTAAACAGTTAAGGCTTATCTTATCTTATCTTATCTTATCTTATCTTATCTTAATCAGGAATTTGAATTAATAGTTAATCCATCCATCCATCCATTTTCTACCGCTTATCCGGGGCCGGGTCGCGGAGGCAGCAGTCTGAGCAGAGTTGCCCAGACTTCCCTCGCCCCAGACACTTCCTCCAGCTCTTCTGGTGGCACCCCAAGGCGTTCCCAGGCCAGCCGAGGGACATAGTCCCTCCAGCATGTCCTGGGTCCTGAGGGGGCAAGCCACCTTTTTCCGGTCGAGAACCATGGCCTCGGATTTAGAGGTGCTGATCTTCATCCCAGCTGCTTCACACTCGGCTGCGAACCGTGTCAGTGCACGCTGGAGATCCAGGCTTGATGGGGCCAACAGAACTACATCATCCGCAAATAGCAGAGATGAGATCCTGTGGTCCCCAAACTGGACCCCCTCCGGCCCCCGGCTGTGCCTAGAAATTCTGTCCATATAGGTAATGAACAGAACCGGTGATAAAGGACACCCCTGCCGGAGGCCAACGTGCACTGGGAACAGGTCCGACTTACTGCCGGCAATGCGAACCAAACTCCTGCTCCGGGAATACAAGGACTGAACAGCCCTCAACAAGGGACCCCGGACTCCGTACTCCCGGAGCACCCCCCACAGGACATCTCGGGGGACACGGTCGAACGCCTTCTCCAGATCCACAAAACACATGTGGACTGGTTGGGCGAACTCCAATGAACCCTCAAGCACCTGGTGGAGAGTATAGAGCTGGTCCAGTGTTCCACCATCAGGAGCACCTGGTGGAGGGTATAGAGCTGGTCCAGTGTTCCACCATCAGGAGAACCTGGTGGAGGGTATAGAGCTGGTCCAGTGTTCCACGACTTGGACGAAAACCGCATTATTCCTCTTGGATCCGAGGTTCGACTAACGGCCGGACCCTCCTCTCCAGTACCCTGGAATAGACTTTCCCGGGGAGGCTGAGGAGTGTGTATTATGTTTTAAGTAGGAGGACCACGACTGTGTACCTTCGAACAACGGCTTTATTTAACTAAACTACTTTTCCCAGCATCCATCAGGAGCGCGGGCTTTTTACAAACAGCAAAGACAGGTACACGTCACTGTTGTGACACACCCACATAAACACCGGTCACGGTGGTATGTAACAGTGTGATCCCTCTGTAGTTGGAACACACCCTCCGATCCCCCTTCTTGAAGAGAGGGATCACCACCCCGGTCTGCCAGTCCAGAGGTACTGTCCCCGCCCGCCACGCGATGTTGCAAAGACGAGTCAGCCACGACAGTCCCTGCACATCCAGAGACTTCCACTCATCCACTCCCGGTGCCTTGCCACCGAGGAGCTTCACAACAACCTCGGTGACTTCAGCTTGGGTAATGGACGAGTCCACCTCTGAGAACCCAATCTCTGCTTCCCCAATGGAAGACGTGGTGGTGGGATTGAGGAGGTCCTCGAAGTATTCCTTCCACCGCCCAACGATATCCCCAGTTGAGGTCAACAGCTCCCCACTTCCACTGTAAACAGTGTTGGTGGAGAACTGCTTCCCCCGCCAAAGGCGCCGGACAGTTTGCCAGAATTTCCTCGGCGCCGACCGATAGTCCTCCTCCATGGCCTCTCCGAACTCCTCCCAGACCCGAGTTTTTGCCTCCACCACAGCCTGGGCTGTGGCTCACTTGGCCTGCCGGTACCTGTCGATTGCCTCGGGAGTCCTATGAGCTAACAGTGCCCGATAGGACTCCTTCTTCAGCTTGACGGCATCCCTAACTTCCGGTTTAATTAATTAATAGTTAAATTAATTACAATTACCTGGATTAACAGTAAAGATTGAAGGATTTTGGAGGTCGCCATTTCATTCACCTTTGTGCACATTAATAAAACAGCAAGTATGATTCCAAAAATGATATTTATTTACAATGAAGACCAATAAACACAGATTCTAACTGCCTATATACAGCTTGGAGTGTGTGGGTGTGTGTGTGTGTGTGTGGAGAGAGAGCAAAAGCGAGAGAGAGAGAGAGAGAGAGGTAAAGGGAGTATGTGTGTGTGAGACGTGTGATGGAACTACAAAACAAGATGGCAGATCACAAGAAACTACATTCAAATGGAGGTAATTAGAGAGCAGGAAGTCTGTCCTGGGTCTCCACCATGTGCTGGAGAACAATGGAACATTGAAGCTAGTCTTTAGTGTCTGCTTCCTGTGTGTCTCTGCCAAAGGACCATTTCTAGAATGAGTTTATGTGAATGCGACTTGCTTTGTAAAACGTCAGGAGTCGTCAGATGGTGTTCAGTTACTGTGTGATGTTGTCTTTGATGTGATATGTGTAGGATTGTGAGTTAACAAGTTAGCAAAGCAAAGATTTGCATGCAGACCCTGTGTCTGTGGCAGAGCCCTAACCCTAATATCATTATCTATAGAATTCAATCACTGTAATACAGTGCTTCTCAAATGGTGGGGCGAGCCCCCCTGGGGGGGCGTGGTGGGGTGTCAGGGGGGGCGTGAGGCAGGCACGACTTTCAGTATTAGTGTCTTTATTCATGCTTGAACGATAAAAAAAGGGCCTCCAGCTCATTTTATTAATTTATTTTTATAATCAGGCGATTGTATGCAGAATGCTGGTGCCAGCAACTCATACATGGTTTATACAGATCAATAAATAAATATTATCAGGTTCTCAATGGTAGTACAATTCGGGGGGGGCGCCTGAAAAAATGTTTGTCCTCTAGGGGGGGCATGACAGAAAATAATTGAGAACCACTGCTGTAATAGAATCAACACATCTTCATAAAAGTTAAACAGTTCTATGCATAGCATCAGGTTTAACTAATCTCAAGTATGCCTAGTAGTTGTTGAAGTCGTTCGGTTGTTGTCCTGCTGGAGGGAAGCTGGTGTCTTCTCCTGTAGTTAGCACCTCCTGCTAACTGTGGTTGCTGGTTCTGCAGGCTGAGGAGAAGAAGATGAAGTTGATGATTCAGGAGTCCTTCTTTGCAGCTCCTGGTTGTTCCTTTTGTCCAGACTGAGGAGCTGGTCGCTCAGGTCTGTGATGGTTTTCCTGCTTGTTGAGGAAAACACAAAGAAGTTCTGTGAGGCGTCGTTTCCCTGGTCCGTCCTGGAGGAACTGGTTGGTTTTCCCTGGTTGATGGGAGAGCAGACTCTGGGTGCTGGTCTCTGGATCAGGGGAAGGTCTGACCCTCGTGGTCGGGTCAGGGAGGAGTTTAGGAGTGAAGGCCCTGGTTGCAGGCCTCTGGTGTTAGCTGTATGCTAACGCTGGGTAGAGCTGAGCTGCTGGAATGCAGCTCCTATCTCCCCAGTGTTCACAGGGGAAGACTCGGGGCAAGAGACTCCGCAAGACTGCTTTTGCAGGCTTTTGTTGAAAGTTTGTGGATTTGAAGGTGTCAAATCCTGAGAGCTTCACCCAATCAGTGCTTCTCCCATGCTGAGTGCATTGGGAGAAGTGTCTTTGAGCAGGATGCTGGGGAGGATTTGCATGGGTCTGCTGTGGCACTGGGTGTGATGGTCAATCACATTCCTGTGTCCAAATTCATATGTCATGACTGTGTATCATGACAAATGAAAATTGTCTTTCCCTAGAAATTAACAAACTTTCTGTGGTCTTGTGAGGTCCCAACACAGAGAACGAACCCCAAAAACGCAACAAAGGTTTTGCATTTTCACGTAAAATCGTTATGGTGTAAATAGGCCACAGAAATGAAAAAAGACTGATCGTGATTATCAATTAATGTCTCAGATGTCTTGTCAACTTGGGTCTTTTCAACCGCATGTGAGTGGAGACACTTATTGAGGGACATACAAATATTGTAGAAACTAAGAGAAATTATTGTAATTCAAAGTTAAGGCCAATTCATTCTCCATAAGAACAAGACGAAATTTCAGCAGTGCGGAGTGCTCCTTCTGGCCAAACAAATTTGTTGGGCAGTGCCAACCGTCCTAGCCGTATTGTGTAGGAGCTGTACTGCGGAAACTTCAGCACTAACGTGTGCTGCGCATGCATGTTCCAGCTCACTAATCACTATCAGTCATATTTGAATCAGACTAAGCTTGTAACATCGCTACTGTCTGAGCACTGCAGCTCGTTAAAATATCATGATGCACCTGAAGGCATCACTCAAAGCTGTCACCTCCTGCAGTTAAGACCAGACAAACATGGTGGCTCGGACAAAAACTCTCTCTTTTATTATCGAAATAGTTCAGCGAAATGCATTTCTGACAGCACAGGAGGCAAGAAATAAACTGTGCAGTTGAAAAGTTAAAACGCCGCTTCACAGTCATGTGTCTGCTGTGAGGGGGCGTGGTCTGTGAGTTCGGCAGCGTCTTGCAGAGTATGAATGGTCTGCAAGACGCTTGCTGACGTCCCTACCAAACTTTCGTCTTGTTCTCATGGCTTCAAAAAGGGAGTCTGCAGGAGCCTTAAAGGTGCAGAGGACATCCTCTTCTTGTCGTACTGAAACTTTGTAGAAGCTGTTCATTTTCACCTTATTTTCAGTTTACTGTGTGTGATGGAAGGATGAATCCCAGCATTGTGGCCAAAGGTCATTCTCACAGTCCAGAGATCCGATGAGTCGCAAGACGTCGGTCGGCCCACTGCACATCCACTGATGTGTGCTGGAGGTCACGCGGCACGTAAACAACATCCCAATGTATGCAAAACTTTATCTCTGTGAAACGGCAACCATTTATGCAGCTTGATACTTTTTTCTAATTTACCCCAGATTAACTCTTACCTTTCTGTCATATATTTGCACAATTACAAGTGTGCTCAATTTAAAGCTCCATTATACTGCATGCCGTGCATCTGCTGGAACATAAGGTTCACTGAATGTCTCTGGTCCCCTTGACATTTGGGATTTGCATGTGTCTTCTCGCCAGGTGTTTAGCTGCGCTGCCGAATTAGGTTTCTGCCGGCGTGACTTTGCTTTGTTAAATTTACCTTCTGAGGTAAGATGGCAGGAGCTGCTGGGGCTGTTTTCTCTCGTCGCTTGTCACCTCTGCACTCCACGTTACTGGTTGGCATCGTGGCTGCTTGTTGCTCGATAATTTGGAAGCCTTCTTAGTTTCAGTCTGTGAGCACAGGACTCACAGTGATGCTGTGTCAACAGCACAGAGAGCATAGACGTAATGTTGTTAAGGATTATGAGGGAACTACAAGCCCATTACTTTGTTCTCCTCACAACAAGAATACAACAAGAGGTTTGATCAGGTCAAAGGATTTTTCTGCACAGAGAATATTTCTTCAAAAGGTTAAAGTCAGGAAGTCTTGGTCTTGCTTCTAATAAAATAGCATGAAGTTGAGGGTTGATTTCAGGCAGAAAACTCACTGTGAGTCTTTGTTGAAGCTTTTCTGTGTAGTTTGCATGTTGTTCTGCTCATATGATGTTTTTAATGTATACAATTTAGTATACAATCTGCAAATTATTCAAGCTATATTTTGGATGTCTGTTAATGATACTGCATTTGGAACCACTGAAAACATATTTTGATTTATCAGTGGAACGTTTTGTAAGGATTCTAACTCTGTTGTCATGTAAACGGGCAAAAACAAGACTTTCTAGAAACTTTCAGGGCCCGTCTCCTTTTAGTGCTTTTTATTTTTCAGATTTTAACTCAGGTTGGACTCTGCATCCTGCTGCTTCTTCTGTACTTGCACTGAATGCAGAGGCACTGGGGGAAAGTGACTCACTGCACCATCTGGTGACCGAAAGTGGTGTTGCCAAACAAATTTGATTTGTTTGCTGCCTCACTGGCCTCACAGATGCAACATTCATTGATTATATAACTGCGACTGTGGCTTGGTTGGTCAACTGGTCTTCTCTCAATAACGATGCAGATTCGATTCCCTATCTGTCCCCATGTCGAAGTGTCCTTGAGCAAGACACTGAACCCAAAATTGCTCCTGATGGATGGACTGAGGACCTTGCATGGCAACCGCCTCCATGTGGGCAAATGTGATTAACAATGTAAAGGGTTTCGGGCTGTTCAAGTGGTCGAAAAGTGCTAATTTACTGAAAACCATTTACATTTGTCTTTTAATCAGAAGGATGCAAGTTTGATTCCCTACATATTCACATGTTGAGGTGTCCTTGGCCAAGACACTTAAGACCAAACTGCTCCCAATGGATGAACTGAGTGCCTTGCATGGCAGGCGTCTCCATTAGTCTGTGACTATGTGTGTGAATGGGTGAATGTGATTACCAATGTAAATTGCTTTGGGGACTGTTCAAGTGGTGGAAAAGTGCGACACAAGTGAAATCCATTTATTATATAAGGTTGTTTGGGATTGACAATATTCCACATCATGCACATATAATTACAGATTCTTTGACTTTTCTTCTCTTATATATGAACAAAGTGGATTTTTTTTCTTTCTTTGAGACACAATGGTTCAGTGGTTAGTACCGTTATGTCCAAAGTCTGAATTAGCTCTGATGTTGACACTAAACTGGTGGCTGATATATAAATAGATACAAACACAGCAGCCATGTTGTTACTACAGTACATGACGCTGATTTAAACCTCCCAGAAAGTGAGTTGAGTTGTTGGCGGTTGGCCTGGCTCTCTGTTGACGAGCCTCCTGGAGCCAGCACAGGGCGGCAGCTTTCAGCGCCGCCGCGCCATTTATTACAGCTCCTCCATGTAACAATCCATCATAATCATCAGATTTTTCATACCACACGCAAACAGCCTTGAGAGCTCCAGCAGCACAAAACAGAGGAAAGGTTAACGGGTGGACAACACAGCAGCCATAACTAAGGAGAGCACAAAGGCACAACTGCCACTGTTCATTGTGCCCAGCAGATGTTGATAGAACTATAATTAGCTTCTCCTTGTTCGGAGCACTGGACTTCTTCAAACTGTCCATCACACTGTTTAATAGCCTACCACTTGACGTTTGAAATTTGGGGAAGGAGAAACACAGGCTTTGTTGGGATCTCACAAGACCACAGAAAGTTTGTTCATTTCTAGGGAAAGACAATGTTCATTTGTCATGATACACAGTTGTGACTGATGAGATTCCTCTTTTCAATTCATGAATCTGGAGTCATTGATGCTCCGTTACGTCTCCTGTTGTGACGGCTGGATCATCCACTTTTGTCCTTTCAGTTTATTAAAAATCCAATTACCAGAAATAATGGATTGAATCTCATCGTTCACAGCAGCACAGGAGTTCGCGGACATAAACTCCTCTTGAGAGAACCTGGAGTTTTAGCATTCACCTGGACTTTTCACCACTGAGATGCCGGTTCTGAGAGCGTGGAAGGAAAAGGGAGAGGAAATAGGGTGTAGTCAAAGAAGTAAAGCGAAGTGTGACGTTGAAGCTGTGTCAGTCACGGTTGACAGACGAATTGAAGGCAATTCAGAAGGTGTGAAACTTTCTAAATTGATAAAGCCTGGCTGGTTTTAGAGTGATGGTTTTATAGTCACCCTTTATACCTGCTTCAAAATGAGACACAGGCCTCAGGTCAATAAAGCACCTCTACTTTACTCTCTTAACTATCCATCTGTCCTTCTATCTATCAATATGTCTTTCTATGGACCACTTTCCAATCCTACATGACTATCTGGCTGCATATACTTCAGTCTATATGAAACATCAAACTGAAATCTGTTCATCTTTCTACTTGCTGTCATACAAACCTAATTAATTTAGGTCCCAACAGATTTTCTTACGTATCAGCGGAATGACTGACTCCACCTGGCACCTTGACACGTCAGTCCTCCATCACAGGACAGAAACAGATTGACACCAACAAGACATTTCACACGCATGTTTGTAGACTGAGGAGACACCAGAACACATGCAGCCTGGATTTGAACCCATAACATTCTTGTAATGCAGAAGCACTGCCCCACCGTGGAGCTGCAGGTCTTCTACTAGACCTTGTCCTGACTCGCCAGTTTGGCTAAATTTGGTGTCTCCAAAGGCAGGTTATTAGCCCACCGACGACAGGAGTATGATACTCCAGCCGGCAGCTCCAGGGGACAGAGAGACACACAAACTGTCAAACCACGGTACGGTAGTGATTCCATTGGGGTGGACAATTGTACCACACAACCAATGTATTTTCCATCCAACATACCTATTTATCTTTCTACCCAATGATTGCAATGTTTTTATATCGTAAACTCCTACCTCTCTATCATTGTTCATACTGTCCAGCACACTGTCCCAGTCAATTAGCCTACACAACAACCAACTAAACTACCTGTGATATCTACAGTAATATCTACTGTTGTCATGTGAGATTGTGTCTCTGTGTTCATCTCTGTGTTCATCTCTGTGTTCTCTGTTGGACTGAGCTGTTCGGCAATGGTGATTGAAAAGAGCAGACTTTAGATCAGAAGTTTGCAGGTTTGAATCCCCACCGTAATGTAGCTGCACCTCCACATCCTAGAAATAGGATGGGTCAATGGTGAAGACGGACGGACGGACATCAGTTAGGAGGGTAAACAGTTTGAGAAGCCCAATTCAAACTCAAACTGAGCAGAGCAATGAAAAGTGTTGCTGTGAAGTTTCATGTATTCCAGCTTCTTTCACTGGATTTCTAGTTCAGCTGCAAATACAAATCAGTTTTCAGCTGGTGGCGAGCTGACAGCTCGTAGGAAAGATCAGCACTTTGTGAAAGTGCAGATACAGAAAGAGGCGGGCGGCGGTTTCTGTCTCCGAAATACAAACATGATGCGTTTAGTGTTACAGAGCATCAGAGGAGAGTCTCTCCAGTGGATCCCTGCAGTAACTATCTGACTTGTGAACAAGGGAGCAAAGCAAATGAAAGATGGACAACGAGGCTGCAGAAAGCTTTTTTTACAGCTGGAAGATCACAGTCTGTGGGCCGACGACAGTCGGCGTGGTGCAGCTGAGGGGAGGAGAGAGAAGAGAAAAGGTGGAATTACTTGAGAATTTACAGTGTGGAAGAAATGGGAAAGGTTAAATCAAGCCTGGGGCTTATTACACAGTTTAGGTCAGTGTTCTCCAAACCACTGTCTGACTGGACAGTCCCAAGAATTGGAACTAACAGAGCTGAACTGGTAACACCTCAGACGAGCAGAGGGGCTCTGGCTCGGCCACATTCCTCCTCCATCAGCTGCTCTGCACCACTGGCCATTAATAAAATATGATGCTTTGTATGGCGACGAGGCCAGAGCCCCATGCTACGCATTTCAAACGTACTCTATACCACTGTGTAAAGATAAGCATTAAGCAAACTGTTCTTTACATTATTCAAAGGCAGGTAGAAATTATGGTGAAGGTGAAAAGGAACATTAAGGTTTTAAACAATTAGCAACGTTCATCTGCTTCAGTTCAAATAAGAAACAACTAAGGCTCCATTTACATGACGTATGTTTGTGTTTTCGTTTCAGAAACATTTCAGATTTATACGTCAATATTTTGTCCATTTTCATAGAAATGACAGAAATGCAAAATGCTGTTTCTGTATTGAAACCACACACACGCAAACATTTCATTTTTATTTATATAGATCTCCGTTTGCTGCAGTTTGAGCAACAGCTCCTCTTCCTGGAGTCCACCAAAAGCGCAGTGAGCTGTTGGCATCACAATTTTCTGACTGCTACAAATCATGAATGCATGACAAACCTTGATCACATCACAATCCTTGACCACAATACCCACGTTAAACAAATATACATTAGGGGGGAAAGAAACATTCTAAACATTAACAACAGGAGAACACAGACATTCTAGTGGACGACCAAGTTGGATTGTTATTACAGTGACCGTCAAAATAAAAGTACCAAGTCCAGGAGTTTTATTACACCTTAAGTGTATACTTACCCAACACAGTAATTTTTTTTCTAGATCAAAAACCTATTCGATATTTCAGAATTCACAATATTTTTAATTAAACTACACTTACAATAAGATTTTTAATTCACGACTTGTCGCTTTGACACATTCCCCAACAAATTGTTTTCTGCTGGTTTGGTTCATGTCATAGTGTTAAAATGCATTAGTCATTGTCCAAATAAATCTATTTTGTTCACTGTGAGACCTGAAACACAACCCTTTAGTATTTTCCATTAAGTGGAGCGTCTAATAGCTGTTTTGTAGGCTCCTACAGAACACAGTAATTAAGTGAAATGATAGCGGTGTGCAGCAACGGCTGCTTTTTGTTCCAAGCTGAATTCAGGTAAGCATAATGAGCACTCCCAGAGCAGCACACATTTAATTGTAGAGTGTCTGGTGTAGTGCAACACTTACCAGATGCCAAAACAGCAAGGAGAGCTTAGGGATGATGTCTTTCAATTAGGATTTCACCCCAAGGCCCCGTCAATGTTGCACCAAGGTGGGAGGCTTCACTTCCCACAAATTGGCCACATTATATAAACAAAAGAAACAAACTACAACGAAGGACAATGCTGCTTTTCCAGTCCGATGGATTCCCTTTAATGAGAGAGAAATTAAAGGTATAGTAGAGGATTTTCTTCTTCCGGGTGGATCATCAAAATAACTGGTCCTCCCACTTGTCAATCATTCTGGTGATATATGACGTAAGCCCGTCGTACGTGCTCGTCCCTGCAGCTCACTCCACACGGTTCTCATCATGCCGCTGGCCGACCCCACGCATTATTCTCCCACATTTTTACAGTTTCACCCCCTCTGGTGCAAATCTTCTTGTAAAGTGAGCTTATGTGAGCGATGCCGACTTGTGACTTGTAAACAGAGCGTGCACGAGGAGAACTGGGCTCGTGCACGTCTCTCGCACGCGTTTTAGTAGGCGTTCCGTCTCGGGAGCAGGTACAGCGTTGCACATGCGCATTTTTTTCAAACGGTGGAGATCTTTCCTAAAATTCCTGAAAATCCTCCTGTATACCTTTAAGTTGAATTGCTGGAATCTACCGATTGGGTTTTCCCTCCTGATCATTGCCAAAAGGAGACGACTAGAAGCTGATTGGTTGAAGTCTGCACGTAAACATTAGTGACGCCTGTTCAGCCACTTGTTATTCCACATATCAAATGAGGCTGTCAACTGAATGAATCCTAATAAAAAAAAACGCTCATTCAGCTTCAGAATATAAGGTCCTGCTCACACTACAACCTTTAGATGAAAACTCATTGTTTTTTGTTTCATACATTTCTCCGTTTCCACTGCCGTGTTTGTAAAATTATGTTTATTCCCATGGTAATGGAAGAAACACGCACGCACACGCACACACGCACACACACACACACACACACACACACACACGCACACACAGAGCAGAGAACAATGGGCTCTAAATAGTAACAACGGGACTAAGCCCAAATGTTTTCAGAAGTTCCACCTTGGGAGCCATTCCAGAGGGTTTCAGTGACTGCAGCCCCACCCGCATGACGACGATGTTTCATTGAACCATAATCTGTGTCCAATTGTCCCACGTCGCAGCGTTTTTGGAGCCTGAACACTGTATTTTTGAAAACGGGTTGCAGATTGGAGAAAACTGAAAACACCGCTTCAGCTTTGACGTGTGGATGGACAAGACGCACGTTAGCTGAAAATGGTGATGTCATCCCCACTGACCTATAACCCTGTGACCCTCTCCATAACGTTAATTAAAGTTCCTCCACCAGAATCCACAGGGGAAGAATGAAAACGTTTAGTTGTTGATATGCGTCTCTAATACATTGTCAATACATTTCAGAAGGAAACTCATCATGACACTCATACAAACACACATTTCCAGCATTTAAATTTCACAGAACATACCTGGGTTTGTTGACATCTTTGCATCACGGAAACGTTTGAAGTTCTTGAAGCATTGTGTCACAAGATCCCGTTTGTATACTGGATCTCATGAGCTCTCGATTCCCACTGGAAAAACAATATAGTATCAATTTCACAATATTTCAGACTATTCTCTAGTTTGAAGACGTTTTCTTTGAGAAGTCAATTTTTATTTCAGGCTGAATCGGTGAAATGATGATATTTTCGCTTGAGCTGCCACAACGCCATTTTTGATTTCCCAGAAACCCTTGCGGGCAAGGTTCCTAAGATGACATCAGTCAGGAAACAGTTTGATGGCTACAAATTCTGGTTTGTTTGTAAACATATTGATTTTGGTTTGATTGATTTGGGAAACTACAGGTTGGAAATGAGTGGTGATGGTCTTGTTTTGGTGTGTTGGTTTATCCTCTGTGCAGAAGTTATGGGATGAAGATTGTAAATAGAGATCCTGGTGGAGTAATTTAAACGACACCAACATGGTGGACTACCTGCTCCAGATGGACCTGCAGAAGCTATTGATGCATATCTTTTTAATAAAACCAGATGTTGGATATCTCCATTACGAGGATTTTTTTCATGAATGATTGGTTTGGGCTGGTGTGGATAGGGACTGAGGTCCGTTGTTGTGTAAATGGGCCATCAGTTTGTTACCTGCCATGCCACTTGTCGACGCTTCAGAGCTGTCACAGAGGAATCCCCCTCCTGGTGATAATTCTAGAGTCGTAGCAGGAAGTTAAAGAGTTTTTTTGGGGGGGTGGGTGTGGGGGTTTCCATCCAGTGTGGTTTGTCAGGGCTTTTAGTGAAAATTTGGGCAGAAGGGAGCATGGAGTCTGGTGTCTGAGAAGAATTGTTAAACTATCACATCTTGTCAAGACTTTGGATTGGAACCTACAGAAAAATGACAGCTACCACTACCAGCTATGATGAATCGGACATCTTTTACCCCGAGACGCTGTAATCCAGTCTGAGGAAGTAAGGCTGCTCATCATGACAATCTTTTACAAAATCTGCTTCCAGTTGACTTATTGGATTGTTCACAGCTTCAGGAAGTTATTACATTAACTTGGAAACAGCAAGCTCATATTTCACAGCAATACGAGGTATTTGGTGACGATAAAACTCTGATGGCTGGTTTTCATGAACAATTTGCTCTCGTGTCATGCGGTGGAGCTGGTGGATGGTTTTCCAAAGCCATGTTAGAACAAAGACACAGAAACGAGGCGGTGGCCCTGACAATTCAGACAATTGAACAAAAGTTGTACATTTCACTGCTTCACTACCTTTTTTCCATCATTAACCTCCTCGTTATTCCTTTGCATTGTCATCCGTGTGTTGGAGAAACATCACTTCTGCCGCCTCACGGTCTTATTTTTACAAGCTGTCAGCATCACGTAAATAACTGGATAATTTAGAGGGTTTTTTTTAACTTTTTTGCCCTTGTCCTGTTCAGCATCTTGGGCAGACAATATGATGTGATTGACAGCCTTCCGATGTCTGAACAGTTTTTGCTCTTGCAACAGGAAGAGACCAAGAGTCTCCCCATGTTGCTGCTTTATTAGAAGTTGGCATAGCTGCTGTACATGACTGGGGGGGAACGCTGAGAGAGAGAGAGAGAGAGAGGAGAGAGAAAGCGAGCGAGAGAATGGGGGTGGGCGGGTGGGTGGGGGACAATATACAATACCCTTGTTAGCGCCACATATATTATTTACAGTTATCACACTGATCTAAATATTTTCGAACTGTTTTGAGATTAAACCAGCCTGTGCAGCTCTACCTAGACAGTAACATGATTTTCTAGCAAGAGCTTAAATTAGCAGGTAGCCAAAAAAAACAAAAAATAAAAGCAACAACAACGATAACGATAACAAAAGCAAAAACAAAACAACACAAAACAAAACAAAATCATGATTTTGATCATTGAAACAACAATAGCAGAAAACTAGGGAAATCAGCAGCAAATCTCATCGATGAGGACTGGACACCGCTACCCTAGCACCCGGCGGCCCCCCAGACCCCGGGAGGCCCCGGTAAACCACCCCAGAAAGTCACGCTCCAACTTGGAAGGCACCAGACATAGAATGCAGAGAAGACCTCCCCCCAGGCAAGAGGGGCCCACAAGTTAAGGATAAAGGGTGCAGAGCCCCAGGCCCTGACCCAAGCCACCAAGCCAAGAGTAGCTGGAGCAGGGCCCCCAGGCCGTGCGGGCAGGGAGCCCCCCCCGATCCCGGTGGCGAAGCCCGCCGCACCCCTGGGGGCCAGCCCCCCCACCAGCCCCCAACCAGGTGGGACAGAGAAGGTCCCAGCCGCCAAGCCCCGGACCAGCACCTACGCCTATGCCTACACACACACACACACACACACACACACACACACACACACACACACACACACACACACACACACACACACACACACACACACACACATGCACACACATACATTTACTTGGGGGGAGGGGGATGCTTCCCACTCCCCAGGCCGCCAGCCAGGCCACCAGACCACTACAAGATCCCATCCTCCACCAATCCAACCGTGAATAGGGAGGGAGAACCAATACCCAGCAAGTGTGCCCCCCGTACTCCAGCCGCACCCACCCCGGGACTGGGTGGGACCACAGTGGGAGGCGCTGAGGGTTTTGAAGAAATGGATACAATGTGTGTGTCTAAGGTGTGGTTTAACATTGAGGGTAGCGGGGACTCGGGCAGAAACAAGTGGCAGAACCCCAAAAGCCAGCTTCCCCTCAAGTCCCTGTGTGACTAAATGTAGTTAAAATTGTGGGTGGTGCAAAGTCGGGGGAGGGGCCAGACCACAGTTAAGTAGGCCCCGTCCTAGGCCCCGTCCACTGGTCGTTATTGTGAGGTTAGGTGGGGTAAGGTTGGGGGGGTTGAGAGGGAGGACGTGCCCCCGCCGCTCGGACCATTCAGAGAGAGTTTATGCATCCAGGAAATTATTCATGACGATTTGAAATATCCATTAAGATCATTACAGTGAAGCTTTTGAATATGAATACTTTTCAAGGCAGTATTGTAATGCTTTAGTTCTTGATCGGTCTGAAGCTTAAACATAGTTTTCTGTCAGAGATCAAGAAGAATAATGTTACAGAAGCCATTTTAAAGGAGTGGTTCAGATCACGAAGTCACGAAATACAACAATTTAGTGATGAGATGAGTCGAGATAAGAGACAACTTGAGTAAAGTTGAGCTCAGTTACATTGAGTTCTGATAAGTTAGATTAAACTTAGTTAAGTTGAATCAGCAGTTTGAGTTCAGTTGAAATGAAGTTTAAGATGAGATGAGACACAATGAGTTAAATTAGATTAAACTGAGTTAAGTTGACTTGAGATGAGTTGGATTCAACTGTGATCAATAACAGTTGAACTGAGTGAAGTTTGTGTGAGTTAAACTCGTCCATTTTAAGTTGAAGTTTACGACTTGAGTTGCAATGAGTTGTAGTTAAGTTATACTGAGTTAAGCTTTGTTGAGATAACATAACTTTCATAGCTTTTCTGACTGTGCTGCACGTGTGTGTGGTTTCATTTCAACAAATTACAGCGCCAACTAGTGGCCCAACATGCTACATACATAATATATATATGCTACAACTTTTACAACGTTTTCAAAACGTTGCTGTATAAATGTGAAACTTTTCTGAAACGTTGGGGTCTTAGTCGGTACCATGAGAATTCAGTTTTTTCTTTATATGATATGTATCTGATTAATAAACAATGCTGAGCATCACACTTAGGAACAACAGTCACACACTTCATATCCGTGCCCTCACCAAGCCTGTAAGACTGGCGTTCAATATGTTTAAATTGAAGGAAGGCTCCTCATGTGAAGGGAATAAGCCAAAAAAAAAAAAAAAAAAAACTATAACAATAAATGAGTTTGAACCGTTGTGCTTTTAATTAGCTGTTTGCATTCGCATGTTGGATGGGCACAGAAACAGAAGGGGTGGATCAACGACTTATTTAAAGCAAATCCACATCTGTTTAATCCCTTTTTTGAAATTCAGATGTTTTAATGACGCAGAAAGATCGGAGCAACACAATGCAACCAATATGACCTCAAACATAATTAGTGAACATATGTAAGTGTTGGTGTATCATTCAAGAAAAGGCAAATTCTTTCATTTCTTTCTCTCTCTTTACACAGCACTACCTTCCCTGCTCGATGCATTACACATTTATGAAACGAGCTGCATTTCTTACCGCTCTCGTTGCCTGTTTTGCCCAATTAAAACCTCAGACCTTATGGCTGTTGACTCAAGCTGAAATAATAATGTAGCATAGCAGATTGAGTTGAAAGATAGACCGCTTGAAGCAGGGTGGAACCAGCGTTACTGATAGCATTGGTTTTCAAAGTGTGGGGCGTGGCCTCCTTGAGGGTCGCCAGAGAGCTTCAGGGGGGCATTGGTCGGAAGAAGACAATGTAACAGAACCACTCTTATTCTGAAAGTATCAAACCGGAAATACTTGTTAGCACTTCTTGAAATAGTCTGTCACTTTTGCATTTATCATTACTTTATCAGTTCAGTTTCAGGTTCCATTTACATTTCAAGTGAAAACGTATAGTTTTTTAATTGTCATGTCAGAATACTTTCAGGTTTCCATGGCAATGTTCTGTAAACAATGTTGATACCATATTTTGGCATGAGTTGGAGCTGTTTATTTTACTAATGAAACCACACACATAGAGCAGAGAACAACGGGCTCTAAATATTAACAATGGGAGAACACAGACCTTCTAGTAGGCAGACCACCAAGATGGATTGTTATTACAGTGACTATGAAAAATAAAAGTACCAAGTCCCAGGAGATTATGAACTGGAGTCATGACACCACAGGAAAGATTGTTCTAATTGTCTCTACTGAGCATGTGCACAACTACGAGTTTATCTGGCCGTGGTGTGCATGCAGTCGCATTTTCAAAAAGTTGTGTTTTTCACCATTTCTATGGATACGGAATTGGAGTATTTTCCAAAAGTTGTGTTTTCAGTGACTCTGAGCATCATTGTTGTGGAAACCATAAATACAACAGTATTTTTGCAGTTTCACTTGAAAACGTGTAAATGTGGCGTCAGGAACATAAACGATTTAAAAGTGGTATTTTATGTTACCGTCTTTGCCTATTGACTCAATTAAAACTGTCACTACGCCGTGTTGTTAGCGTGAAATACCATCATGGCTGTTGACTCAGGATGGAATAATAATGTAGCGGTGAATGGAGTCAAATAAAGGGACGCTTTAAGCACAGATGAGCACTTTTCATCACTTGTAGCATTAACATCTATTTCTACAGCTGTAAATGTGTCTTTTCTGGATTTTCCAGAGTAATTGTGGGGTTAAGTAAAATACTCAGGTCTGTTTTCCACTCAAGTGCCAAATAAAATTGCATAAAGGTTCGATGCATGTCTGTTCAGCTTAATGGCTTGCAGGATTTTAAAGGAAGATTTCTCTCTCCCGTATGATTACAGTTATGGTTTTTACTCCTGCATGCTTTTCATTCCCATATGAGCTGCTCCGAGTGGAAGAAAAAGCAGAATAGAAATGTCAGTTGAGGAAATCTGATAAAAGGGTGTCCAATCATAGTCGGCCGCTGAGCATTGCCTGGCAGGCAGGACTTCTGATGCTGATGGAGTTCAATAGTGGTGCAGGTAAAAAACCTC
Organism: Blennius ocellaris; assembly: GCF_963422515.1. Taxonomy (NCBI): domain Eukaryota; kingdom Metazoa; phylum Chordata; class Actinopteri; order Blenniiformes; family Blenniidae; genus Blennius; species Blennius ocellaris. The sequence goes on along the minus strand of NC_137663.1, from coordinate 2,287,373 downwards.
CAACTGCTTCATGAACACCACGTCCGTTTCTCTTTGCAGGACACTGAGATCATCAACACGGCCATTCTGACCGGGCGCACTGTGGCTATCCCCGTCAAAATGGTCTCCATCGAGATGAGCGGTGCTGTCACCGATGTGTCGGCCTTTGTGCAATGCAAGTCTTCCAACGAGGACATCGTTAAGGTACGTCCACAGTATTTTGTCAATGTCACATAATTTCAGTAGAAGTCAACAGTCAGCAGTACTTGTTTCTCCAGGTTCGGACCTACTCTGCCTCTGATTTGCTCAGCAACCTCATGTGACAGGTAAACCTCAACATTAACCAATCAAATCAGTGAATGAAGCCATAATGAGCCAATCAGAGGCAGAGTAGGACGGGTCACAGTTTAAATCGATCAATCAATCAATGAATCAATCAATCAATCAATCAATCAATCAATCACAAGCACATAGAGTAGGCTGTGCAAATAAATCAATATTACAACAACAGACTGCATCAACATAACCAGGATAAATAAAATCACAGTCGTAAGAATCTAACAAATAGTAAAAACATTAGTCAAATGTATAAACAATAACAAGACATGCTTCTTCATCCTTGGGAAAAACAATTGTGTCTGATAATGCTGAGTGATGCATCAGGGGGGATTTGGAAGAGGGTGTGTGCAATGTTGCCTGAAAATTAAGTGGCAATGTGCCAGTTATGGCTTTAAATTGTCTCTCAATCTGAAGCTTGTAGGTTCCATTCTCAGTTTTAACCCCAAACTGCAGGGATGGTCGGAGCATGGCAGCCTCAATGTATGCGTTTGCGAGTGAACGGATGAATGTGAATAAAGTACAGCGCTTTGGGGGGTTAACTCACTAGAAGACTACTACATAAATAGAAAACAATCCCATTACTTAGTTAAATTAATTTTCACTCATATCGTGCTGTTCCACCACTTGAACATTTATTACATTCACCCATTCACACACACTCACACACCAATGGATGTAGCTGCCATTCAGTCCGTCCACTGGGAGGGGAATCAAACCTGCAACCTTCTCATTGAGAGACGACCACTTCCCCCACCTAGCTGAGTGATGCTTTTCTATGGACCCTTTTCCACTCATCCCTTCTCTGAGTTACTCTACTCGCTATTGACACTTTCCCACTACATGTTAGTCCTGCAAACAGGTACTTTTATGGTACTTGCGCAGCGAAGGTTCTAATCTAGCTAAGGAGAGTAGAACATGTGATGTTGGCTGCTGAGTGGCCGGCGTGTCATGACATAGTAGGTCAGGAGGCAGCTCATTCACTCCATCATTTTTTAAACCCGATCACAACAAAAACACTCACAAACAGAGATAGATGAACGAAAATCAACCCTGTGGAGCGGCGATGGTGTTTTTTTTGTCTCGTGGCGACCAGAGGATTCAGAGGGAGCTTGACGGAGCGACCCGCCACGTGTATCGGGAGGTCTGTGAGATGCGGTGTCTTGGATCAACTGGTTTCTCTGTTAACTGGTGACAAACTTCCTTGAGCGCCCCCTTTTCAATTTAAAAACCCAAACAAAATACATACAGTAGCTGTCCTGGCGAACATCATTTAACCACATTTTCATTAAAGTTTAAACAAAGTTTTAAAAGTTTAAGGTTAACAAGGGTACCAATGAAACTGAAACACCGGACAGTGAAGAGCCACCGTACAATCCACATTTTGTAATATTATCACTAAATAAATACTAATATTTCCTATTTAATTTATTACAAATATCAAGAATGATTACTTGTACACAGCGGAGAAAAGCTTAGATGACTCCACCTGCGCCATGGTCATACGATTTTGTATTGGAAAATGACCGAGGTTGAATCGAGTAGGGTTGAGTAGGGTTGAGTAGGGTTGAGTAGGGTTGAGTAGGGTTGAGTAGGGTTGAGTAGGGTTGAGTAGAGTTGAGTAGAGTTGAGTAGGGTTGAGTAGGGTTGAGTAGGGTTGAGTGAGTGGAAAAGCACCAATAGAAAGTCGACCTAGTTCAACTCCAGTAAACTGACCTTTGGTAAAATACTGCATGAAATGGGCCAAATCACACAATCCAAATACTGTAGATTGATCAGTTTCTGTGCGTATTGCAGGTGATCAGCTCATATTATCACCACGAATGACATCATGCGCAGGAATTCAATGGCCCTGATTGTTTTCGGCTCGTTTTCATGAGAAGCTGAATGTGTGTCACAGTTATAGTGTCACTTTGCTTCAGTCCACCGTTGAGAGGTCGTGTGGAGCTGTCAGCCCGACGAGGCGCCAGCGACCAGTAACAGCTCCTTGCATGACCTAAATCTTTGAATCCCGATCGCAGCCTTGTGTCTCCACAGCACAAAACATCTTCTTTAAGTATGATGACTGAAGGACATCATAACGTTCCCAGGATGCAAAGCGATGAGGAATCCAAGCTGAGAGTGTGATATCCAGTCTCGTTTGTTGATTAAATAAATTAAAATGGGATCACAACAACGTGCAGAGCACATTAGAGGCTGTGATTAAGCCGTTCTGATTTTCTCCAGTCAATTACAATCATAACAGATTGCACTATAGGCAGATTGTGTAATTGTAAAGGCTCGGAGTGAAGCGTTGCTCTGTCGCACATAATGAAAGTGACGGCGGGAGAGGAGATGTAACCTCAGAAGAAGTAAACTGCACATAATGTATGCTAAGCTCTTCAAATATACAAGAGTACAAAGAGTGCTGGCTGCACTGCTGCTCCATTTCCCTCCGCAGCCACTTTGAATAATAATACAGAGCTAACCTTTCCTCAGGTGGTTTTCTTCGAAAGAGATCACAGGAAGTCAGAGGGAACGTTTCGGGGGTGGAAAAGTGATCATTTAATTAAGAGTGCTCAGCAAAGCAATTCTCCAGGGTAATACATAAAAACACAACTTTGGAAAGGTTAAAGCAAAAAGTTACCATTTAGGATGGTTCCTGTTGAAAAAGGCCTCGTTCATACATTTTCAAGTAAAAACGCAGAACTTTCCTTGCGATTTAGGTGTCAGTTTCATGACAACAGAACTCAGAGTCACTGAAAGGACACATTTTTGAAAACGCCTCTCAAGGTGGAACTGTTCAGAAAACCTTTGAATCCATCGTCATGTAAACGGGGCCTCAGTCAATAAGTTTAAATATCTCAGCTAAATAATGAAGTTTGTTCTGTCATCTTGTTGTCTTGAGCAGTAACCTGTAGCTCAAAGTTCATCACAAACTAAAAGATGGAACATTTAAAAAGAAACATCTCTCCCTCAGCCCACAAGTTATTCAGGATGTATGAGGAGCTGGAAACATCATCTTCACTTTATAAAATAGAAAACACAGGAAGTACTGATCAAAGAAAAATCAAGAACAGATTTTTTTATTAATGATGAGTAAGAATTGGAAAAATACAATGAAATAATATGAATATATGAAACAGATTAGACAGCACTGATTTAAATAGATTGAAATGTATAATTAAATAAATGTCATTTAACCACATTTGATACCGTAAATTCTGATGTTTAGATTTTTTGTCTTGCTTATAGTAGATGTGGACGTTTTTCTGTGATCCTGGAGCAGCTTTCTGTGGTGACACATGGTCTATATTAGGGATGAGCGAGTACACCACTATCTGTATCTGTTCAACCATCTAAATGATCTGTATCTCTATTTGTACTCGGAGTGGGCGGGCCTAAACCAGATATGGGCGTGATTCAAGTGAAAATGGGTGGGGCTTAAATCTGTACATTATTCTAAGATTGATCAGAAATTGCTTCATTTATTGTTTATTTGAAACTGTTTACAGAACAGCCTCAGAATTGAGATCCAATGTTTTATAAATAAAATGTATATATACTGTATACAGTATATAAAGCTTGATTTGTAATATTTAAAATATTATATTTATTTTTATGAACAGCCATAGACAATAAACATATTAATTTAAGCCACTTTGTGTGTTCAGCTATGTGTGTGTGTGTGTGTAAGTGGTCTGTAAGACTGTTTATTTTTTAATGATCTGTGTGAACCTGGTGATTGATGTAAACATCCAGTGGAGGCAAACAGGGAAATAACATGTCAGCCTTGTTCACTGTATTCTTCTCAAAAGCACTGGCGTTGCTCGTACCATTCAGTACGAGCAACGATTTCCAACTGACTTGCACCACCAGCCAAACTAAGAGCAAGCAGACGGTAAAAAAAAAACAGCACGTGGAACTTTAGAAGTGGATTCCTCATCACAAACCTCTATATAACTCTAGTTCTATAGGTCTATGGCTGCACTCTTCCTGCTGTTAGCGTCATTTACCTTCTGCAGCTCCACCGCAGCTTGTAGTCCCTGATTGTTGTGGTTATTTGATGACATCACGGACCGTGACGGGGGAGAGGGATGCGATTCTTTTTCCCCGCAGATGATCGTTTTTGCCAATTTTGCCAAATTTGTGGAAGGACAAAAAGTAGAGGCCATAAAGCATGGAACTGCTTTATTATTTTGGGAATATCATTTATTTCGTTTACACTTTATTTTGTTATTGGGGTTATGGTTCAGAGTAAAGGGTCTGATCTCGTGTTTTTGTAGGACAGGTATAGGCTACTATTCATCCAAGGACAGTTCAGGAGTCCTCCTCAGGGTGTCACTCTATTTTTATTTCATTTTTTTTACAAAGCAACTATATGCACCTCAGGACAGTTCACGAGTACATTGTGCAGTTTGTATTAGTAGTACTAGTGGGCTGTATGCCCATTTCTTTGTCTAATTTATTGTAGTTTTATCTATTTTTCTAATAGTTGAAGTAGTGTTTTTGAGTTTTCTATCAAAATATTCTTGTGTGAAACGTTTTTCTCTAAAATTTGCACTAAAACAAGACATGGTGTTACTGACCAACAACTTAGTATTTATTTTGACAGCAACCTTAATCTTTATTATAAGCCTTTGTTATAACATTTTGAAACATTGTTTTGAGTTTTTCTGTAGTGTTAAAAATGTTCTTGTGTGGAAAATTTGCACTAAAAGCTTTTGCATGGAAATTCATAGCCTGCTTTGTTTTTTATCGTGTATTTAAAGTGTTTAGGTGTTGCATGAATAACATAAGCCAAAGTAGTTTTACACGCACACACACACTTTATACAATGGGTAAATAGTGATCTCACTGTCAACTCAGAGGGATTTGGCAGTGGAATATTTACAATTAATCCATATCAGACTTTAAAATCTTGTCCACACATGTCGAATGATTGTATAATCAATATTTCAGAATAATTAAAACTCAATTATTGGCGGGAAATCGAAATTATTCTGATCTAAATCTCAGCCCATCATTCCTCCCTGTGATTATTTCCAGATAAAATGAATTAACCCCAGGCTGGCTTCTTAAAAGTGAAAAAATATACAAATGAGCCAAATGAGCCAGTCTTTTGAATGACTCTTTGAAATGAATGGATCCAAAAGATCAAGCTCCCCCCAAAGAGCCATAAATCCCATCATTACTAATGAGGATTTTCCTTCATCATGAGCACGGATATTGATGAGTTTTACTCGTCTGAAGCGAGTATCGGTCTCAGCGCTAGTATACACTCTTATTTTTTAATATAGAAGTCACTTTTTAACAGACGTCACATGACCAGGCAAACAACGAAAAACACACAACTTGGTACTGGTAAATACAGTAACGTAAAAACTAGCGGTGCTCCGATTGATTGGCCACCAATAATTATCAACCGATCTCCGTGGAAAATATGTGATCCCACAGTGATGTTTTTGGCAGACATTTTCATTTTAGTCTTAGTCTTATGGACGAAAATGCTTATTAGTTTTGTCATTTCAATATGTGATAGTTTTAGCTACATTTTAGTCAAGTTCGTCAAGTCTTGTCGAGGAAAAATCTAAACGAATTTCGTCTCATTTTAGTCTTTTTTTTTTTTTAAAGAGTATTGGTCTTTTAACTAGGGATGCTCGATATTGGCTTTTCTACCGATATCCGATATTCCGATATTGTCCAACTCTTAATTTCCGATACCGATATCACCGATACCGATATCTGCTGGCTTTTTACATCAAAACTGTTCGGTAACAACAACATAAAATATCTCCTACTGTGGAATTAACACATTATGCCTAATTTTATTGTGATGCCCCACTGGATGCATATGTGAATCAAACATGGCTTTCCAAATGTACACACTGAGAAAAATAAGAGAACAACAACTTATATTATGGAAAAAAGTGCCATATTTATTTAGTGTTAGAGAGAAACCTCAACAACAAACTCAACAACACCACAGACAATATAAAAAAAGGAAGAGGCATATCTTCAGTCCATTAGTTGTAAACAGTCAATGAATGAATAACTGGACATAACTTGTCAAATAATAGACTCAAACTGGGCTCAATCTCTTTTAAGAGTAACAAAATAGTGCAAATATAAACAAGAAAGGCACAGAAATGCTCACAAAATTAAAACAGCCCTCCTTTAAAGTGCAACAAAAACAAAGACTGAAGTTGACTCGTCCATATAACTGGTCTATTTCTTTCCCATGTCCTCATGTGTAAGAGGGAGATTGTTCTGTATGAATACAAGCATCTCAGCATCTCAGCAATGTATGAGATTTCTCTTCTCATCAATGATGTGGGCACCAGTGCTGAACACTGGTTCACTGTCAACACTGGTGCAGGGTGCAGTCAGGTGCTGGTACCAGTGCTGAACACTGGTTCACTGTCAACACTGGTGCAGGGTGCAGTCAGGTACTGGTACCAGTGCTGAACACTGGTTCACTGTCAACACTGGTGCAGGGTGCAGTCAGGTACTGGTACCAGTGCTGAACAGTGGTTCACTGTCAACACTGGTGCAGGGTGCAGTCAGGTACTGGTACCAGTGCTGAACACTGGTTCACCGTCAACACTGGTGCAGGGTGCAGTCAGGTACTGGTACCAGTGCTGAACACTGGTTCACCGTCAACACTGGTGCAGGGTGCAGTCAGGTACTGGTACCAGTGCTGAACACTGGTTCACTGTCAACACTGGTGCAGGGTGCAGTCAGGTACTGGCACCAGTGCTGAACACTGGTTCACCGTCAACACTGGTGCAGGGTGCAGTCAGGTACTGGCACCAGTGCTGAACACTGGTTCACCGTCAACACTGGTGCAGGGTGCAGTCAGGTACTGGTACCAGTGCTGAACACTGGTTCACCGTCAACACTGGTGCAGGGTGCAGTCAGGTACTGGTACCAGTGCTGAACACTGGTTCACCATCAACACTGGTGCAGGGTGCAGTCAGGTACTGGTACCAGTGCTGAACACTGGTTCACCGTCAACACTGGTGCAGGGTGCAGTCAGGTACTGGTACCAGTGCTGAACACTGGTTCACTGTCAACACTGGTGCAGGGTGCAGTCAGGTACTGGTACCAGTGCTGAGCACTGGTTCACTGTCAACACTGGTGCAGGGTGCAGTCAGGTACTGGTACCAGTGCTGAACACTGGTTCACTGTCAACACTGGTGCAGGGTGCAGTCAGGTACTGGTACCAGTGCTGAGCACTGGTTCACTGTCAACACTGGTGCAGGGTGCAGTCAGGTACTGGTACCAGTGCTGAGCACTGGTTCACTGTCAACACTGGTGCAGGGTGCAGTCAGGTACTGGTACCAGTGCTGAACACTGGTTCACTGTCAACACTGGTGCAGGGTGCAGTCAGGTACTGGTACCAGTGCTGAACACTGGTTCACTGTCAACACTGGTGCAGGGTGCAGTCAGGTACTGGTACCAGTGCTGAACACTGGTTCACTGTCAACACTGGTGCAGGATGCAGTCAGGTACTGGTACCAGTGCTGAACACTGGTTCACTGTCAACACTGGTGCAGGGTGCAGTCAGGTACTGGTACCAGTGCTGAACACTGGTTCACTGTCAACACTGGTGCAGGATGCAGTCAGGTACTGGTACCAGTGCTGAACACTGGTTCACTGTCAACACTGGTGCAGGGTGCAGTCAGGTACTGGTACCAGTGCTGAACACTGGTTCACTGTCAACACTGGTGCAGGATGCAGTCAGGTACTGGTCCAGCAGGGAAGAGGGCCTGGTGGAGCCTCCAGTCCTCCACAGACATTTCATTCACCGGGCTTCTCCTTCTTAGCCACGAGTCCAGCGTGTTGTATTTGTTGTTGTTAAACGTCATCAAGCGCGCGCCCGTAAACATCCCATGCTGCGTTCATGCAGACTCGGAAATTCCAATATCGGTTGTAAAAATCCGATACCGATATTTCCAAATGTTACATTTTTAAGTCAATATCGGCCGATAATATCGGCCCGCCGATATTATCGGACATCCCTACTTTTAACATTAATTTAGTTCAATAAATGTTTGAAATTAGAGTCAAGGATTACAGGTTGTATCAGGCGTTGCTATTCATAAAACCAACAGTTAACCATAAAGTTTTCACATAACCAGATTCCTTTCTTTGGCAATAGTGGCTTTATTACTGAGGACTTTCAAAAGTGCAATGAACATACACACATGCCCAAAATACTAATGGATGAGTAACTGTCTGTTCTCTGACAGATTGGTATAGTGAGTCTGACTTATATTTTGATCCTGTGGCGAAGGCTGCTGTGATAGATGACTGTGCCTTGTTGTGATTTGGACCCCCAGGTTTCTCTTTAGGCATCCTGGTCTCTGGGATCTGAATGAGGAAAAAACAATGAACAGAGGATACAATTACACGCTGTATACAAAGTACACTTCCTGCAAAGGTCAAAAGGTGAATACAAGAATACAATACAATTAAATGTAGGACACCACTAATTATATACGTATAGGGTGTGTGTGTGTGTGTGTGTGTGTGTGTGTGTGTGTGTGTGTGTGTGTGTGTGTGTGTGTGTGTGTGTGTCACACCACGACGTCATTGACGTAGCCTTTTGGGTTTTAGCCTAAAGCCAAAGCCAAAATGGTTTTGGAAGTGTATCCAAAGATCATTTTTTTGATGAGGCTGCCGCCATGGCCCAACAACAGGTTAACATTAATCAACCCGGTGATCGGCAGCAGAAAACCTGATCAGAGCATCCCCAGTAAAATCACATTTGACAGCAAATGCGTCTGTTATATAGACAATTCACATGTTAAAACATCAAAATCTGTGTTGATTTTATTCAAATTGGCATTTTGTTCTTAATAAAGTTAATATATTTACATTTTATTTGCCTAAATCTGGAATGCTGTTAAAGAATTACGATTACTGAGAAGACCTGGACCAATTATTTCTGAAAATGAAACTAATGCATTTAATTTGAATATTGTCAAATGTGTTCTTTAGTTGATTTATAGCCATTTAGCTTGGTATATGCATGAAATTAGTACCTCCAATGATCACGGTCATAGTCGCTGCTCCCTCATAAAAGTGCCACACTGATGCATGTCATTATTATTATTATTATTATTATTATTATTATTATTATTATTATTATTATTATTATTACTACTACTGTAGTTGTTGGTGCTATTGTTATTGGTGTTGTTGTTATTGTTGTTATTATTATTATGTTAAATCTGTAATATCACACGTTATTCTTTGGGAAAATTCAACATTTCAAATAAAATGAGTTTGATTACAAACAGAATTAATTGATTTTATTCACAAAAAGAACCTGGACATGAACAAAACCACTAAGATGTCGCGTTATTTGAGGTTATTTGGGTTTTTTTCTGAGCTGCGTTTCTGTGCGCAGGTCAGAGGTCACGGCTGTCTGACAGACGGAGCTGATTGGTTATTGTTTCCACCATCTTGCACCCACTTTGGAGCCGAGACAAACCTGTTATTTAGACGCCGATACGTCTCAGTCTGATATCAGATCACCTGCATGAGGTTTTACCGTGTTTTGGGGGTGGGGGTTTGTTTTTCTCCTCTTGTAGGGGCCTGGAGGGCCGGTGCCATTCAGGACGTCCTTCATCATTTTTCACTCTCCATTAAAGATGAGGTGGCGGGCCGTGGCATATTGAACGGCTCTGCCTTGGCGGTTCCTGCCACTGGATGCTCAAGGCTAATTTGAAATGAGCCCTTGAAGCACAGGAAGTGCTCAAGTCATGATGACAGTTCAATAACCCCCCCCCCCCCCCCCCCCATGCTAAAAAACAAAGAACCGACAAGCCCGACAAACGTCTCATTTCCATTTTCTTTTTTATGACACTTGTATTACTCAAGTGTCAAAACCTATACCAATTTAACTGTATCGCATTGTGTCAAATCTTGATTTATTCCAAGTTCTTTCCACTATTGATTAGTGCTGAAGTTGTTGGCACTGCAGGAGCACAGTGAATTGTCCCCGGTTCAATTTCAGGCTTCCTCCAACATCAATAACTGATCAATTAAGGCTGATGGATGCTCCAAAGTGGGCGAATCAATAGGGTCATTGAGCAGGGAGGGAGGGGCTACCAGGAGGAAAGCCTGTGGAGGAGGGGGCAACATGAAAGTAGTTACATCAACCAGGAACATTTCTGAATGTATGATTCTGAACTGTCATCTCTCCTGACATTGTTAACAATTTAACCTAAATTTGAACTTTATTGAAGTCTCAACTGCCACTTTTTTCATGACTATCATTTACATTTTTACAGCTTCCAGGCTCTTATATGCTTTGGGTTTTTTTCTTGTTTTGACAGTAAAAGTAGGTGAGAGGCTGTCATTTTGCTTTAGTTCTCCTGTGAAAGTTACTAAGCTGCTGTGTGTATCATAGAGCCTGTAGCTGTGTGTGTGTGTGTGTGTGTGTGTGTGTGTGTGTGTGTGTGTGTGTGTGTGTGTGTGTGTGTGTGTGTGTGTGTGTGTGTGTGTGTGTGTAATTATGAATGCGCCCTTGTTGTGCATGCAGGGGGGGCTGCCAACAGAGTGACCCCGCCCATCCCCACCCGCCTGTGGCAGTGTGACTCACGAAGCCCACACAACGCCCACGTGGCGTCGTGCGGCAGGCTGCTTCCTCCAAACGTAACGCGACACACTTACCTTCACGTTCATTGTCTGAGGAGCAGGAAGTAATGTGATTATATCGGGAATCCCAGCAATGAAACACGTCTGAAGCTCAGGTTGTAATTTTTTTAAGTTTTCTTCTTCTTGATTTAGGCTAATGCTGTTTTTCTTCTGCAGGGAACTTGGAAAGTTGCCACTTTTGATGGTTTCACTTTTCATTTGACAATTCAAGGAACATTTTATTAAACTCTGCAGATGAACAACTGACACACCGTTTACAGGGCGACATTTTCAAGAGACAAGAGAAAACTTTTGTTGCGTTTTTTTGTGTCCGTTGTGGTCAGTGTCTTTGTAATCACAACTTTTTGAAAATGCTCCAACCCGGTCTCCATGGAAATGGGGGGAAACACCATGTTTTCAAAACGCTGCTACTGTGCATGCGCACCACAATTGTAGTAACGAGTATTTCTGCACATGCTCAGTAGATGAAAATTAAGACTGATGTTTGCTCCAGAGGCATCTGGCATGCTAACTCTACCATTGTTGGCCCTTTTCTCGTTTCCATGGAGATGGACATTGTTTTGAAATCATTCCTTCATAAACGTGAAGCTTTTCTGAAAAGAAAACACAAAAATTATGTGCTTCTACTCAAACTGTTGTCGAGGAACCTGAACTCATCACACAAACATTACCTGATATTAGTAAGTAATTCAGTCAATATTGTTGATAGTTTTCATGTTTTTGTAGGAAGCTACCAAAAACTGTGACCCCCTTTATATCCTGAAATAAATCCTGTTTAACTGTCATCAAAGACAGAAGCTGGAGCTTTCCCACTGTCCATGAACACACCACAGGACTTTTCTTAATCAAACAGACTATTCTTAATCCCATTAAACTTTCAGCATGATGATGAGTGAATGGCTGGAACCACAGAGGAAGGAGCTTCTTCTCTTTGATGTGTTGACCTACACGGTTTCTGGGGCAGTGAGGCTGACACTCACTGAAACACAAAGCTTGCCCGACAATCAACTTTAATACCAGATAAAATGTGACACCATAGCCCGGGAGTGGGCAATCCTGGTCCTCGAGGGCCACAGTCCTGCACGTTTGAGATGTTTCCCTGCTCAAACACCCCTGTTATCATGATGAGGCTCTGCAGAAAGCTTGACAAGGAGCTACTAACTGCTGTCAGCTGTATTGATGTGAGGAGACGTCTAAAACGTGCAGGGCTGCGGCCCTCCAGGACCAGGATTGCCAACCCCTGCCATAGCGTCTACATAAATAGTCATTCGTGCTAATATTTTTGCAAACTTTGCTCGTACTGAACGCGGTGCTTTTGAGAAGAACACAGTGAACAAGGCTGACAAATGATTTCCCTGTTGGCCACCACTGGATGTTTACATGAATCACCAGGTTCTTACAGACCACTTACACACATACACACATATAGCTAAACACACAAAGTAGCCTATAATAATATGTTTATTGTATATGGCTGTTCATATAAATAAATATATTGTAAATGTTACAAATTAAGCTTCATATACTGTATGAATGTAGTATATAGTGTTTTTATATACGTATAAAACATTGAAACCTAATTCTGAGGCTGTTCTGTAAATAGTTTTCAAATAAACAATATATAAATCAACTTCTGATCAATCCATCTGAATTTCAGACTTAAAATAATGTACCAATTTAAGTCCCACCCAGTTTCAATTGAGCCACGCCCACTTTTGGTTTTGGCCCCGCCCACTCAGATACAAATACAGATACAGATCTTTTAGATGGTTGAACAGATACAGATACTGGTGTACTCGCTCATCCCTAGAAATTAGTATTGTAGATATCATGCTTTTCATGACAACATGTTCGCTGTTTGGATGTAGGAACGTGGATGTTTGCAAAGCCGTTGCAAAGCGAGGCGCTCTGCCGCCAGACTTCACCGTTTTATTTATTTATTTATTTATTTGTTTTCCTTTTAAAATGCCAGCTCACCAAGGAGAACAGCACCGACAAGAAAACAATGAGCAGGTGATTCACATCTCCGTGAAGCTGCGTCCTACTCCACGTTAAACTCCCTTAAAGTAGTCCCAATCATTTGAGTTGCTTTAGAGCTGGAAAAATTGCTGTTTGTGCTGCATTGCTAAATAATTTCCCCAGGAATTAATATGCAAAGCATTGTTTTGTAGCTTGGTCTAATGCTCCGATTCATCTCATCTTGATTTCACTCTGAGCATTAGTATACATGAATAAATCATTTACTATACTTTTATTATTTCAAAAGTCTTGCTGGGTTATATTTCTATGTAGTTTATATATTTGGTAAATGAATCAAAGACTAAATAAATATAAATGAAGATGAAGACATGCATAATGTATCTTTATGAGGTTTGCTTTTAGTCTCCATTAAAGATGAATGTGATATTTTAACATGGTGCGATTCCCCTCACGTCTTCTCATTCAGGTTTCATGTGAATGTTAAAGATGCCTCATACGTCTCCCAAACCTCGACATTGTGTCTACGGTGTGAAACGAATGATTTTTAAAAGATGTGAAATCCGAACATCATACTCTAAATACACAGCGAGATATCATATTCCGTCCCCGGCTTCATTAATCCCGCCAACAACGGGCTAATGGAGGCTGGTTCATTGAGCTGACGCAGCTAAATGAAGCCGGTGGTGGAAACCAGCAGCCATTTATCATGTAAAGAAAATCTTCATGAGCGCAACGAGACATGATCCTGCTAATGCTAGCCAGATGTCTCATTTAACACAACAACTGATAAAAAAAATTAAAACAACAAAATAAAAATTTTGAATTCTGATGGAAACATTTTTATTTTTAATTCGCTGTTGAAACTCTTGGGACATTTAAATTGGACATTGGACATCGTTTTTTCTCAGTCAGCTTTACACCAGCTAACTTCATGGCTCTTCCTGTGTTTTCTGTTTTGGGTGACTCCCATATAAGCAGCATGTGCAGCTTTTTCTGCCATCTGGAAAACTAATGCGTTTTTACTGTGTTTTCTGGAATGTAAGTACTATGAATGAATGAAAACATGTAATTGTACTGGCACATCCGACCACTTATTCATTTTTCTTTATGTTATTTCATTTTGGACACAGTCTTCTGGCTCAGTCAGTCAAATACAACAAGAGTGAAGGTTTTTCTATGTTACAGCAACAGGTTTATATTGTCATACAGTGACATCTACTGGTTGTGTATGGTATTTACCTCTATTTTCACACACACACACACACACACACACACACACACACACACACACACACACACACACACACACACACACACACACACACACACACACACACATATTTGAAGTTGTGCCTTAATACACATGCCAAACAACTGAAAAAGTGAGATGCATGGTCTGGGAAATACGGTAAAATAGAATAGAATAGAATATCGTCATTGTAACACAGGTACGGCAAAATTCTTTTTGGCAGTTGGTGTGAAGAGCGCACCAACCCACCAAGGCAGCCACCGTTGATATATAATGCTTTATAAATTCCCCTACCTTTTAAAGCAACTACCATATTTCCCACACTATGAGTCATATGTTCCCAGAAAATGTGGTATGTGTTTAGAATGTGTTGAGCAACAACTAAAAAGGTCTGATTTAAATTCTGGAAAATATGATCAATTCAAACATTTTGCAGATTAAACTGGTGCGTCCTGTTCTTTGGTACTGATAATATTTACTTTTGCCTTGCTAATTGTGTTTTTAAAGGGTCCCTGAAATAATTCTATTAAAATACACCAGTATTTAGCATTATTTTTCCCCCTTTCGAATGATATATGACACACCAATGACAATCACACCACTATCTTGCTCTTGAGCGCCGAACGTCTAAAAATGCCTTTAAATCTCCCGCCCTGTGAATCTGACCTAGTTTTCCCAACTTGCCGTAGTTTTGCGCTGTGACGTATGAGGAGTTATTTACTTCCGCCCACAACAGCTGATCGTAGTGTCTTGTTTACATGTGCTCTGCATTATCGCGTTATTTAGCAGTTTTTTAGAGTCATGCCTAAGCGTTGTGTTGCGGCTGGGTGTTCCCAAATGCCCAGTCCGTCTGTAAGTGTCCATAAATTCCCAAAAGATGAAACTTTGAGGAGATTATGGACAAAACAAGTGCAGCGCACTCGCTCCAACTGGACACCAACAGAGGCCTCCTATCTCTGCAGTCAACATTTCACGGTTGACTGTTACGAAACAGCACCCGCAATCCGAGAGTCACTTGGTTTTGATGTGAAGAGGAAACGTATCCTGAAACCTGGTTCTGTCCCCACCATTTTTAAACGGCTTTTTAACGGATTTTTAAACCCAACCTTCAGTAAGTCTTTTTAAAACCTGCTAAAACTTAAGACAAATAGACCAATAAACTTTGCAAAACACCCACTCTGACACAAGGGTAAATACCCGGTCACGCACAATATGTGCACACGGGTAAATACCCGGTCACACACAATATGTGCACACGGGTAAATACCCGGTCACGCACAATATGTGCACACGGGTAAATACCCGGTCACGCACAATATGTGCACACGGGTAAATACCCGGTCACGCACAATATGTGCACACGGGTAAATACCCGGTCACGCACAATATGTGCACACGGGTAAATACCCGGTCACACACAATATGTACTCACGGCTCAAACATGTATGGTTGAACGCCTTGATTTTCTTCTAATTCTTCCTCCGATGATTCCTCTCCTTCATCTTCGTCCAAAACCAACGATACGTCACTTAAATCTTCGCTAACATCGCTCCTAGGTGCTTCTGTATCGCCAAACCCCTCCATTCTTCAATCAGCTGATGTTGTTTTGGCTGGGACATATAACCCCTCGTACGTCATATCCGGTCTAGCTCAGGCGGCTCACATTTATGGCCCGCAAATATACCGTCGTCTGCTGCATCATGTAAAGTCAATTAAAAGGGTCGGAATTCGGACTTTTATCTGGGAATGTTATATACCTTTCGAAAGCATATTTATTCTTCTTTCTAAAGATGAAATATGATAAACATTTCAGTTACCCTTTAAATGTTCAGGTCCAGTGATAGACAAACATACAAATGAGCTATTAGGCTACAAAGGATGCAGTGTTGCTTTGCTTTATAGTAAATTCTTCTACAATTGGGAAATGGGAACAACGTGCACAAACAGGAAATCCTGTTGGAATCAAAATATCAACTTTATCTTTTTCAACTTTTTTTATAGTTTGAAGGTTTTTTGGGGGGTTGAAGGGAAGGTGGAATAATCTGATTCCTTTATATTGGCTGCAGTTTGGAGCATTAAACATTTATGGAGCAGTGTGTGCACGAGTGCAATTTAATTCAGAAAAGTGTGAGAAGTTCTGTGTATTTTCATCTTAATGAGGACTAATACGACACAGCATCCTGTTATTTGACCGGTCAGTCTGCAGCAGCTTCCCCCAAACTTTGTCAAAGTTCTTCACCGAAATGCACCAGTGTGAATAATGAGAGAATGACGTGATGTCAGTAGATCTGTGACTCTTTAAGAGGGGATAAGGCTGTGTCGAACTCTAAAGGGTGTAGATCAGGGGTCTGAAATTTCCGGAGACGATATTTTGTGGCCCCCACCTTGATATGAAAGTATAATATTGTAGGGATTTCTTTCCTCATAAGGATCACCAGGTACCATTTATGTTGTGTTTGGCATCTAAAAGACGGTGAACAGAAACTCCCATGATGCATTGTAGATATCACGGAGCTGATGGCTACAATGCATCATGGGAATTTCTGTTATTTTAGGCTGCGTCTCAATTCTACCCCTTAGCCCTTCATCTTACACCTACCCCTTTGAAATGCACGTGCACGAGAGTCTGAGGGGTGTCCCATTTCATTACTGTGCAGAGCCGGAGGGGTGAGGGGAAGGGCCATTCACCCCTTGAAATGAAGCGTTTACAGATGCACACTTTAAACAGAGGGGTAGGAGGACATGGCGCCAAAGGACTCGCATTTCACATATATACGCTTCTAAAGTTATATAAACCTGTTGTGTTTTATACTAGTAAGAACGGCAGTAGCGCTGCTGTCTGCCGTATGGAGCTTCCGTGTGTATCTGTTTCGTAGAGACCGTGTTTATAACATTTTATTATTACACTGTATAGTTCTAAAGTCTAATATGGGAGTTTTGAAAATAGGGACCCAAACAAGGAAGCTCGGCCGCTTTCGCATGGTGAATGAGGAAATATAAACTGAAGTAATCCATGTCTCCATCTATTTCTTCGCCTTGATGTGGAAAGGCGGAAAACGAAACAAAGCAGCCAAGCTACTGCAACAGGTTGAATTTGGGACGGAATGACGATGCTCCTGCTGGAAAATCAACAAACATCCGTGGCTCAGCTCTGTTAATATAACGGCGCCGTATTATGACGTCAAAACTGTGAGACGGAGCGAGAGGGGCGGGGCTGAGCAGAGGGAGAGGGGTGTCCCAAATCTAAGGGCTGCAACTGCCTTTGCCCTCATTTTGGAGGCGGAGGGCTAGGGGGTAGTCGTAGAGGTAAAAATAGAATTGGTATTGGCCCTTAGATGTCATTATTGGGGATTATATTAGGTTTGTAGTGTTGGTAATGATTGTGTTGTGTTTTTGTTGCCGATTTCATGTAGTTAGTTAGTTCATCTGGTTTAGCTTAGTTTATTAGTTGTGGGTGGGAGTGAAGAAGGTTTTGTGTGTAGTGTCCTCCTGCAATGGTGTTCTTGTTTTTAAGTGTTAAAGATTAAGCCTTTGCTGCTTGTAACTAGTATAAAGGAAGTTTTTAATATCTTGAGTGAATTAACTCCATTATGGCTAATATTTTGTGACATTTTGAGGATTTGAACTGTTTCCTCGGTGGAGAATGGTGGGCAGCAGAAGTGGAGATATTTTCTGGATCGCTACGTCACATTATGGAACCTGAGCCCGAGTGGAGCATGGCCACAATCGTGTGCGACCTACGGACACTTACAGACACTCGCGTACTTGAAACACTCGCGGACAATGGTAGCATGGGGAGGCCTTTAGAAGAACCGTTCGTGATCGCCATGCCATGTTCCATTCATGTTCAGGACACTTCATGTTCAGAAGAGATCATTCAAACTGTTAATGACGTTGGACGATTTTTTTGGAGAACTTTGACTGTGAAATCCCTGATGCAGTCCAGCCTCAACCAGACTATGCCTGGTGTAGATGATAATAAACCTGCTAACCCATCTGGTGCACCAACAGTGTGTCTCCGCCTGGACAATCTGTTGGCGCCGCAGAGGATGCCACGGAGCATTAGCAGTAGCATGACAACGTGCAGCGGCTTGCTGTGTGAAAGACCCCCACCCCGGCGGTGGCAAGCCCCCACAGGGCCGTTGACACCCACAGTCACAAATAGCTTCTGACTCGCAATTAGCCGGCCAAGTTTATCAGATGGAAACTTCAGGATACTGTGTGTGTGTGTGTGTGTGTGTGTGTGTGTGTGTGTGTGTGTGTGTGTGTGTGTGTGTGTGTGTGTGTGTGTGTGTGTGTGTGTGTGTGTGTGTGTGTGTGTGTGTGTGTGTGTGTGTGTGTGTGTGTGCGCGTAGGGGGGGCCGGACTTCACAGAAGTGAATTAACCAAACCAGAGAGAAATATTGTCATTTTAATATTTCCTCACTGCGGCCCGTCCACATTCGGGGAATTATATGAACTATCTCGCACCTCACCCCGAACCGCCCCTCCGTTATGATGAATCTCCAGCCCTGAAAAGACCAACCAGCTCGACCTCCATTTGCGGGAGATTAGATCCTCTGATTACAATGCCAGCGAGCTCCCAACATGAGATAAATCTTCCATGCCAGCCTAAAATAAAAGACCCCCCCACAAACACACACACACACACACACACACACACACGCACACACACACACGCACACATCCACAGACACACACACATCCACAGTTAATTTAGTGCTCGGACAGAACAAGTATTTATGATAATTCAAATAGAGTTGGAGATCCCCGACGACACGGAAGAAATGCACCCAAATAAAAGACTCCGACTTTAAAAAAGGCATTTAGATTTTGAATATTTTGGAGTGTGCATGTGACAGTGTGATGGGGTTAGGGTTAGGGTTAGGATTAGGATGGGGGGGCATCCCACCATAATCCAAAGTTCATGTGAAATGTCACTCCGCTATCAGTGCTCACATTATATGAATTACATGTTTGCCTGAAGGTTTTTCTCTTTTATGTGTCTGTGTAATCGTTGTTGGATCATTACGGAGGGAGTGGGCTAGAGGGGCGGGCGTCAGGGGTGGTGGGGTCACAATGTGTTATGAATGCCTCATTTACCGTATCGTTTTCCGCCCTATAAGGCACCTAAATACCTCAAATTTTCTCAAAAGCTGCCAGTGCACCTTATAACCCAGTGCGCCTTATATATGGAAGAATTGTTCTACTTGAGACTGCTATTTGACAGCTGAACAACCAGAAGCTTTTATTTTGACAACTCTAACTTCTCAACTGGATCTTCAGAGCGGACGACACTCCACACAACACCTTCATCACTCATGGTTGCACACCAACATTCTAACAAACCAAAATAAACTAGATGGAATAATGACTCCCTAAACTGGGGAACAAAAACACATAAACACAATCAACACAACACCAAGCCCAACAACGACCCACAATAACCTCCAACAACACAAAACATGAATTCATCCTGAGCTCCTCAGTGCAGCCGATAGAAACTCCCATAATTCATTGCAGCTGTTTGTGGTGTTTTAAATGCAATTATTGGGGGTTCTATTTGGTTTGTGGTGTCGGTAATAATTGTGTTGTGTTGTGTTTTTGTTGCTTAGTTCATGTAGTTTAGTTTATTACCGGTAGTTGTAAGTTGTCAACCAGCAGTGAAGAAGGTTTTGTGTGTAGTGTCCTCCTGGCATAGGCTGCAGGTAGGACTATCAAAATAAAGTGTGTGCACCTCTCTGGGTGTTAGAATCAGTGGGAAATGTAACCTAATGGCTTTGAGCTATAAAGGTTGCTGACCATTGGTCTATTGCATGTGCCTTATAATGCGGTGCACCTTATATATGAACAAAGTTGTAAATTGGGTCAATCAATGTAGGTGTGCCTTATAGTGTGGAAAATACTGTACTCAGTTCCAGTCCCACAAACACCCACGAACAACTCATCCCACTGCATGAGACACGCTGCAGGAATTCTCCACTCTGATACCACACAGACGAGCAATTTCAGTGCAGTCAGGGTTCAATATTACGCATTCTGCCTTGCGTTGGTTTGATCCATTTTCGTACCTGTGAGTTGGTGCAGTGTTTGACACTCCTGCTGCCCTCGGAGAGCGCCATAGGTTAAAATCCAGGCTGTCACCTGTAACCTGCACAGTGGGACCAAAAAGATATGTATCTGATGTTCTGAATGAGATAGACTTTATTGCATTTTTTTGTCCAATTTGCTAATAAAAAATGTAGTGGAATGCATATTTATCACATTAATATCAGAATCCACACGGGAAAAACTAACTTTTTTAGGACTGAGTTTTCATTGTTGAGGTTAGTTGTCTCTAAAGGCTGTTTTATGTTTGACACACGGGCGTGACCTGCAGAAATTAAATGTGTGGAATCAGTATGAGGGAACATGTGTGCCATTTATACAAACCCCCCCTCCCACTCCCAAACTGCAGGGGGCAGTGCATCACAAACACACTTCCACCGCGGTATTAAATTAGAGCAGAAGTAGACTTCTTTGTAATCGGCAGGGGATCCAGTGACTGTGCAGAGAGCAGAGTAGGACTTGTTGGACATTGGCCATCACTTGCGCTGTATTTTCAGCTGGAAATGACTTGAAATTAATCTTTCTGACATCACAGAGACTTGAACTTAGGACAGTGTGATTAGACTGAAAACTTTATAGAATTTGCGATTCAACAATGTTTTTAATGCAGGGAACATTACCGAACAAGCGACATGTTTTTGGGGTTTTTTTTTTTTGCCAAAAATACTGACAATGAAAATATAATATCAAGAAAAGAAAGTTAAAATAACTTGTATTCTGTGTTTGAGTTTAAAGTGAGACATGAACCACAATATATTTTACTGGACAGCCTCATAAAGCCTCTGCTTCCTTTGTTTTGGTCTCGATCATTTACGGCATGTCAGCAACAACAGTTATTTTAAATCAAAGGTGTCGATCCCGTGATGCTCGGGACCAAAAATGTTGATCATCCACTGGGAAATGGCCAGTCAAATCAAATAACATATTTGAATGAATTCTTGGAGAGAAAGAAAAACCAACCTTAGTGAGGATTGATCTGGGACTTGATAACTTGCCAGACGGGGTCACAACTACCTTTCTACAGTGGCTACATGTGGAATAAGCAATTGTAAAAAGTTGTGAATAGTGAATCACTCAGTTTGATCTGCTCCATGAAATTATTGTTTCTGATTTAATTTTCCCTCTGTTTAAGTCTGACACTGAAGCAAATTTGCATCTATGAATCGAATGTTTTTACAGAGTGAATGTGCAGCTTTATGCTTTTGTGCCCTTAGAACCAAGTCTTTAGTCCTCCTCCTCTTCAGCTCGGCCTTTTTTTCCGCACTTCTCCGTCCGTCCAATCAGAAAAACAGAGGGGCGTAGCAGATCATTTCAGCTCGCGGACATGTCAAGCATAAAACAACCTTAATACCTTTCTGATGGAAATCCATCATTACCTCAGTTGCTCCCTACAGTACAACTGAGGTTTTCTTCAGCTCGCCGCTATTTCAGTTTCTATGATATTTAAAGTTACTTGGTGAACTTGTTTTGTAACGTACAGCATTTGACAAGACGGAGCTGAAAACGGCTCGTTTCGCATCGGTCACTGCCTCCACTCCGGTCGCGTTTTTTTTTCCTTTTTCTGCTTGCTCTTTGTTTGGCTGGTGGTGTAAAGTCAGTTGGAAAACTTTGCTCGTACTGAACGCGGTGCTTTTGAGAAGAATACAGTGAACAAGGCTGACATGTTATTTCCCTGTTTGCCTCCACTGGATGTTTACATGAATCACCAAGTTCACTTAGATCATTACAAAATAAACAGTCTTACAGACCACTTACACACATATAGCTGAACACACAAAGCAGCCTATATTAATGTTTTTTTTGTATCTGGCTGTTCATAAAAATAAATGTATTATAAATGTCACAAATTAAGCTTTATACACTGTATATAGTATATAGTGTTTTTATATACAAAACATTGAATCTCAATTCTGAGGCTGTTCTGTAAATAGTTTTCAAAATATAAACAATAAATACATCAACTTCTGATCAATCCATATCAATTTCAGACTTAAAATAATGTACAGATTTAAGCCCCACCCACTTTCAATTGGAAAACACCCACTTCCGGTTTATACCCCACCCACCCCTGAATACAGATACAGATCATTTAGATCAGGGGTCTCAAACTCAGATCCTGGAGGGCCGCAGCCCTGCATGTTTTCCACGTCTCCCTCCCCTGAATGTCCTGATGCTTCATCACCACATTCAGCACAAAGCCAGATAACGAGCTGCTCATTGCAATCAGCTGTGTGGAAGCAGGGACACATGGAGAACGTGCAGGGCTGCGGCCCTCGAGGACCGGAGTTTGAGACCCCTGATTTAGATGGTTGAACAGATACAGATACAGATAGTGGTGTACTTGCTCATTCCTAATATGAATCCTTCCAGAAGGATTATGTTGTACAGAAGGGCTGACAGGACGGTGAATGTTGTTTTGTTTTCACTGTGAGGTTACAGGTAGCAGACGGACTCAGACATGCTGTAAAACCTTAAACCAGCTTAGTACACAGAACTTTTACACAGCTCTCCGACAACTCAGAGATCGAGCTCTGGCTGCTCGTCAGCTCTGCTGAAAGAATCAACCTTGAAATGCTCCAATATGAATTGTTGCGCCAGCGGGCAAAGCGACCTGCCGTCATATATATCAGCGCGGATCACTGCGGTCCTCTGCCACCGCCGTGACCATTACCATATAGATGGTCTCTGACTGCTGACCCTGACCTGTCCTAGGTGTCCATGAATTGTGACTACGTGTTCGTCAACGGGAAGGAGACGCGGGGCTCCATGAACGCCAGGGTCATCTTCAGCTTCGAGCACCTGAGCGCGCCGCTGGAGCTCACCGTCTGGGTACCCAAGCTGCCGCTGCAGGTGGAGCTGTCAGACACCAACCTGAGCTTCATCAAGGGCTGGAGGGTTCCCATCCTGCCCGACCGCAGGTGAGAAACACGTGGTCAGAGAATTAAAAAAATACAGCACATTAAGTTACATCTGTTCAGTCAAACATTATCATATTGGTGCTAAAACTGAGACAGTACTTTGATATTGTAAGTATTTATTGGTAATTATACTATAATGTCCCTTGTGTGGCAACTTTGGATCAAATTGTGTCATTTGTCACTAAATTAAAATAAGTCTGATTTCAAATCAGCACAATCTGCCCCTTATTGTCTCCCAGGAATCTAGAAGCTACTATTCCTTCAGTCAGAATTTCTGTATATATATATATATATATATATATATATATATATATATATATATATATATATATATATATAAATAAAACATCTGGCTTAAGGAATAGTAGCTTCTCGATTCCTGCATTCAGTTGATAACAACAATTAACTAATTAATAGCACAATTTGTTGTAATTAATTACAATTAGTTGCATAATTTTTCTGCTGAAGACAGAAGTCTGTAATGGAGAATTCAGGGAAAACCACAGAATATTGACTCAACACAGAGACTATATTTAAATTAAAAAGCTATTTTTATAACATCCTTTTAGCTTTTGGTGAAACTATTTCTCTCTAAAATAGTTAGTTAATAAACATCTAACATAAGTCTGTGTTTTATTCGAGTGCAGGTCAACCACTTTTAGAATTGAGATATTTTTAGAAACAAAGTTGTAAACTTACTACATGAACAAAGTGGCAATAGTATACTGTAAAACACACACAACGGCACGTGGGCGTTGTGTGGGCTTCGTGAGTCACACTGCCACAGGTGGGTGGGGATGGGCGGGGTCACTCTGTTGGCAGCCCCCCCTGCATGCACAACAAGTGCGCATTCATAATTACACACACACACACACACACACACACACACACACACACACACACACACACACACACACACACACACACACACACACACACACACACACAAATACAGTTTACAGGAGAACCCGGGAAAGAGAAAGAGGAGAAATTAATATTTTACCTGCAGTATTTCCTCCAGCTGTTACGGTGGGACTTCAGAGGCTCAGGTGTGGAGAAACCAGCGGGAGACAGATGAGTAGACTTTGAAGAGTTTATTCTTTTAATAAGGGTGAATCGAAGGTGCTGCAGGCGCCAGACGCAGGAGGTCAAGGCTGCGTTGCTGAGGCAGGAGCTACTGGGGCAGGAGTCGGGTCTGGTCACGGTGGGTCAGGAAACCAGGGAAGCTGAAGCTGGCGAGTCTTCAAAGGGAAGCAAAAGGAAGCGGCGTTAGTGTAAGACGAAACTGGGAGACAATACACGCAGGTCTACTAACTCAGGGAGTGTTACGATCTAGCATCGATGGAGTCGAGCACCCGGTGCAGCTGATCAGGAGAAAACGAGCTCCACCCGGTCGTCGCAGCTGAACTGAATCAGATGATGAATCCCTCAGCAACTCCACTTCCTCAAACACAGCCTTCAGGCGGGGTCACTCTTTTGGCAGCCCCCCCCTGCATGCACAACAAGTGCGCATTCATAATTACACACACACACACACACACAAATACAGTTTACAGGAGAACCCGGGAAAGATTGTTTCAACAAAAGGGGAGGAGAGACAGAAGAGGGAAAAACACCCAACCATGCCCCTAAGAGGCCTCTGAGGAGTGGGGCGTGACCGTGCCCCTCCTCTATGTGCACCACCTGGCACACGACTCAGCCGGCCCGGGTCGCCGGGGAACCCAGGAGCGTTCCTCGGGACAATAGCCCTCCCAGTCAACCAGGTACTGGAGGCCCCGTCCCCGGCGACGGACGTCCAGTAGCCGGTGCACTGAATAGACCAGGCCACCATCCAACATCCTGGGTGGTGGAGGGGGACGGACAGGGGGGGCCAGACTACTCTCCTCCACTGGTTTCACCTGAGATACATGAAAGGTGGGGTGAATACGCATAGAGGAGGGAAGCTTGAGGTGTACCGCACTAGGATTGATGATCCTCTCGATCTCGAACGGGCCCACGAAGCGGGGTGCCAATTTTCTGGACTCTCAGTGGCAGGTCCTTGGCTTTAAGCCACACTTGTTGTCCAGGAGAGAACACAGGAGCCGCGACCCGTCTTCGGTTGGCCTTGAACTCCATCCTCTTGGAGGCCTGGAGCAGTGCAGCCCGGGCCCGCTTCCAGACCCTCTCACACCTCTTCATTGATGCCTGAACAGAGGGGACTGCGAGTTCAAGTTCCTCGGATGGGAGCAAGGGAGGCTGATACCTCAAGGAACACTGAATGGGAGAGAGGCCAGAGTACGAGTTAGTGTGGGAATTGTGCACATACTCGACCCAGGGTAGATGATCGCTCCAGGCAGAGAGGTTCCCAGAGGTTGCGCATCGGAGGAAGGACTCCATCTCTTGGTTAAGGCTCTCCGTTTGGCCATTAGACTGGGGGTGAAAACCAGACGACAAGCTCACCTTGGCTCCCAGCGCAGAACAAAAGGCTCGCCAAACCTCGGAGGTGAACTGGGGGCCACGGTCAGACACTATGTCAGCGGGGATCCCATGTACCCGGAATACCTCGGCCACCATACGTCTGCAGTCTCTCTTGCTGTGGGGAGCTTTGGGAGGGCGACGAAATGTGCAGCCTTGGAAAAACGGTCCACTATCGTCATGATAGTGGTCTTACCGTTTGAGGGGGGAAGGCCTGTGATGAAGTCGACTGCAATGTGGGACCAGGGGCGGGTTGGGATGGGCAAGGGTTTTAAGAGACCAGAAGTTGGTTGGTGGGAGGTCTTGTTCCGGGCGCAAACCGTGCAGGCTGCCACGAACCTCCTGTTGTCGCGGTCCAAGGTGGGCCACCAGAACTTCCGCCACAGGACCCCCAAGGTGCAGGATACGCCCGGGTGGCAGGACAGGCGAGACGAATGAGCCCATTGCAGGACCTGGGAACGTTCCGACTCAGGCACAAACATGGAATGACGGGGACCATCACCTGGATCAGGCTGTTGCTGGAGAGCCCGTTGAACCAGGTCCTCAATCTCCCATGTGAAGGTGCTAATGGTGCAGGTCTTGCGAAGGATCGGAGCCGGTTCCGGAGACTGTTCCTCTATGGAAAACTGACGGGACAGGGCGTCTGGCTTGATGTTTCGGGAGCCAGGACGATGAGTCAAAGTGAACCTGAAACGATCGAAAAACAAAGTCCATCGAGCTTGGCGAAAATTGAGACGCTTGGCTGACCTAATGTATTCCATGCTCTTGTGATCCGTCCACACGATGAATGGTTGTTCGGCTCCCTCCAACCAGTGCCTCCACTCCTCTCGGGCCAGTTTTACTGCAAGCAGTTCCCAATTACCAATATCATAATTGCATTCTGCAGAAGAGAGCCTACGGGGGAAAAAAAGCACATGGGTGGAGCTTCTTGTCCGTGGGTGACCGTTGGGAGAGAACAGCTCCCACACCGGAGTCAGAGGCATCCACCTCAACCACGAATTGGAGGCTGGGGTCAGGTTGGGTGAGGATGGGTGCAGACGTAAAACGATTATTAATTTCTTGGAATGCCTGGGAGGCTTCAGCAGTCCACACAAACTGACGGGAGGTCGAGGTGAGGGCAGTGAGAGGAGCTGCTGTTCTGCTATAATTTCTAATGAACCGCCGATAGAAGTTTGCGAATCCAAGAAAGCGCTGGAGCTGTTTGCGTGTCTCAGGTTGAGGCCAGTCCAGAACCGCCATGAGTTTGGTGGGGTCCATTCTTATTTCATTTTGGGAAATGATGTACCCCAAAAACGACACAGTGTGTTTGTGAAACTCGCATTTCTCGGCCTTGACGTAGAGCTGGTTCTTCTGGAGCCTCTCCAGGACTTGGCGGACGTGTCGGGCATGCTCTTTGGGGTCTTGGGAATAAATCAAGATATCGTCTAGATAAATAAACACGAAACGGTCAATCATATCTCTCACGATATCGTTCATTAGATCCTGGAAGACAGCAGGGGCATTCGTGAGTCCGAATGGCATCACCAGGTACTCGAAGTGTCCAAGGGGAGTGTTGAAGGCCGTCTTCCACTCGTCTCCCTCCCGGATGCGTACCAAGTGGTAAGCATTCCGGAGATCCAACTTGGTAAAGATGGTGGCGCCGTGGAGGGGGGTGAACGCATAGTCGAGGAGGGGCAACGGATATCGGTTTTTGATGGTGATGTCATTTAGGCCTGTGAAGTCGATACAGGGATGAAGGGAGCCGTCCTTTTTGCTGACGAAGAAAAATCCAGCTCCCACTGGGGACGAGGAGGGACGAATGATGCCAGCAGCCAGACATTCCCGGATGTAGGTCTCCATTGCAGCACGCTCAGGACGAGACAGGTTGTACAGTCGGCTGTGGGGCAGTGTGGTCCCGGCAAGGAGATCGATCGGGCAGTCATAAGGCCGGTGTGGGGGAAGGGACAGTGCCTTACTTTTACTAAAACCTGGCGCCAGGTCGTGGTAGGCAGCAGGAACTGTGGTGAGGTCTACCACCTCAGAATGTGCGGGCCTTGGAGTATCTGAGGGGGTCAGGGCTGCACGGAGACAGTTACTTGTACACAGGGGGCCCCAGGAGCTCACCTCCTCCTTCTCCCAGTCAATACAGGGGTTGTGGCTCCTCAACCAAGGGTAACCCAGAACTAGGGGGGGTCGAGAGTGGTTGATCAGGTGGAGAAAACACCCAACCACGCCAATAAGAGGCCTCTGGGGAGTGGGGCGTGACACCAGCTAATGCAGTTTGGTGGCACCTGGTCAGCTAACATTGCACTGCTGTTTTGCTGCAGAATTGCTTGTTAAATTTGGCTTTTCAACTAAAGCTGATGACTTTCACTTTCTCAATCAGCCGTCGGGGAACTTTTAAAGTGAAACTTTCTACCTTAATATAATTCCAGTGGGTATTGTGCTGCTCTGTAGTCACAGTGCTGCATCCAGAGACGCTGCACATGCTGCTGCTCTGGTAATAGAATAGAATAGAATAGAACTTTATTCCTCCCCAGGGGGAAACACAAACTTACAACAGCTCAAGGTAAAAAGGTGTAGACATTACAAAATTAAAGAATTAAAATAAAATATGTAAACATATGTAAATATTTAAACAAGAGCACAAAAAAAAGAATAAGTAAAAATAAAAAATAAAACAATCCAGTAAGAAAAGAAATCCTCTAAAAATAGAGTAAATTGATATACACAGTGTAGATAGGTAGAAACTGAGATGTACTCAGTGCAGATGTAAACAGTACATGAGAAGAATGTACCGTATTTTCTGCCCTATAAGGCACACCGGGTTATAAGGCGCACCTACATTGATTGACATAATTTACAACTTCATTCATATATAAGGCGCACCGCCCTATAAGGCGCATGGAACAGACCAGTGGTCAGCAACATTTATAGCTCAAAGCCATTAAGTTATATTTTCCATTGCTTCTAACACCCAGAGAGGTGCACACACTTTATTTTGATAGTCCTACCTGCAGCCTATGCCAGTACCACACTACACACAAAACCTTCTTCACTACTGGTTGACAACTTACAACTACCGGTAATAATAATAATAATAATAAACTAAACTACATGAACTAAGCAACAAAAACACAACACAACACAATTATTACCGACACCACAAACCAAATAGAACCCCCAATAATTGCATTTAAAACACCACAAACAGCTGCAATGAATTATGGGAGTTTCTATCGGCTGCACTGAGGAGCTCAGGTTGAATTTGTCGCTGCAAGGCATGATGTCCCATCATGCCTTGCAGCGACAAATTCATGTTTTGTGTTGTTGGAGGTTATTGTGGGTTGTTGTTGGGCTTGGTGTTGTGTTGATTGTGTTTATGTGTTTTTGTTCCCCAGTTTAGGGAGTAATTATTTCATCTAGTTTATTTTGGTTTGTTAGAATGTTGGTGTGCAACCATGAGTGATGAAGGTGTTGTGCGGAGTCTCGTCCGCACTGAAGATCCGGTTGCAAAGTTAGAGTTGTCAAAATAAAAGCTTCTAGTTGTTCAGCTGTCAAATAGCAGCCTGGAGTAGAACAATCGTCCAAATATAAGGTGCACCGGGCTATAAGGCGCACTGGCAGCTTTTAAGAAAATTTGAGGTATTTAGGTGCCTTATAGGGCGGAAAATACGGTAGGACATTTACAGTGAGTTGTTAAATATCCTAACAGCTGTTGGGATGAATGACTTGGTAGCGTTCTGTTTGACACTGCGGGTGTCGGAGCCTGAAGGAGCTGCTGAGCTCCTCCACTGTCAGGTGCAGTGGGTGGAGTGTGTTGTCCATGATGGAGGACATTCTGGTTAACGTCCTCCTCTGTCCCACCTTCTCCACCGAGTCCAGCGAGCAGCCCAGGACAGAGCCGGCCCTCCTGACCAGCCTGTTCAGTCTCTTCCTGTCCCGGTCCGTGCTGCCCGCTCCCCAACAGGCCACAGCGTAATGGATGGCAGAACCACAGAGTCATAGAAAGTCCAGAGTAGAGGTCTGCACACACCGAAGGACCTCAGTCTCCTCAGGAGGTGGAGGCCACTTTGGCCCTTCTTGTACAGGGCGTCGGTGTGAGTAGTCCAGTTCAGTTTATTGTTGAGGTGAACACCCAGGTACTTGAAGTTGTCCACCAGCACGATGTCCGAGCCCTGGATATTCACCGATTGGTGTGGTGGGGTCTTTTTTCGGAAGTCGATCACCATCTCCCTCGTCTTTCCGGTGTTCAAGCACAGGAAGTTGCTCTCACACCAGTCCACGAAGTCCCTGAGGACCTACCTGTACTCCAGTTCGTCCCCATCAGACACACAGCCAAGAATAGCGGAGTCGTCAGAGAACTTCTGGAGGTGACAGCTGCTGGAGTTGTATGTGAAGTCCGAGGTGTAGAGGGAGAAAAGGAACGGTGAGAGCACCGTCCCCTGGGGCGCCCCGGTGCTGCAGATGACCACCTCAGACCTGCAGTCCTGCAGCCTCACAAACTGCGGCCTGTTGGTGAGGTGGTCCATGCAGCCAGCTGTGCCCCCACTCTTGCGTCCTCCATCTTCCTCCGCAGCAGCGCCGGTCGGATGGTGTTGAAAGCACTGTAGAAGTCAAAGAACATGACTCTCGCAGTGCTCCCGGCGGCCTCCAAGTGAGTCAGCGCCCGGTGCTGCAGGTAGATGACGGCGTCATCCACCCCCATCTTTGGCCTGTAGGCGAACTGCAGCAGGTCCATCGCAGAGCTCACCGCCGTGCGAAGGTGTCGGAGGACCAGCCTCTCCATGGTCTTCATCAGGTGGGAGGTCAGGGCGACAGGTCTGAAGTTGCTCGGCTCCTTAGCGTGCGCCGTCTTGGGAACCGGAACCACACAGGAGGTCTTCCACAGGACCGGGACCTTCTCCAGTCTGAGGCTCAGGTTGATGATGTCCATGACCACCCCACAGAGTTGGTCGGCACAGTCCCTGAGCAGTCTGGGGCTGATCCCATCTGGTCCTGCAGCTTTCCTGATGTTCAGTCGCCTCAGTTCCCTGGGAGTAAAGCAACATTTAAAAAAAAAAAAGGAAGTAAACAAAACTCTGTTAATTCCATTAAGTTTTTTTAAAAGAATTAAACATTTAAAATCAATTAATTATATCTATGCGTTATTTTTAACAGCACTAATATACAAGTATATAATCCAGTGTTAGATGTGTGTTTGGTGCTGGAGGAGATTTTATATGTGTGTGTGTGTGTGTGTGTGTGTGTGTGTGTGTGTGTGTGTGTGTGTGTGTGTGTGTGTGTGTGTGTGTGTGTGTGTGTGTGTGTGTGTGCGTGCGCGTGTGAGTGTAGGGATTTCTTTGATCACTGGGTACCATTTATGTTGTGTTATGATAATGATGAATAACTATCGAAGATAGTTATTGAAATTTTAATCTGATCTGTATCAGAACCTCGGAGCACCACTTGTCTTAACAGGAAATGATAGCAAATTCAGTTCTATCAGTCTCATAAGATATACTAAACAGTTAGTCAGGAATTTGCATTAATACTTAAATTAATTACCAGAATTAACAGTAAAGCTTGAAGGATTTTGGAGTTCATTCACCTTTGTGCACATTAATAACACAGCAAGTATGATTCCAAAATGTCTATTTATTTACAATGAAAACAAATAAAACACAGATTCTAACTACCTATATACAGCTTAGTGTGTGTGCGTGTGTGCGTGCGTGCGTGCGTGCGTGCGTGAAGAGAGAAAGAGAGAGAGAGGTAAAGGGAGTATGTGTGTGTGAGACGTGTGATGGAACTACAAAACAAGATGGCGGATCACAAGAAACTACATTTCAGATGGAGGTTATCAGAGAGCAGAAGGTCTGTCCTGGGTCTCCACCATGTGCTGGAGAACAATGGAACATTGAAGGTAGTCTTTAGCGTCTGCTTCCTGTGTGTCTCTGCTAAAGGACCATTTCTAGAATGAGTTGATGTGAATGAGACTTGTTTTGTAAAACGTCAGGAGTCGTCAGATGGTATTCAGTTACTGTGTGATGTTGTCTTTGATGTGATATGTGTAGGATTGTGAGTTAACAAGTCGGTAAAGCAAAGATTAGCATGCAGACCCTGTGTCTGTGGCAGAGCTAACGTTGGTTTACAGGTTGATAACTGCTCCTAATATCATTATCTATAGAACTCAATCACTGTAATAGAATTAACACATCTTCATAAAGTTAAACAGTTCTATCATAGCATCAGGTTTA
The DNA here is from genome assembly GCF_963422515.1 of Blennius ocellaris. NCBI lineage: Eukaryota > Metazoa > Chordata > Actinopteri > Blenniiformes > Blenniidae > Blennius > Blennius ocellaris. Next base: position 2,255,481 of record NC_137663.1, on the reverse strand, counting down.
ACTAATCTCAGGAAATGCCCAGTTGTTTGCTACCACTTCCTTGGTGTCTTTGAAGAAGGAGTTCAGTTGTTGTCCTGGCTGGAGGGAAGTTGGAGGTTCTATGAGGTGTCGTTTCCCGGTCTTGTGCTGGAGAAACTGGTTGGTTTTCCTGGTTGATGGGAGATCAGACTCTGGGTACCAGTCTCTGGATCAGGGGAAGGTCTGACTCTCGTGGTCGGGTCAGGAGAGGAGTTGAGGAGTGAAGGTCCCTGGTTGCAGGCCTCTGGTGTTAGCTGTATGCTAACACTGGGTGAGCTGCCTCCAGCAACCTAGTTCCGCTGAAGAACAGGAGCAAAAGCCTTTTTGAGAGAATCTCTCCAAATCTTTTGATGAAAGTTGGGGGATTCGAAGGTGTGATATCCTGAGAGCCTCACCCAATTGGTGACTGGCTGAGTGCATAGGGGAAGTGTCTTTTGAGCAGAAAGAGGGGGAGGATTTGCATGGGTCTGCCGTATCAAAAGGTTCTCCCCACTGGTTGTGATAGTCACATTCCTTAGTCAGAATTCATGTCATGATAGTTTTATCATCACAAATGAAAATTGTTTCATGTATATATATATATGTGTGTATAGCACTCGGGGCAGTAACCCCCAAACTGGAGGAGTGGTCCAGCAGATCCCTGGAACAACCTCGGACATCTCAGTCCAGAAAAGTGCAGTACTTGGAACAGCAAAGATACTGCGCAGGACCCTCAAGCTCCCAGGCCTCTGGTAGAGGACCAGGACCCTCAAGCTCCCAGGCCTCTGGTAGAGGACCAGGACCCTCAAGCTCCCAGGCCTCTGGTAGAGGACCAGGACCCTCAAGCTCCCAGGCCTCTGGTAGAGGAACCGAGCTTACAATAGAAAAATAGGTGACCGCCTGCGAGAGGGGAATTTCTTTTTTTTTTTCTTTAAAAAGAAAACAATTTTATATATATATATATATATATATATGATCTCCTCCAGACTCCTGTTAATCCACAGTCTTGTTGCTTAACTGTTCACAAATAGCAATGAAAAGAAATATCACCTGAATTTTAGCTTAGCTTGAGTCACTGTTGTAGGTGTTGTGGTTTTAACTCTGAATTCTGAGGTGATTGTGGAACTTGCATCAAACACACAGCTATAACTGGATTTCTTCACCCTGAATTTAGATGAGTTTGGTAATTGCTTTTCCATCATTTCAAGAATAGATTGAAAATTAAAACTCTTTTTTGTGTTTGAAGGGCCAATTTTTGATGATAACGAAGGAGATAAACAAATGGGGGGAAAGGATTTTGTCACGGTTAAGTTTGGGAAAAGTTCTCAAAGGAAAATGTCAGTTTTAGAAATAACTACCCAACCCAAGACAGAGTCAAGACCATGACCTTGACAAGGACCACTCGAGAGTACGACAACACTGCGTAAGGACCCTATTGAGTCCTCCGGTTCGGTAAGAGGAGTTTAGCATCGGTTAAGTGGAAGGAGTGTAACGGAGTGTGTAGAAGGATGAGATTGAGTCATCGAATTCAGTATTCTTAGAATATATAGTCGGAAAAGTCTTAACTGGCAGATTGTAACAATGGAAAAGCTTTTGAGGTTACTGAGTTTACGTTCTGTTTTATCTTTGAATAGGGTGATCTTAAGAATTGGTTTGGTTTGTTTAAACCGGTCTGATGGGCTCATTTCAAGTATATCTACATTGTTGGACCTCCTCCAGGAATCTGCTGCAAACAAACTTCACCCAATCAGTGTTGCAAATGTGAGCATGACTGGGAAAATAAAGAAAAAAGCTGTAGATAATCAAAGTTGTTTCCTTGAAATGACATCTTTTTTTCCTGCTGGATCATATATCACGTGAGAAGATGAATTGGCTTTTTCTTTCATTTCTCTTGCTAACAAACCCTGTGTCAAAAGGAGCCGAGCCCAAGAGAATACGAGCAGCAGAATATATTTGGGATAACTTATTTTCACACATGATTACCGGAGGACTCATTATCCGGAGTGTACAGAACCCTGCGGTCTTTCACATTACAAGCTAAAAAGCCACCCTGTCTCCTCGTTGTTTTATCGGGTTTTATGGTTACTTGCTTGTTTTGCTCCAATTAGATGCTCCGGCTCAGGTAACGCAGCTGAAAAGAAGCCCCGGGCTGCAATCTGATCTGTAAGGCTGTCATGTATGTGTCACACCCATTCATACGCGTTTTGTGTTACAGTTCAGAAACACAGACTTAGTTTGACTTTGATTACGTACACAGAGATAGTTTCTGGAAGAGTATTTGTTGAATACGAGACACGTGTTTCTATGTTCGCATGACGTTTTGATACGAACCAACTAACTTTTGCTTCCCTGATCTCTCAGCCATGACTTAGCGGAAACATTTTTAGAAAAACAATGAAGACGTCTTTCCACTGACATCGAGATATTGATTCGGGATTTTGAGCATTTTTCAGCACTGACACATTGTAGAACTCTAGTGGTATTCTGGATCTTCAAACCTTCCCACATTCTAGAACTCCAGCACACTCCAGAGCCCAGTCTACGTGGCCGTCCACACGAGAAAGCTAGTTAACCTAAACGAGCTGCTTTTGGCCTATCTTCCACATGAAGTGGCGCGTGAATACATTTTTTTTTTTAAACATGGGTCCCAGAGTGGACAAATTCTAAAACCCTGATGTGTGCCATCCAACACCCTGAGGTCTGGAGGGCAAAGATGATCATCTGTGGGGAAAAAAGATGATGTAATCACCCCCATCTTCCCCCACTGCGGTCCATGACGTCATCAAATATCCACAATAATCAAGGACTATAAGGTCCGGTGGAGCTGCAGAAGCGACTGACACTAGCAGCATGAGGAGCAGGGCCATAGACCTATAGAACGAGAGTTATATAGAGGTTTATGAGCAGGAGTCTACTTCTAAATATCTGTGTGCTTTGTCTTCTTCTGTGTTTTTGGTGTTTGGTGAGTCACAGTGCCTCTAAAGGCCTGGCATGTGTACTCTGTGCCCTGAAGCCTCGTGTTGAGCCGTGTTTATAGTGACGTGTGGATAGAATTATTTTGGAGAACCCCAGGAGAAAATAGATTGTTTTGGCTGGTGTGGATGTAGCCTACAAATCATGAAATTAAGTTCAGAACTTTGTCATGCGACAGGTTCGTTTTAAACTACTGAAGAATTGTTATGGCAATAGTAAGTACTCGAACTTTTAACTGCGTTTACACAACAATGTTTTTGAGTCGAAACGCAAAACTTTTGTTGTGTTTTTAGTATATGTTTATGGGAAAACAGAGATCTTAGCCATTGAAAAGGCTTAGCCTTTCCATATTGTTACCACCTAATTTTCAACATTATTTAACCTTTATTGAACGAGTTACTTCAGCATTAACAAATCCAGTTTAGTGAGGGACCGAGTGTCAGGGTTGGTGGTGAACAGGATTCAAACGCCAACTAGTCCGGGATGTAAATTGAAAATAAAGTTTATTTTAGTCTCTCCAACGGAGCGGCAATCCGGGGCGAGGGGTCGTAGGAGCGGAGTCGGGCGTCACGGAGACGGGAACCTCCGAGCAGGACGGAGCGGCGCACACCGGGACTGTACGGGAGAACAAACTCAGGTCAGAATACGCTGGAGCTTCCAAACGAGAAGCGAACAGTCTCATAGCAAACAACACGAAGGGCAGAGTCTAGGTACCGCAGAGTAAACGTAACGATCTTGCGATGAGCGCCTGGAATCCCGGTCCTTAAATACTGGCTTCCTCATCCGCTTCAGGTGTGCGTCCTGCTCCGTCTGCTCCGTCTACGATCACACACGCCCACACACACACACAAAAACAACAACACAGCAGGAGACATCTGCGGGTTGTGACAGTACCCCCCCCCTTTAACGGACGCCTCCTGGCATCCTACCCGGCTTCTCCGGATGCTCCCGGTAGAAGTCGGTCAGCAGACTCCTATCCAGGATGTGACCCCGTGGCACCCATGACCGTTCCTCAGGACCGTAACCCTCCCAGTCCACCAGGAACTGGAACCCCCTGCCCCGGCGACGAACATCCAAGATCTTGTTGACTGTGTACGCTGGATGGTCATCAATGAGCAGGGGGGGCGGCGGGGGCTCGGTGGAGGGGCTAAGAGGGCTTGACTGGACAGGTTTCAGCAGAGAAACATGGAACGTGGGGTGTATCTTTAAGGATGCTGGGAGCTTCAGCCTCACCACCGACGGGTTGATGACCTCCTCGATTTCAAAGGGTCCTACAAAACGAGGCGCCAGCTTGCGGGACTCCACCTGGAGTGAAAGGTCACAGGAGGAGAGCCATACCTTCTGTCCTGGTTGATATGAGGGGGCCGGAGACCTCCGACGGTCCGCCAGCCTCTTGTTTCGAGCTGATGAGCGAACTAAGGCGGCTCTCGCCTCCCTCCAAACGCGGCGGTAACGTCGAAGGTGGGCTTGCACCGAGGGCACAGCAACATCCTCCTCCTGGGTGGGAAACAGGGAGAGTTGGTAGCTGAGGGCCACCATAAACGGGGACATACCAGTGGCCGAGCAGGTGACGGAATTGTGGGCGTACTCCACCCATGGTAACTGTGAACTCCAGGAAGCTGGATGCCGAGCCGTCACACACCGCAGCGCTGTCTCCAGGTCTTGGTTGGCCCTCTCTGTCTGACCGTTCATCTGAGGATGATACCCTGAGGAGAGGCTGGGAGACGTTCCAAGAGATTTACAGAATTCCTTCCATACCTGGGACGTGAACTGCGGGCCTCGGTCAGACACCACATCCAGAGGGATCCCGTGTAACCGGTACACATCCCTGACCAGCCGATCCGCTGTCTCCGTAGCCGTGGGTAATTTAGGGAGGGGGACAAAGTGCACCGACTTTGAGAAGCGATCCACAACAGTCATTATTACCGTGTTGCCTTCAGAAGGGGGGAGACCGATAACAAAATCGACGTCAATGTGGGACCAGGGTCGACTCGGGATGGGCAAGGGACGGAGCAGCCCTGCAGGAGGTTGGCGGGATGTCTTGCTTCGGGCACAAACGGCGCAAGCAGCCACAAAGGTCCGGATGTCCCGGGACATGGAGGGCCACCAGAAACATTGCCTCAAGAAGGACAGGGTTCGCTGGAAGCCTGGATAAGAAGTCAACTTAGATGAGTGCCCCCACTGCAGAACCTTAGACTTCATTGGCTCCGGAACAAAGAGACGGTTAGCAGGACCATTACCCGGATCAGGGTGGGTGAGGTGCGCTTGTCTGACCTGATTCTCGATGTCCCAGGAGGCGGATGCGACCATAGAGGTGGAGGGGAGTATGTTCTCCCTCAGCCTTCTCAACGGTCATCTGCCAGGACAGGGTGTCAGGCTTAGTGTTCCTCGAACCTGGTCGGTAGGTAAGTGTAAAATTAAACCTCCCTAAAAACAGCGCCCAGCGTGCCTGCCGGGAGTTGAGCTGCTTGGCAGTCTGCAGGTACGACAGATTCTTGTGGTCTGTCCAGAGCACGAATGGTTGGGAAGCACCCTCCAGCCAGTGCCGCCACTCCTCCAAAGCCAGTACTGCTGCCAACAACTCCCGGTTACCGACGTCGTAATTGCGCTCCGCTGGGGTAAGGCGTCATGAGAAGAAAGCACAGGGATGCATCTTGGAGTCCTCGGCACGCTGGGATAACACCGCACCTACACCAGTGTCCGAGGCGTCGACCTCCACGATGAACTGCTTGGTGGGGTCAGGGAGGCACAGCACCGGGGCCTGAGTGAACAGCTGCCTGAGGGTAGTGAATGCCTGTTCAGCTGCCGGTGTCCACTGAAACGAGGTTGAGGTGGATGTGAGTTGAGTGAGTGGGGTTGCAACCTTACTGTAGTTCCGGATGAACCGTCGGTAGAAGTTGGCAAACCCAAGGAACCACGGTAACTGTTTACGGGTCTTCGGTCTGGCCAGTCCACCACGGCTTGGACCTTGGCTGGGTCCGCCCTCACCTGTCCCCGTTCAATGATGTACCCCAAGAAGCTCACAGATGGAAGATACATTTCTCCGCCTTCACAAACAGCCGGTTCTCCAGAAGAGGCTGGAGCACTGCGCGGACATGGAGAACATGCTCCTCCTGGCTACGAGAGAAGATCAGGATGTCATCCAGATACACAAATATAAATTGATTCAACATGTCCCGCAGCACGTCATTGACCAGGTGCTGGAATACTGTGGGAGCATTTGTGAGTCCAAAAGACATCACTAAGTACTCAAAATGCCCGAGGGGAGTCTTAAACGCCGTCTTCCATTCGTCACCCTCGTGGATCCGAATGAGGTGATACGCATTCCAGAGGTCGAGCTTGGAGAACACAGTGGCGTCATGGAGAGGCTGGAAGGCAGAGTCCATTAGAGGCAAGGGGTATTTATTCTTAACTGTGATATTGTTCAGTCCTCTATAGTCAATGCACGGCCGTAACGTACCGTCCTTCTTGGAAACAAAAAAGAACCCGGCTCCAACGGGAGATGATGAGGGACGGATCAGGCCAGCAGCGAGGGACTCGTGGATGTACTTCTCCATGGCTTCTCTCTCAGGACGGGACACGTTATACAAGCGGCTGAAGGGAAGGGGCGCCCCCGGGAGAAGCTCGATGGCGCAATCATATGGTCGGTGAGGGGGAAGGGAGGTAGCTCGCTGCTTACTGAATACCTCCCTTAGGTGGTGATACTCAGGAGGAACCGAACCCAGGTCGATCTGCTCCTGGTCCGCGGAGGGAGGTGTCAGGGGGCTTCCTGGAGCCGACTGGAGACAGTGAGTGTGGCAGTAGGTTCCCCAGCTGGAAATGGTGCACAGGTTCTAGTCGATGTGGGGGTTGTGTCTCTGAAGCCAGGGGAGACCCAGGATCATCGGGACGTGAGGCAACGACAGCACCAGGAACCTAATCTCCTCACTGTGGTTCCCGGAGACCAGTAGACGAAGGGGAATGGCGCGATGGGTGATGTGGGCCAACCTCCTGCCATCCAGGGCGCTCACAGTCCAGGGGTTTGGAAGATGTTCCAACGTTAGGCCGGCCTTCACCGCGAACTCCTGGTCCAAGAAATTGTCGTCTGCTCCAGAATCCACCAGGGCGTACAGTGAGAGGCTGCCGGCCTCACTGATGAGAGAGGCTGGGAGTTGGAGGCGAAAGGGAGCCGAAGGCTGGGTGCTGGGGTTATGGCTCATCAGGACCACCTCCAATCCTGATGAGCCTAGGCTTTTGGCTGATGGGGACATGTAGCTCATTGGTGTCCCGCCCCCCCACAATACAAGCAGAGACGGGCATCGATCCGGTGTTTACTTTCCGCGGGAGACAGGCAGGCTCGCCCGAGTTGCATGGGTTCCCCAGGATCCTCTGGAGCCGGAAGGGCAGGATGGAAGAAGGATGAGTCACCAGGGGTGGCTGCCACGGTCCCAGGATGGTGTAGAGGCCGACGGGTTCTCTGATTCTTGCAACGATACCGGAGTCGATTATCGACCCGGACCGCTAGGATGATGAGCTCCTCCAAATCGGCCGTGTCGTCCCGGGCTGCCACTTCATCATGGACCTCATCGGACAACCCTTGGAGAAACACTCCTTGGAGCGCTGGATCATTCCAGCCACTCTCCACTGCGTAGATCCGGAAGTCCACAGCATACTCGTCAACCGACCGCGATCGCTGGGACAGAGACATCAGACGTCGGGCTGCTTCCTTGCCCTGGAGAGGGTGGTCAAACACTTGCCTCATCTCCGCCATCAAACGGGTGACCTATCCACATATGGGTGACCCACACTCCCACAGTGCAGTCACCCACTTGGCCGCCTTACCAGACAGTAACCCAACTATATAAGCAACCCGAGAGTCATTAGTGGAGTAGGTGGCTGGCTGCTGTTTAAACACAAGTTCACATTGGAGGAGAAAACGGCCGCAACCTCCCAGTTCTCCAGAATACTGTTCCGGAGTGGGAATCTGGGGCTCCCTATCGGCGGTCGGCGGTATTGTCGCGAGCGGGGGAGGAGTTACGGCCGCGTCAGCCGCAGCGTCACCAGGTGGTTGTGGACCGGCGACGAGTCCGTCCAGGCGGCTGGTGAGGCGCGACATCTGGGCGGTCAGTTCAGTGAGTGAGGTCCCAATCTCCCGGAAGAATACCTGGTGTTGAGACAGGAGGTTTCCGTGTGAGGATATGGCGTGCTGGAGGACTTCCGGGTTGGCTGAATCCATGGTGGCAAGATTGTTCTGTCAGGGTTGGTGGTGAACAGGATTCAAACGACAACTAGTCCGGGATGTAGATTGAAAATGAAGTTTATTGTAGTCTCTCCAACGGAGCGGCAATCCGGGGCGAGGGGTCGTAGGAGCAGAGTCCGGCGTCACGGAGACGGGAACCTCCGAGCAGGACGGAGCGGCGCACACCGGGACTGTACGGGAGAACAAACTCAGGTCAGAATACTCTGGAGCTTCCAAACGCGAAGCGAACAGTCTCATAACAAACAACACGAAGGGCAGAGTCTAGGTACCGCAGAGTAAACATAACGATCTTGCGATGAGCGCCTGGAATCCCGGTCCTTAAATACCGGCTTCCTCATCCGCTTCAGGTGTGCGTCCTGCTCCGTCTGCTCCGCCTACGATCACACACGCCCACACACACACACAAAAACAACAACACAGCAGGAGACATCTGCGGGTTGTGACACCAAGCATGAAAGGGCAGGACCCTATTGCATTTGTAATGTTTCTTATTCTTCTTTCTTTTGTTCTATGACTCCTGATGCCTCATTGAGCCCAAATTTGACCCACTAAACACACTCAAATGTTAACCAAATTTGGCACGCTAATCAACACTGGCAAAATATTTTAAGAAAATGTAAAAATGAACCCCCAGAGTTACAAAGTGGGCTCTTTAGCACCACCTTGAAACACTAAAATGGCCACCACAACCCATAGGTATTCCGTAGGGAGATGAAACCAAAACTCAATTATTCATCTCACCAAGACCTAAAAATCACCAACTGATACCCCTGATCTAAATTCAACAGGAAGTCTGCAATTTTCCTTTCAAAATAAGATTTTCATCCAAAAAAAGGCCCTCATGCAACTGCTATCTCCTCTGAAGGCGAATAAATTTGACACCCTAAACATGCTCAAATGCTCACCAAATTTGGTATACTCATCAAGAAATGCAACAAATATAAGAAAAGTAAAATACATAACCCCCAGAGTGCCAAAATATGCTCTCTCATGCCACCTAAAAATACTAAAATGGCACCACGGCCTATAGAAATGTCATAGGCAGATCAAACCAAAACTCAATTATTTGTCTCATCAAGACCTAAAATTCACCAACTGATACCCCTGACCTAAATCAAAATGGTCCCTCATATCTCCTTATCTCTGGACTTGGTGCAAGTTAGTGACACCTGCCGTGGCGGGGCAAGAACTACAAGTTTTCAAAAATGGACTACAAAAGGTGCATTTGGGTTTTAGTTAAGTTGTTCAGTGCAGATTATTGCTTTGGTAGCTTACATGATCTGCCTCCTTTTTCCGCCATCGTGATTTTCCATCCACGCTCAGATTAGTGGGTCCCTTTAAATGTTGTCGCTGCAAGGAATTGTGGGGTCAGCATGAGCTCGCCTCTTTTGATAAAGGATGCATCAGTGGTTCCTATGATAAAGGAGGCTCTAAAGGAAGCAACGACCCTCCTTTCCTTTGCTTATTGAGAATTCGGACAGTCCTTATCATGACCGCTACACAAAACACTTCAGTTAAGTGAAAGTCGATAGATAAGGAGATAGAAGGGACAATTCATGTGTACCATAAGTGTTTAGCTAGGTGTAGGGGTGAGCTGGCTTTCAAACTAAAAGTCCCCCACATTTTTCAAAATAAAAGTCCTTTGTTGTTAAAAACCTTCAGAATTTATATTTTCTCAATATTTAAAGGGGCCAGAGGCCATGATTGGGCCAGCCCCAACAGGCCTAAGGTGTTTATTCAATGGTGGCTCCTTCTTAAACAATAATTTGTGGCAAAAGGAAGCACAGAATGATGTGGAGAGTTGAGGTTATTGCATGATCTCCATAAGAAACCAGTGTTTAGATTTGACTTCACATTCAAGCTTAATAAATATATAGAAGAATAATACACGGATGTTATGTTACTTGCTTCTGTATCCAGTTTACAATGTTGCCATTGTTGGAAATAATCGTGTGACCTTGATGTCTCTATAATACAAGCTTGTGTCAATAGACAGAATCCGACCAGCAATAAAAAGACAACAAGGTGAGACTGCCACTCATAGGTGCAGCAAACGAGCTCTGGTGGGAGATAAAAGGTTGATGGACACTGGACACCAGTGACAAATATGGCTCATTAAAATACTCCTGCATCCTTGTCGTGCATGAAGCAATGGCATAATGGGCCGGCAAACCCATAACAAATGTTTAATGGGACCGGGAGCATTAACACTCACATGGGTGGCTGCTGCTGCCGCCACCGGAGTACATCATCGCAGACCCATTCTGTTTCCACCTAAGCTGAATACAAATGGTGTGTTTACAGACTTGTGTGAAGAATGAAGGTATTTTCAAATTATCTGGAGTGCTTGGAAAACATCTTGGGAGGCCTCGTTTTTCATAGATCTCCAATGAGCTCCAATGGGCAGCAGACAGCTTATTATCTTCCCAAGTCAAATGCATCCTCAATGTCCACTTTAGCACCAGTCCTTCTAACACTATTAAAGCAGAAACGTGCAGATGAAGACCATGTGAGCATCATGACCACTTACTGTTGACCAGGGGTCTTCAATTCAAGCTGGGAGGGAGCTAAAACATGCAGCCCTGGAGGCCCGGAATTGAAGGCCCCTGGACGGTCTTGTACACAGTTACTTTAAAAAACTAATCTGACTACCGATTACTAGTTACTCCTTTAAAAAGTAACTTTAGGGATGAGGCTGATCCGATGCAGTATCGGTATCGGGTATGAATGTAATTCACGGATCGGAAATTTTTGATCCGTTTTTTGTTCTGGCTGCTCTAATCTACTCGCTGCAAAATGTGGAATGGATTTCCTGAACGGAGGTGGGTTTCAATGAGACGCGAAGTAATGAGTCAGGAAATGCAGTCCATAGTTTGACTTTATTTGTCCATGGGAGGGTGCAATTAAAGTCGCATAGAGCAGGCAGTGCAAATAAATAAATAAATAGTGCAACAACAGACTACAACTACATCTGTGGGTAAATAAATACCAGTAATAGTAAAAATCTGGTAATAAAAGCGTGAGTCAGATATAAACACAACACAGAATGAAGGTCAGAAGTTAAATATGTGTCAGCAGGTGCAGGAGGCAGGGATCAGCAGAGTTTTTTTCATTTTTATGTTGAGACGATCGGGAGTGTTGTCGGCAGCTGTTGAAAGTAACTAAAAGTAACTTTTCATGACTTTTCATGACGACATGTCGCTGTTCGGATGGATTTTATGCTCAAAACACCTCAAAGTATCGGATGTAAATGTTTGTAAAGGTATTGCACAGTGAGGCGGACACTCTGCAGCCTGATGTCACTGTTTCAAAATGCAGAGGAGAACAGCTCATTCCTCCGCGATAGCAGGCGATTCACACCTCTGTGAAGCTGCATCCTACTCCATGCTAATCTCCTTGAAGATAGTCCCAATCATTTGTGTTGCATTAGAGCTGGAAAAATTGCAGTTTGTTCTGCATTACTGAAAAATGTCTCCAGGAATTAATCAAGTGATTCTGAGGTTTTAAAGATAGAACTAGTTTATTATGGCATGATGACGTCACGCAGACCCCCATATGTACAGTAAACAAAAATACTTTGTACTGCTTCCTTTTCTGACCTTATACTAAGCTCAATTTGTCTTTTGAGAGAATACATGCAAACATTTTATACTTTACTGTAGAGAGGTTTATTACAGCCTCATATAAAATACCACAACAATAATGATAATAATATTATTAAAGCAAAATCAGCTCTGGTATCGGAATAATATCAGTATTGGCAGATATTCTAATTTAGGTATCGGGATCGGACCGGAAGTCAAAAAACCTGGATCGGTGCATCCCTATGTCACTTAGTTACTTCACCAATTACTTGTTTTTGAAAGTAACTCAGTTACTAACAAGTTACTTTTAGTTACTTTCAACAGCTGCCGACAACACTCCCGATCGTCTCAACATAAAAATGAAAAAAACTCTGCTGATCCCTGCCTCCTGCACCTGCTGACACATATTTAACTTCTGACCTTCATTCTGTGTTGTGTTTATATCTGACTCACGCTTTTATTACCAGATTTTTACTGTTACTGGTATTTATTTACCCACAGATGTAGTTGTAGTCTGTTGTTGCACTATTTATTTATTTATTTGCACTGCCTGCTCTATGCGACTTTAATTGCACCCTCCCATGGACAAATAAAGTCTTTCACTGATTGATTGATTGATTGATTGATTGATTGATTGATTGATTGATTGATTTAAAAAGGGTGGGGGCTTATTACAATGTTAAGGTTTATTGATGACAATGGTTGTTTCCAATTCTTTTGTGTCACCTGAACGCACCATTAGTTGTATGGCTGGAGTGCGGGGGCACACTCGCTCGGCTGGGGGGGGCTGGGTAGTGGTTCTCCCTCCCTATTCACAGTTGGATTGGTGGAGGATGAGATCTTGTAGTGGCCTGGTGGGGGCCTGGCTGGTGGCCTGGGGAGTGGGGGGCACCCCCCCTCCCAACCAAATAAATGTATGTGCGTGTGTATGTGTATATGTGTGTCTGTGTGTGTATGCGTATGCTTTGGTGTGGCTGTGGGTGTGTGTGTGGGTTGGGATTAGGGGATGGGGCGATGGAGGGGTGGGGGGGGCATTGGGGCTCCTGGGGGTTGGAGGGTGGCTGTCCTCCGGCCGGGCCTGGCTGGGCCTTCGCTCTTCCTGGTCTGGGGGGGGGCTGGTCTGGGTCTCAGCGGCTGGGGCCTTCTCTGTCCCGCCGGGGTTGGGGGGGTGGTGGTGGGATGGCCCCCGGGGGTGCGGCGGGCTCCGCTGTCGGGGCCGGGGGGGCTCCCTGCCGGGTGGCCTGGGGGCGCTGCACTGGCCGGTCCCGGCTTGGCGGCTCGGGTCGGGGCCCGGGGCTCTGCGCCCTTTATCCTTCTCTTGTGGGCTCCTCTGGCCTGGGGGGGGTCCTCTCTGCGCGCTCCGTCTGGTGCCTTCCGGGTCGGGGCGTGGCTCTCCGGGGGGGTTTGTTGAGGCCTCCCTGGATCCGATGGGTCGCTGGGTGCCGGAGTGGCGGCGTCCGGCCCTGGTGGCCTCGGGTCCCGGGGTGGTGCTGCGGGCCCCCCCACAACAGTTCCATTCACATCCAGAGGACAAACCACACACACACACACGCACACACACACACACACACACACACACACACACACACACACACACACACACACACACTCCTCATTGACGATTTGCTGCTGATTTTTCTTATTTTCTGCTATTGTTCTGTCAATTATCAAAATCAAGTTGTTATTGTTGTTTTTTTGTTTGTTTTTTTGTTCTTGTTTTTGTTTTGTTTTTTCTTTCTTTCTTTTTTTTGTTCTTTGTTTTGTATCCTTTTTGTTTTTGCTTTTGTTATCATTCTTGTGATTATTTTGGTTTTTGCTCTGTTGTTGCTCAGGCTGGTTTAATCTCATGGCAGTTGGAAAATATTTGGATCACTGTGGTTAATGTATTTATAAAATAAAAAATACAAAAATGTAGCACTAACAAGGGTATTGCATGTATCTCCCCACCAAGTCTTTCTCTGTCTCTCCTCTCCTCTCCTCTCCTCTCCTCTCCTCTCCTCTCCTCTCCTCTCCTCTCCTCTCCTCTCCTCTCCTCTATCCTTTCACCCCAACCGGTCTGCAGAATTCCTCCACCTCTGACTCTGGTTTCTCCCTGTTGGGGGAGTTTTTCCTTTCCACAGTCACAAACACACCTGCTTGCTCATGTGGACATGTTGGGCTTCTCTATTTTCTCTATAAAAGCACATTGGAATGACTGTATTGTATTTAAAAATGTATTTTTTTAATAAAAAAAAAAAAAAAGAAAAGAAAGGAAAAAGAACGCACCGTAGAGCGAATTGGCCTGTGATTGGCTGAGAGTGTAGACGGGGGCGGGTCAGATGAGTGTGAAGTGCCTGCATGACTCCATGTGTCTGTCGGTTTGGAGGAAAACGGAGCAGAACCTGCTGGACAGTACAATAGTAATGCATAGCGACTTGGACAAATAACTTTAATCTGATTGCTGGCTTAGAAATAGTAACGTGTGGTCATTTGAGAGTAACACGTTACTAATTAACGCATTACCGGCTTCACTGCCCCTGACATAGACCCGTGTCAATATGGGCTCCGGACCAGCCTTTGTTCATCCGGCACATCCCACAAATGCTCAATCAGATTTTTGAGAAATTTGAGATCACGTGTCCTACAGCCTCTTCTGCTTTGTGCCAAGGGAAGTTTTTCTGCTGAAACAGCCTTGATTCTGTGTTTGGTTCCGAGACCTCCACTAGTTGTTTTTTCTGTTTCTTTTATGCATTAGCTGCTACGTTAGGATTATTGTTTATGGTCTCACTTTTGTAAGCCACATTTTTTTTTTTCACTGTAATGCTTGAGTTGATTACCACTTGAGTGTTTCCACTTGTTTCTCATCAAATCCTTCCTTCTTCCCAGTGTGTCTTTGTCATCCTGCTTTTTCCCTGTTAATAACACCCATATTCTCTCTGTGAAAATTGTGTAATTTTCCTTCATTTTGGTTCCATTGTGTAAGAACTTGTTTTTGAGTTGAGCCTGATCAGGTCGGTTCCTACGTGCATGTTCCTGACGTCATTGGGCAGGGGACCACAGTGATTACTTTTCCATTAACCTGTGACTGCTGATGTGGAATCCTTGGTTATTCTCTGTAAAAGTGTTAGCGTAATCAATGCAATTAGAATTAGTGAATTAGGATCAAAGTGGCTACCTGGTTCACCTTTTCCTTCTTCCTTGCATGCCTTTTGGTAGACTGACGACTACAGGGCAGCAGGTTCAAGATCCTCTCAGCCAGTACCTGACTAAACAAGTTCCATGATTGGTTTGATTGGTCCAGTGTTTACCAGGCCCCAGAAGAGCGATCGCATACCGTCCACCTAATCACATTACATTTGTTATTCCGTCATCAGACTTGTGATTTGGAACAAATTGCAGCAGTTTGAAAGTTTGTTTCTTTACATTTTCCCGCAATTCTTCGAACCCGTTTTCTATGCATGTAATACCCTGTCTGCCTTCAGGAAAACCGTAATCAAAGACCCCTTGTGAGAAATTTCTAGTTGCTGTGATTGCCACACAGCGAGGCTGGTGGAATTCATTCCACTGGAGGTGAAATGTTTCTTTGGTACATGCTGTCATTTGGATTTAGCGAGAGAATATGGAACTCTTTACTTTTCCCCATCGCTCTCAGCTGCATCAGGAAACTGGAGACAAAGACGGTTCCCTTCATTTCTAGATGATGCTACACACAGACTGCTAAAGCAGCTGATACTGACTCAAAACAGTCTTCCCACTGGAGTTTGCCTGATATTTTTACAGCGATATATCCGTGGGAGACACTGGACATATCTTTTGATGGAGGATGTTTTGTTTTCCTGTTGCACGGCATGTCGCTGTGGAATGTTGGGATTTACTGTTGGTTATTAGCGTTAAAATTACTGTAAGCAATAGATTACTGAAAGTAATAAATCACTGGAAGTAATTTATTAATGGAAGTAAACAGTCATTTACTTATTAACAACTCCAAGAGTAATTGAGTAATTACTCAAAAGTTAATAAACTATCAAAAAATATTTCATGAAAAATTATTAATTTGAATAAATTGATTATTTATCAAATAATAAAGAAATTGGGGCACCACAAGCTAAACTGGAAATAGCTAATACCGAAATATAAGTCTTGTTTGTAAAAAGGGTTATTTAATTTAGTTCATTTTCCTGTGCAAAATATAACAATCTTAAATAAAAGGGAAGGTGTGAGATTCAAGCACAGACTGTTACAAACCAGTGAATTTTTAACAATAAATACACAATAATTACCAGGAATCGATCAATTCAGCTAACAGGCGTTTATTAACAAAAATGTATTAATTCATAAATAATTCAGAAAATATATATTAAACTAACACAATCAAGTAACAAACGTCACCTAACACGGAGATCTAATCTACTAAACAGCAAACACTATGTACAAAGAAAGGGTGGGTGGGGGGGTTGGGGGTGGTGCAGTTTCGCATATGGCTCCCAGGATCCACAAAAAGAAAAAGGGAAAAGAGAAAAAGGAAAGTCCAAACAGTGTGTTCTGCTTGCCAGCGGGCTGAAACGTGGTTTGGTTCTTGTGATCCACTTTTGTGTTCTCTTGATTACCCCGGTGCTCCCTGCTTGGAGACCAGGTTGAGAAGTGGGGGGCAGTTGGTTGTGAGCTGGGTTGGACCAAGTTGCATTTCAGACACCTGTGGTGTCCGGGTCGGGTTCGACCAATGATGGGGCTTGTCCAACCTGGGGCTTGTGGCCCTCTCAGGTTGCTGCCCTCCCCCCTGCTGTTTTATTACCTTCCCATTGTTCTTGCAGCCTGTTCTCTTGGGGGAGAACTGCTTGAAGGAGAGCTTGGATTCCGGGCCCAACAGGAAGCATCACAGCATCATTTAGAAATAGATTCAAACATCAAATACGAGATGCTTATCCATTAATAGAAACTACCAGTGAGTTAGGGTTAGGGTTAGTGAGTTGTTGTTGTTTACATCCTCCACTTGGCACTAGTTGTTTTGTTAACTTAAATTGTTTGCAGCCACAGAGCTACAGTGCAACTTCCATGTTGGTCCCAAGAGATCGAACGCTCCGCTGACTTACCCGAGCGCACCCCGGCTGGCCGCGGCACAGAACTGCGCCAGTGCACTGCACTGGGACACGGGATCCCTTAGCTTTCTACTCAAACGCTGGAGCAGCCACTCCGGCATTGACCACGCTGCTGGTCGCGCTCCGGTAGCTCTGTGCCCGAACACAGGGGCTGCTTCGAGTGCTCTGAGCGTCTGTCTTTGCATCTCGTCCGCGGTCCATCCCCGCACCGCACCTTCTGCCCGACCACTGCCTCCCCAACCTCCGCGCATGAGCAGAAAGCGTGGACGCGATGCAAAGACAGACCCCAGTGCGGCACAACCTGCGAACAGAAAGCTCGGACGCGATGCGATTTTAGACCCCTTTTCATGGAAACTCATCATTTTTCCATTTTTTTTTTTTGTAATTAACTTTTTATTTGGAAAACACATGGATAGACACCATTTCACTTGTACAATTTTACAGTATCCTTTGACCTCTCCTCATTGTCTTTCATTAAATAAAATGAACAGAGAACGAACAGAAACCATAACGAAGAGTCCAAGTATCTCAGTCCACACCGTCCTCCCGAGTTCTCCATTTTCTCGATGATGATTGAAAAAAAGAAAAAAAGGAAAGGCAAGAACAAAAACAAACAAAAAAAAAAAAAAAAAAAGGGGGGGGGCGGGGCTCATCTCCTCATTATGCTTTTGTCACCTGAGACAAACATCCACACACATCCATCCATCCATCCATTGGCTACCGCTTTATCCGGGGCCGGGTCGCGGAGGCAGCAGTCTGAGCAGAGTTGCCCAGACTTCCCTCGCCCCAGACACTTCCTCCCGCTCCTCCGGTGGCACCCCAAGGCGTTCCCAGGCCAGCCGAGAGACATAGTCCCTCCAGCGTGTCCTGGGTCTGCCCCGAGGCCTCCTACCGGAGGGACATGCCCGGAACACCTCCCTCGGGAGGCGTCCGGGGGGCATCCGAAATAGATGCCCGAGCCACCTCAGCTGGCTCCTCTCGATGTGGAGGAGCAGCGGCTCTACTCCGAGCTCCTCCCTGGTGACTGAGCTCCTCACCCTATCTTTAAGGGTGACTGAGCCCCTCACCCTATCTCTAAGGGAGCCTGAGCTCCTCCCCCTATCTCTAAGGGTGACTGAGCTCCTCACCCTATCTCTAAGGGAGCCTGAGCTCCTCCCCCTATCTCTAAGGGTGACTGAGCTCCTCACCCTATCTCTAAGGGTACGCCCAGCCACCCTACGGAGGAAGCTCATTTCAGCCGCTTGTATCCGGGATCTGGTTCTTTCGGTCATGACCCATAGTTCATGACCATAGGTGAGGGTAGGAACGAAGATCGACCGGTAAATCGAGAGCTTCGCTTTTTGGCTCAGCTCCTTCTTCACCACGACGGACCGATACAACGTCCGCATAACTGCAGACGCTGCACCGATCCGCCTGTCGATCTCACGCTCCATCTTTCCCCCACTCGTGAACAAGACCCCAAGATACTTAAACTCCTCCACTTGGGACAAGGGCACTCCACTGACCTGGAGGGGGCAAGCCACCTTTTTCCGGTCGAGAACCATGGCCTCGGATTTAGAGGTGCTGATCCTCATCCCAGCTGCTTCACACTCGGCTGCGAACCGTGTCAGTGCACGCTGGAGATCCAGGCTTGATGGGGCCAAGAGAACCACATCATCCGCAAATAGCAGAGATGAGATTCTGTGGTCCCCAAGCTGGACCCCCTCCGGCCCCCGGCTGTGCCTGGAAATTCTGTCCATATATATGATGAACAGAACCGGTGACAAAGGACACCCCTGCCGGAGGCCAACGTGCACAGGGAACAGGTCCGACTTACTGCCGGCAATGCGAACCAGACTCCTGCTCCGGGAATACAAGGACCGAACAGCCCTCAACAAGGGACCCCGGACTCCGTACTCCCGGAGCACCCCCCACAGGAAATCTCGGGGGACGCGGTCGAACGCCTTCTCCAGATCCACAAAACACATGTGGACTGGTTGGGCGAACTCCCACGAACCCTCAAGCACCTGGTGGAGGGTATAGAGCTGGTCCAGTGTTCCACGACCAGGACGAAAACCGCGTTGTTCCTCTTGGATCCGAGGTTCGACTAACGGCCGGACCCTCCTCTCCAGTACCCTGGAATAGACTTTCCCGGGGAGGCTGAGGAGTGTGACCATCCACACACATTTCTTTTTAAAAATGTTGGCACACCTAATATGATATCAATTGAAATCCGATCTTACTGTTTTTACATATGCTGTCCATTTAGACCAAAGCTTATAAAATTTGTAGTTTTGCACCCTGAGGGAAAACGATAATTTTTCCATTATATAAATCCCATGAATAATATCGATCATTCTTCGATGGTCGGTGATTTCACTTTCAACCATTTTCTGGTAATGGCTTGTTTACCTGCGGCCAGTAATATGGCCAGTAACTTTCTATCATTTCTTGACCAATTACAGAAAACGATATCACACAGATACAGGGTTTCACATGTAAGGGGGATGTTTGATCTGAATATATTATTTATATGCATATGTAACTCTTCCCAGTAGCTCCTGATTACCTGACAACTCCAAAAGATGTGGTAGTGATTTGCCCCATTTACCCCGCAGAGTCTCCAACATGCATCGCCCCCTCCCCGGTGACGATTCTGAACAGGTGTGAGGAAGAATCTCACCAGGTTTTTCCAACAAAATTCCCGCCACATGCCGGACCCCGTCGTAATACATGGTAGCTGACAGATTGCCTCCCAACTCTCCACCGAAATCAAATTATTACCTTCATTTTCCCATTTCCTCCTAATATAATCTATACCGTCGTGTTTAAATGTTTGGATACTGTTGTAAAGTTTTGAGATTATTTTATTACATGCTGTAGATTCACATATTGTCCAAAATACTTCTACAGGGCCCAACTCCCCTCCTTTCAAAACTGATTTCAGGTTCTGATTAAAATAATGCCTAACTTGCAGGTATCTATAAAAGTCATCTTTCTTCATTCCAAATTTCTTTTCCAGTGTTTCAAAGTTCGAAAATGTCCCCTTGTTGATGAATGAGTAGTATGTAGTCAATCCTTTTATGGCCCAATTTGTAAATCTACTGTCAATTTTGTTTGGTTTGAAATCCGAATCGTAGGCACACCACCTCATTCATTTAGTCACGTCTCCTAATCTACACATTTTGACCATTTCCTGCCATGATTTAAGAGAAACCTCAAGTAGAGGTTTTCAGCTCCTCCTGCAGTTTTCTATCAGCTATTAGGGTCCCAACTGGTATTCCCCTCACCAATGTACCCTCCACATCTTTCCACCCTGCACTATAAGATGAAGAGCATAAACACACTAATGGTCTCAGCTGAGCCACCAGGTAATACACCCGCAGGCAGGGAAGGCCCAACCCCCTCTTGTCTTTTCTCAGTTGTAGGGTTTTGTATTTAATCCTGGCCTTTTTCCACTGCCATATGTATCTTCACAGTAAACTGTCCTATTCTAAAAATTGTTTCAAGGGTATAGTAATTGGCAGACATTGGAAAAGGTAAAGCATTCAAGGAAGGATATTCATTCTAATGGATTCAATCCTAGAACCTAAACTTAAAAAGGGAATAACATTCCATCGCTGCATATCTGACTTTAACTTTGAAGTTAGTGGTGCATAATTAATATCAAACATTTTAGATAAGTCCTTTGGTAGTATAATCCCCAAATATTTAATGTACTTTGTCTCCCACTTCCAGTCAAATGCCGTCCTGATTTCAGTTGGGGGTTCATAGTTTAGTGATAGTACCTGGGTTTTGTTGATATTTATTTTATATCCTGAGAGTTGTCCGTATTCCCTTAACATTTCCATCAGTGTTGGGAGCGTCTGTGTGGGTTGAGTTATAGTTATTAGCAGATCGTCAGCGAACAGGGATAGTTTTTGCTCTCCCAGTGGCATTTTGACCCCCGTGATGTCAGAGCGCTCCCGTATCCACTGGCTCAGGGGTTCTATGAACAAAGCAAAGAGGAGCGGCGACAAACAGCATCCCTGTCTTGTACCTCTTTCCAATATGAATGAATTAGTTAGGTTACCATTTATTTTGACCTTAGCTTGTGGTACATCATACAGAGCCACTATTACTTCTATTATGTTTTGATGGAAACCAAATTTGGATAATACTTTATATAAAAATGACCATCTCACATAGTCAAAAGCTTTCTCTGCATCCAGGCTTATTATGAGGGTCTCTAATGTTTGTTGTGTAACTTGTCTCATGATGTGCAGTGTCTTTCTAATGTAATCCTGTGTTTGCCTTTGTCTAACGAAGCCGGTCTGGTCCTTATGTATTAAATTTGGCAAAATCAATTCCAGTCTTCTTGACAATATGGAGGTGAACAGTTTATAGTCTTTATATAAAACACTAACCGGACGATAGCTTCCACAATCTACTTTATCTTTTCCCTCTTTTGGAATAATAGAAATGACTGCCTCTCTCCATGAGGGGGGATCTTTTTATTTTCCAGCACCCAATTGAATGTTTTTAGTAGTGTTGGGATTAAATTATCTTACATTATTTTGTACCACTCCGGGGTAAACCCATCCGTTCCTGGGGATTTCCCTGCTTTTAATCTCCCAATGGCTGTTTTTATTTCTTCCTTTCTTATTGCCGATATTAATTTCTTATTTTGATCTCCCGTGACCTCTTGTAGGTTTATCGAGGATAAAAAGGCTTCAATGTGCTGGTCTTCACTCAATTGTGATTGGGAGTATATTTTTTTATAGTAATTTTCAAAACTAGATCGCATTTCTTCTTGGCTGCACTGTATATTGTTTGTTTCTGGATTTCTAATTTTATATATTGTTCTTTCAGCTTGTTGCTTACGTAACTTGTAGGATAAAAGCTTTAGTGATTTTGATCCTGTTTCATAGTACTGTTGTTTTATAAACAGCATTTTTTTCTGTATTTCCTGCGTATTTATTTCATCAATTTCTTTTCTTATTTTAATAATTTTGCCTTTGGTCTCGTCTTTTAGGGTTGTCGAATGTTCTTTTTGGACTCTATTCAGTTCATCTTCAAGAATTTTAAGGGTCTGATGTCTGTGTTTCTTTTCATATGAAGCGATTGATATTATTTTTCCCCTTATTACCGCCTTCAATGCGTCCCAAACTATTAGTGGTGCCACCTCCCTGTTGTCATTGTGTTCCAAGTATGATTTAATTTCAATCTTGAATTTTTCTTTGATAATAGGGTTATTCAGGATACTGCTGTTTAATTTCCATAGAGTTGTCCTGGGCTTATTTTCCAGACACACCGTTGTGTAGACTGGGTTGTGGTCCGAGATAGTGGCAGGACCTAATTCACAGTTCCCAAATCTGTGAAAATCTTTTTTAAATGCAAACAAATAGTCTATCCTAGAGTACACTCTATGGGCAGCCGAGTAGTGCGTATAGTCCCGGTTGGTCGGATTTCTTTCTCTCCATACATCTACAATTCCCAGTTCATTTATCAGAGTGTTAAGTTTCTTACTTATGTTTTTTGCATCTGGTTTCCCATTAGAGCAGTCCATTTTTGGACTGCCCATTAGAGCATTTTTGGACTGCTCTAATGGGAATGTCGAATATTAAAGTCCCCCCCCACATATCAATACCCTGACTTTTCGTGGTTAATGAATCAAATACCTGTCTATAAAAATGCCAGTCACTCCCAGGAGGAACATACACATTCATGAGACTCATCATCACGTCATCCACTTTACCAACAACCAACACAAATCTCCCCTCTCTATCTTTATTTTCATTTATATGTTCAAATGTCACTGTGTTGGATATCAATATCGCCACTCCTCTACGCCTCCCCTCTCCATATGAAGAGAAATATACGTGCTTAAATCCCATTTTGTTCAGTTTTACATGTTCATTTTTGTCAAGGTGAGTCTCCTGTAGGAATGCAATTAGATTTTTTTCTTTCTTAAGCTTTGATAAAACTTTCCAGCGTTTAACAGGGTAAAGCATGCCATTTATATTGAATGAAGCAACCTTTAAGGATCTGTTTAACATTCAGGTGACACCTAGCTCCACCTCGTTTCTAGACTTAGGGAGCCCCTCCCTCTCTGGGGTAAACAACAAAAAAAGAACAAAAGAACTATGAACAAACATATTGTCAAATAACATTGAACTTGACTTAACTTAAAGTGTTTATATGACTTCCTATGTTGGGGTCCTCTAACCGGACCCTATTGAGCCTAAAGAGTGGTACTAGGCCCAGAGGGAGAAGCCCTCCTGCCGTGTCTGGTGGAGGGAACCCTTATGGTGGTGATGGTCCACAAAAAACAATGGAACCCCAACGAACCTTGATATATTTGGTTAAACTCTACCAGTTTATACCCATGTTGAGAAGAACCTCAAAATTTACCAACAAAAGCAGTGGTTAGTGACCCTTAGGATTCAGCAGGCGCTGGCGAGGATCTCCTGTAGGCTCTCAGCTTGTCCTTGTAGCTCAGTTCTCGTCCCTCCTTGAAGGCGCCCTTTCTTGCTCGTGGATTGGCCCTCCTCCATGTCAGCTGTTGTATCTGCTCCATCATTGACTCCGGTGATCGAACGATGGTCACCGCATATCCTCTGCTTGACAGGTCCTCCGTTGCCTCCTCTATTGTATTGTAAATCTTGGTCCCTTCCTTGTATCTCACGCGTAGCCTGGCCGGGAAGAGAGTCTGGAATTGGATGTTATTTTCTTTCAAAACTTTGCGGACCTCCGCATATTCTCTCCGTTTCTTCAAAATAAGAGGTGGATAGTCGTGGTCCAAATTTATCTGCTTCTCCTTCCAAGTGAATCCTTTCATCTGCCACGCCTTGCGGAGAATCGTCTCTTTCTGTTTAAAGCTCAAAAACTTCACAACTATGGAGCGTGGTGGGGCGCTCTCCGGTGGCTTAGGGCCTGCCGAGCGGTGGGCTCTCTCAATCTGCAGGCATGTCGTCTCATCAGTTAAATCGAGCCCCTCCTGGAGGAAAGTCTCCACGAATGTGACCATCGACGGCGAATCACTCTCAGCACCCTCCGGTACCTCGTAAATCCGCACATTCTCACGTCTGGAGCGGCTCTCCAGGTCCACCAACGTGTCCTCTAGCTTGGCACGTAGCTTTAGCATCTGAGACACGACATCTTCCGTGTTTTGAATCCTTTCCTCTGACGCTTCAATCCTTCTCTCTGCTTCCTCCAATCTAGCGTTTACTTTCGACATTTCCTCCGTTATTGTTTTTAACTGTTCCTTATTTTCCTGGCGAAACCCTTTTATTTCTTGTAAGATCGTGTCCAGATCCGCCATTTCTCCGCTAGCTCGTTAGCTTTAGCCCGTACCTGTGCTGGTTGAGTCCGGATTTACATCTCTCCTTCGCTGCTTGTTGGCATTTACTACTCGGTGTATTGGTAGACGCGGTTCCCCGTACCTTATCTCTCTGCTTTAGGATACTATATCGGTTTACAACGTGGTATTGGACCTATTTCACCGGTTCGGTTGGGAGCCTCTGTCTATGCGACCATCCTCGCTGCGCTCCGACCGGAAGTCCCCCATTTTTCCATTTTTGTTTCAGAAAAATTTCGTATTACACGGCAACATTTTTAAAACAATGTCCGTTTAGATGAAAATGGCAGAAAGGGTAAAAAGGATGTAGCCGACATGTTGGGCCACTAGTTGGTGTTTGTTTTATAATTAAACCACACACACACAACAGAGAACAACAGGCTCTAAACATTAACAACAGGAGAACACGGACATTCTAGTGGACAGACCACCAAGTTAGATTGTTATTACAGTGACTGTCAAAATAAGAGTACCAAGTGCAGGAGAATATGGACTGGGAGTCATGACACCATGGAGAAAACTTTGTTCTGATTGTTTCTGTTGAGCATGTGCAGAACTACTAGTTACTATGGCCATGGTGACCAGAACCAGGACCAGAAACAGGACTACGACCAGAAGCAGCATCCAGGGCAAGGGGAGAGAGAATCTGAGCGTTTCCAAAAAGTCTATTTTTTGCCCGTTTGTCCACCACCACCATCCAATATTGTTGTGTAAAAAGAAACACAAAATGCAACAAATGTTTTATGGTTTCACTTGAAATCTTACAAACAGGTCTTTAGATTTGTGGTCAGTTTGCACTTGTCCAGTGTTGAATTCATTTGAAACGTCAAATTCAGCTCACAGTGACTCTGGTTTGGACAAATTGGACAGATATAGATGATCAACAAAAGTACGTCAGGTTTTGTTGCATCCCGAGTCTTAAGCACTTGCTCTTGAGTGTCCAGACTTTGAAACAACTTTGTAACTTGCAACCCACAACTTGGAGTGGAGCCATGAAACAATAACAAATCATGTGCCAACAAGTGTCTGAGAGACTGCCAGACTGAGCTGAGACTAGACCGCCCGCAGAAAGATTTACAAGACCGCATCTGATGTTCCAGACACGCCAGCACATTACAGAGAAGTGGCGTCAGGCAACAGGTCTGTCGACCTTGATTGTGTTTGTTTGCACTTATAATGAAGTGCCGTGTTAATAAATTAGATCATGTTTACAAAAGCCTCACAAAGCATTGTAAATAACTCCTCAAAGTGGTACACGAAATAAGACGTCCCGTGTAAAGCAGCTCATTACTTTTCCCAAACACCCTGCTAGAACCAAATCGGGCTGATTATCCGTATCATTAGCCCGACCTCTCGTTTTTTTATAGATGCTCTCAGTCTGGCCATCGCTCAACCCTCGTGGCTTATGTTTGCTCCGACTCTCACCCTGCTGACTCCTTCCCTTGCTTCCTCCACTCATTTTTTCCTCCTGGCTGCAGCTTCTCCGTCCCACCTCCCGTTACTTCTGCAAAGTGACACGTGGTGAACGTGGGAGCACGGCGAGGCCTCCTGGCCTGTGCCGGGCCTCGGCCACGCTGCGGCACAATTGTTCACTGGCTGCATTATCCAAGTACAAGCTCTAAAAAATGAAAGAGAGTGTAATCGGGCAGGCAGCCCATGTGCATTGGAGCTTCAGCTTATATGCTTGTATCAGAGACTCTAATAAGAACAGACAATATTCTTCTGGGGGAGAGAAAAATATCAACCTTATTTTCAGGTGCAGACTAGGGAAGGTAAACTTTTGCTGACCTGAGCCAAGAGTTGTGAAACTGCTCGACAGCGACAGAGTGAATTTTATTGTCTCCTGTGGTTTTTCTCTGCCTTTAACCGAATGAGTAACTGAGTGTGTGGTCTCTGCGGCTGCTGTTGAGTTAACTTGCCTTCCCTCCAAGTACAACTGTGACTGCATGTCCTGAAATGACTCTCACACGTGAAACGATGCTGCTGCCACTTGCAATGTTCAACTGATCGTCGCATTGAACCTGGAGACTGTTTCCTCACAAATTCGTTTTTTTATTAGTCCTCGTTTACCTTTCAAGTGAGAAATTTGTGTTTCGTGACATGTTGACATTTACAAAGCAACATTTGAAAGCGATGTCTGCTTCCACTAAAACTGTAGAAAGGCTAAAAACAATGTATTTTTCATGTTGGCCCTCTAGTTAGTGCTGTTTAACAACAGGAGAACACAGACATTATAGTGGACAGACCACCAATTTGGATTGTTATATTATGGTAACTGTCAAAATAAAAGTCCCAGGAGAATATGGACTGGGAGTCATGACACCACAGACCAAACATTGTTCTGATTCTCCCTAATGAGGATCACAGTGTTGCTGTAATCTCACTACTTTTTTCCAGTAACGAGTAAAGTAAGGGATTACTTTCTCAGGGAACTAATCAGCAACTAATTAATAGTTCAGTAATGTGTAATGCAGGAGCAGCTACAAGGAGACAGAGCCTGAGCATAGTTGCGTTTTCCCACATTTCCATGCAGGCGGAATATTTTCAAAAAGTTGCGTCTTCAGTGAATCCGAACACCATTGTCGTGTAAACGGGCCCTCAAAACGCAAGGAAGGTTTCGCATTTCCACTTGAAAATGATGTTGTGTAAACAGGACCTTGAATTGCCAACATTCAGTCTTTGCAAGCAACCTTGAATAATGCTAAAGAGACAGCTAACATTCTGAAAACCATGTGCGGTAAAGAAAAACCGCATCGGTAAAATGTTAAAAGCAAGCAAGGTGCCACTCGCTGCTTCATGACTGTTAACTTCACAACAGTGTGGGGAAGTTTTAACAACTCAAAAAAGTCTCATTAACCGAAGAAAACTGATAAATAGGCAACATACTTCAAACCCTCTATTTTTTTAAAAGTCCTGCTGTAAAATGATCAAGCTAAGCTAACCACCACTAGCTGCTTTCATCACTGTAACACTTAGGGTTAGGGTTAGTTCACAATCTAATGAGGATACAGACAGGTTATACTAAACAGTATGCAATTTATGCAAATCATATGCTGAACAAATGAACAGAGGTAGTACTAAATAAAGAGTGAAGAACAGTACTTGTACTATGCGAGAGCTATGCTAACAGCAATTCGTTTACTCACCATGAACTGTCATACTATCAGAAAGACACATAGAAACACCTTAAACAAATGTAAAGCAATCTCCCTGCCAGTTAATATAAACCTCAGTATGTGATTTTCTAATAACAGAAACATAGTTCAGTTTTTATCGTTGCAGCCAAACACCATTTCTGTGTTTTGTTTCCGACTGCTCGTGTACAGTTTGTGCTGGAATCACACATTTGTCCCTGATCATTGTAGCTTTTACCTATCAGGTGAATAACTTCCACCAACTATAAAAGCCTTTCACATTTATACTAATTTCAAAGCAACACATCCAACTGTTGACGTCATCGATGGTTGAGGAAAGAAAGGTCCACGAGGTGAAGGGTGAACGACTTCATACATGTCTTCAGTGAGCCGTGAGAGCTTTGCCCAGGTCCAACCTGCTGGCGTACAGGTGCAAACTGTGTGATGAAGTAGTTGTGGGAATGATGAGGAGTGAGGAGATAAATCTCTCAGTTCACTACGGTTCAAAGCTAGTAGGTGGGAGGGATGTTAAAGTGTGGGTGTTGAAATAAAAATGTTCCAGCAGAAGACCAAAGGCATTGAAGAGGCTCAATGTGACGACAAGGTTTTGCTTTGGTTGTATGTCGAGTCACTTTAGTGACTCTGTTCTTCGTCGGACTCCTCCTGGTTGGTATTTGGTTCAAATTTGGTGAATAGTCCACTCAAACTTCTGGTCTGGATTTAAGTAATTCATGGCACATAACTACTAAGGGTTAACATAAACAGTGCAAATTGCTGGAGAACAAAAAATGGTGATGCGTGAGTATAAAGAGAATTCAACTGATTCTGTCAGAAAGATACAAACATTCTATCAAGAGAATTACATAGACTATGTCTTCACCAAAGCTATGGACCGAATTTTGTGCTGAATGCATCTTTGTGGTGAAAAACTGGTGAATGAAAGTTTGAAATGGTTCAAGCTGAAGCGACACCAGATCACCAAACACCCAGAGACAGTGTGAGCCCATATGAAAAGGCAAATGTATTTATAGACCACCATTTAGTCACCAGGCAATTCACAGTGCTTTACAAAGACATAAAATAAATATAAAGGATTACACATTGTGTCCTTTAACTTTTTCTTCATCATTTTACAGGCTGTGGTGCAAGTGGTTATGGTTTCATTGTCTGGGTTTACGATGGTTAAAATGTGGGTCCTTCAAGAAAAAGTTTCACTTTATGACATTTCAAGTTGGTTTAACTTGCAAATGTAAGTTCCCCTGCTGCCTTGAAATGTAAATTAATTCAACATGAAGACTTTACTTGTTGTAACCGAAATAATAGTTCCAAGTACTTGATTTGACTTATATTCAGTAGTTGTCTTAACATTAGAGGCTAAGTTCTAATTGTTTACAACATTTGAGACCCACTTGTTTCAACTAAATATTTCAAGTTAAATCAATGAATAATTCTAAATGATGTTTCATACTTAGTCAAACTAACACATATTTGCATGTGGTTTTAACTTACAT
This sequence comes from Blennius ocellaris, assembly GCF_963422515.1. NCBI lineage: Eukaryota > Metazoa > Chordata > Actinopteri > Blenniiformes > Blenniidae > Blennius > Blennius ocellaris. Next base: position 2,226,650 of record NC_137663.1, on the reverse strand, counting down.
TATCAAGTTGATATTAAGGTCAAATTAATTCCCCACATTTATATTACTTGCTATTGTAAGCTAAGATGATTTATATTTCCAATTATTAAAATATATTGAACAGTTAAACACATGCTTTACTAAAATCCAGATAGAATTCTTACACCTTTTTCTTTCAAAACGATATATTTTAAATTTAACCAGTATGAACTGCAATTGCTGTAACATTGCATTACAATATTTATATTGTATATTTACATAAACCGGTCTTAACATGTCAGGGGAAAACGGCCAATCTGGCAACCACAGAGTCGCACCGATGCTGTGTCATCAACATGCGACGTACGTATCCCGGCAAAAACCAATAGAAGACAGCAGCACTACCTCAGACTTTGCCTCCACCATTAATACTTCATCTTCGTAGTATTACTTAAAAGAATTTATGAAAAGGTCAGTGATAATCCGGGTGGAAAACATCTTACTTTTTGGCCACTGGATTTCAAGAAGCAACTCCGTGCATCAACAACATCAACAGCAAACCTGAGACGGCACATTGAACTAAAGCACCTGGCGACACATTCAAGGTGTGTGCGAGTAACTAAAAAAATTAAAAGACATGGCAACAGCGAGCCAATAATGTGATGAATATTTCTCTTTTATGACTCAAGTTCCAGAACTTTTCTTAGGGCAAACAAGTCCGGAAAAAATTGATTCACTAAAAACTGAAAAGTGACAGATAAATAATGTTTAAATGTTTTGCCCTTTGAATGTTGCACTTTGAGGTACATCTTAAGTTTCTTACCTCAGCCTGGTTCCTACCTCACATGTGTTTATGTTAGTATAAGAATTTTGTCGACACATCTTCTGGACTTTGTTGTTAACAGTATATTGCAGTTCACAATGGTCTCCTTCAGGGTTTTATTATTATAAGTTGTAATTTGTTTGTAGAACCTGCCTGGTATATTTTATTTTCCTTTGCATCTTAAGGACTACTGACAGTTTATTTGTTTTAATAATTCCTCATTGAAAAAGACCATTTAAGCATGTTTTTTTCCCCCTCATGTTTTGGAGAATATACTGTCGGGGTGGCTACAGCTGGCTACTAGTGTTACTGAATGGGTGCCAAGATCGGGGAAATGCTGGTATTCTGAGGGTAATAGCTCACAGCAACATATTGAAAAAAACGAGCTATGAACTAGTTCATATTTGGAACTGAATTATGAACTATGAACTGACATGTATCACACATTATGTATGTATTTTGACTTTGTCATTTTGTGTCTGTCTGAGAGAAGGAGTTTGTTTGTGAGTCCAATGTGGCTCTTTTTAGTACCACCATAATTTTTCTGGCTCTTGGTCTCTGACTCTGACAAGGCCACCCCTGTTCCAAGCCATAAAAACACTGCACGTCAATGTACCATGAAAATGTAAGTATTTTGAAAGTATCAGGATTGGCCAATACTCTGATATTCCAATTGGTAGTGAGAACTCTGATTCGAATATCCCTTATGCTTGATTGTTTCTTGATGCTTTCAGCTCAGCTGAGATAAGTTGGGCTGCATGTGGCCTCTGAACTGAAAGCATGGCGACAGAAAGTTGCTAGCCTGCATGCAACTCAGTACTTTGTAGTCTGGAGAAGGTATTTGAAGTGTTTATGAGGCTTGGGGACAGAAGTGAAGCCTCATAATGGAATGGGCTTCTTTAAGGAATCAGTGGGCTTCCTACGCCACTGGCGCCTGACAGCCCCTGAATCTCCTGAATCTCAACTCCTTCGGAGAGTTAAGTCAAAGTAAAGATTAAGCAAAGGAGTGTTTTTGGTTTTGTTTTGTTTTTTGAGGAGAAATTGGCAGGTTTTCAAGCCTGCTGAGGCAAGTTGGGCGACTCATACATCTTGTTGCATCCGTCCTACTAAAAAGGGCACCCGTCCTACTTTGTGGTGTACACACACACACTCTTTTTTTTACACTTTCCCTCCTTCCCCGTTGCCACTGAATCACAACAGTAATGTGATGGATTTGTGTGGAGCGGCGCCGAGTTATAATGTCAAATTATAATTCGAGTGCAGATCCTCTTGAACAGATGACGTTGTCACTCTGCACTGAGCTTCATTTTGCAGCAGATGCTTGTTCTGAAGGAGTGATGAGTTATGAAAGGTGGTGGCTTTTACTTTCTCCTCATGCTTAAAGTCATCATGTTTGGATGAATCATCAGTTAAAACCAGGAGTTCCTCAAATTTTCTCACCAGAACTCTGAAAGCTGGTACACACTGTGCAATCTGCAGCCATTCCACACAAAAGATAAGAGTCATGAGAGAACTGTGGCAGTATATTTGGACTTGGTTTTAAAGTCCTATGGTCCCATCTGGGACCAAAACCTGCAATCCATATCATACGGTGACAGATATTAGTGGTGATGGTGACTGCTGTTGTTCTGACCTGCGGCGGTTTATGTTTACATGTCATGTGCTTTGTTGGGAAATGAGAGACAACAACATAAAATGTAGCCTTTTTGTTGGGTTTTTTAAGCCATTTATTTTTTGGGGGAACCAATTTAGCTTTACACCACCGTGGTGGGGCTCATCTCCGGAGGGGACGAGTCCGCATACCGGGACGAGGTGGAGAGGCTGTCTGAGTGGTGCACAGAGAACAACCTGCTCCTGAACGTCAACAAAACAAAAGAAATCATCGTTGACTTTAAGAGAAAAAAGACAGATACAGATACAGAGAGATACTCCGCCTCTGTTCATCGGCGGGGACCGTATGGAGAGGATCTCCAGCTGCACAGCAGCAAACAGGAAGCAAATCCAGAGAGTCATCACCACAGCCCAGAAGATCACCAGCTGCCATGAACTTTTCTATCTATTTCTTTGTTTGTATTGTTTACTTTATCAGCACATTATTTTATACATTCTATGTTTGTTTTATTTATAAAACAGCACTTTAAATAGGACTGTGTGGCGGCCGTTAGGACTCAGGCCTCTCACCCAGTAGGATTATGGGAAAAGGGGCGGGGTTTGAGTTCTCCCGCGCCCGGATTGTTGCCATACTGTTTAGTTGAGTTTTGGCGGTTGCTGAATAAAGACGAGTTCCTACCTTCAGCTCTGACTCATCCTTCGTCTTTCCACATTGGTGACCCCGTTATGGACATGTTCGAGGAAGCAGAAGACTGTGACGTTGATTCGTCCGTGTCTCCACAGCCTCGGCAGCCGGCAGTTTTCACCGCGGCTTTGAGGCTTCCTGCCTTCTGGCAAAATGACCCGGCTTCGTGGTTTGAGCATGTCGAAGCGCTCTTCTGACTGCGAGGAATCACTGAGGATGAGCAGAGGTACTACTTGATCGTCGCCGCCTTGGACCAGCAGTCCACCAGGCGGGTAATGCAGCTGCTGCGCGCTCCCCCGCGGCTCGGGAAATTCACCGCGCTCAAGTGACTCCTGCTGCGGAGGTAGTGCCTTTCTGCCGCCGAGAGGGCGGATAAACTCTTCTCCCTGCCCGGGTTAGGAGACGGCTCGGCCGTGGACTTGATGGACGACATGCTGTCACTGTTGGGCTTGGACGAGGGTGGATTCCTTTTCCCTCACTTGTATCTGCGCCAGCTCCGCCCGGAGACGACGCAGGACCAGCCTGTGCTTTTTCCATCAGCGTTTTGGCGCCAAGGCACGACGCTGTGTCCCTTCTTGCTCGTTCGAGGCGCCGGGAAACGCCAGCGCCAGAACTCAGTAGCAGCTGTGGGTGCTGGTGGATGGAGTGAGCTCCTTTTCGTCAAAGACTCGGTGTCAGGGAAGAATTTTCTGGTGGACTCCGGCTCGCAGCTGAGCCTCCTCCCTCCAGCCGGCACGGATTTGTCGGCCCGGGACACAGGACCTCCGTTGAGCGCGGCCAGCGGTTCCCCCATCTCCTCTTTTGGCAGTAGGTCAGCAACTGTATGTTTCCACGGACGCCAGTTGAAGTGGGACTTTGTGATCGCCTCCATTACTGTTCCCATTATCGCTGCTGATTTTCTCTTTGCTCATGATTTGCTGGTTGATGTCGAGAACCGCCGGTTGATTGATGCAGTGTCATTTGCTACCTTTCCGTGTGAGACTGGGGGACCTGGGCCGTTAGCCCGCGCTCATTTTTTAGCATCAGAGAATGTGTTTCAGCGTTTGTTGGGGGAGTATCCATCCTTGACCAAGCCTGTATTTTCCACCACGGTGACAAAGCACGGCGTCGAGCATTTCATTGCTACCACGGGCCCGCCGGTTTTTGCGCGCACACGTCGCTTAGACCCGGAGAAGCTAGCTATAGCTAAAGAGGAGTTTGCCAATATGCAGCGTTTGGGCATCGTGGGACGTTCTAACAGCCCGTGGGCCTCACCGCTTCACATGGTGCCGAAGGCAGACGGATTATGTCGGCCATGTGGAGATTTTCACCGCCTTAACAATATCACTGTGCATGATCGCTATCCCGTTCCGCATATTCAAGACTTTTCTGTGCGTTTGGCACGTGTGTGTTTTCTAAAGTGGACCTGGTGCACGGTTATCACCAGGTTCCTGTGCGTGCAGACGATTTACCAAAGATTACCCTGTTCTGGCTTTTTGAGTTCCTGCGCATGCCTTTTGGCCTTAAAGGGGCAGCACAGACTTTTCAGAGATTGATGGACTCGGTGCTGCTCGACCTCGCTTTCGTGTTTGTTTACCTGGACGACATCTTGGTGGCTAGTTCTTCAGTTGAGGAGCATTTGTCACACCTAAAGCAAGTTTTTCAGCGCCTCGAGGAACACGGCCTTATTGTTAATCCTGCCAAGTGCCAGTTTGGTCTGCCTGTGATTGACTTTTTGGGTCATGGTATTTCAGCTCAGGGTGCCATTCCGTTGCCTTCTAAGGTGCAGGCGGTGACAGATTCCCCTCATCCAGCCTCGGTTAAGGCCCTGCAGGAGTTTTTGGGCATGATTAATTTCTACAACCGCTTTCTTCCGCGTTCCACCTTCTGCAGCCGCTTTATGGGGCTTTGCGTTTGAAGAAAGGCTCCAATCCGGTTGACTGGACACCAGATCGTGTCCAGGCTTTTGAGAATGCCAAGACTGCTCTTGCTGATTCAGCTCTTTTAGCCCATCCAGCACCTTCAGCACCCATCTCTTTAATGACTGACGTGTCTGATATAGCGGTGGGGGTTGTGGTGGAACAGCAGGTGGATGGAGTTTGCCAGCCTCTTGCATTTTTCAGCCGCAAGTTACGAGATAGCGAACGCAAGTATAGTGTTTTCGACCGTGAGTTGTTGGTGTTATATCTTGCAACTCGTCATTTCCGTTTCCTTTTGGAGGGTCGTTCATTCACAGCTTATGTGGATCACAAATCATTGAAATTTGCGATGTCTAAGGTGACGGAGCCGTGGTCTGCTTGACAGCAGCACCATTTGGCATCCATCTCCGAGTTTACGACCGATATTCGGCATATGGCTGGTAAGGCAGATTGTGTCGCTGATTGTCTGTCTCGTGTGCTTGTGTGTCCGGTGCATCTGGGGGTGGATTTTGCTGCTATGGCTGCTGACCAATCCGATGACTCAGACATTTTGACCCTCCAGTCTGCGAGTACGGGCTTTCGGCTGGAGAATGTGGTTTTGGAGGAAGGTGGTCTGTCTCTCCTCTGCGATGTCTCTACGGGTCGGCCTCGCCCCCGTAGTTCCACTTTCTTGGCGCCACCGCCTTTTCGATTCTATTCATTCCCTTTCTCACCCAGGAGTGCGGGTGTCAGTGAAATTGGTCGGGGCGAAGTTTGTGTGGCCGGGCCTTCGCCGCAATGTTAAAGAGTGGGCAGCTGCGTAGACCTTAGCACGCGTGTCAGCGTGCTAAGGTCTACCAGCACACTAAGTCACCCCTGGAACCGTTTCCCATTCCGGCGAGACGTTTTGATCACGTGCATGTGGATTTGGTGGGTCCTCTGCCTCCTTCACAGGGTTTTACACACCTGCTCACAATGGTAGTTCGAACCACCAGGAGGCCAGAGGCGGTTCCTCTGTCCTCCACGACTTCCGCAGATGTGGCGCGCGCGTTCCTTTCTGCTTGGGTCTCGCGTTTTGGTACCCTGTCAGATATTACCTCCGACTGGGGCCCCCAGTTTGTGTCAGAGCTTTGGTCTGTGATTAGTGGGTCTCTGGGTGTGCAGGTACATCGTACCACTGCATATCACCTTCAGGCAAATGGCTTGTGTGAGCGTTTTCACCGGTCCCTTAAAGCAGCGCTGCGTGCCGCACTGTCTGATGGTAACTGGGTGGACCGTTTGCCTTGGGTAATGCTGGGGTTGCGTTCGCCTCCTAAGGAGGATCTAAATGTGTCGCCTGCCGAGCTCGTGTTTTGTCAGCCGCTCCGTCTTCCTGGGGAATTTTTGCCTGTGAGTTCTGCGACGCGACCCCGGTCAGACGTCGGTCCATTTTCCTCCAGCGGCTTTTTGGCTCCGGGCCCCATTCACCACTGTTTTCCACGGTCGTTTGTTCCGGCGGAGCTTAATTCGGCCCGTTTCGTTTTCGTGCGACATGACGCTCACTGCTCGCCCTTACAACCCCCGTATGATGGCCCCTTTAGGGTCCTGGACAGGGGTCCTAAGGTTTTTGTGCTGGACATGGGTGGGTGTAGGGAGTGCATTTCATTAGACAGGCTGAAGCCCGCTCATATGATGGCTGATTAGGTCATGTGCCCGGCCCAGCTTCCCCGTCGTGGTCGTCCTCCTTCAAGACCCCCAGTGTTTTCTCCTCCTCATGGACGCCCTGCTCGCCGAGTTTTGCATGAGGGACAACGCAGCCGTTATGGCCGACCATTAAAGCCTCCAGTGAGGTACTGACTGGTTTCCCAGATTTGCCTTCTGGGTGTTCGGGGGGGGGGGGGGGGGGGCTGTGTGGCGGCCGTTAGGACTCAGGCCTCTCACCCAGCAGGATTATGGGAAAAGGGGCATGGTTTTAGCACTCCCGTGCCTGGGCTGTTGCCGTACTGTTTCGTCGAGTTTTGGTGGTTGCTAAATAAAGACGAGTTCCTACCTTCAGCTCTGACTCATCCTTCGTCTTGCCACAACTGTACCTTACAATTTCGTTGTACATACGAGTTTTAATGACAATAAATACATTCTATTCTATTCTATTCTATTCTTTATTTTTTTTGTAGTGCTTTTTTTTTGCCATTTTAGCTTTTTTGGCAATTGTTTGGGGCTGTTTTATTATCTAATGACCATATCATCATCATTATTATTATTATCATTATTATTATTATTATTATTATTATTATTATTATTATTATTATTATCATTATTATCAATAATAATATTAATATTAATTAATTAATACATTTACATTTTTTGACAATAATTGCTAACCCAAAGTGCTAGTACTGCAGATGCCAGTAAATAGTGGCTGCTCACAAGTACTTCAAGCTCCATTTGCAAAATTAGCATCTCAACTTGGCCTCTCTTTGAGCCAAGACAGCCTCCATATTCTCCTCTTGCTCCTGAGGATTTCTGTGCAACAACGGAGAGGCTCCTTTATGCTTATGTTTATTATTGTTCAATCACATATTCTCAATCACGTCAGCTCACGTCATCGTAGACTGTGATTCAGCTTGTTTTCATGGTACAGTCTACACACAGCACCTGTCATGTCGTGGACCAAAGTTGATTAAATTTGTATCACACAGTGTGGCGAGCTGTGAACTCAGAAGTTTATTAAAATAACAGAATCTGTAGGAGCCTTTAGGCCTCGCTTACATGACATTCCAAGTGAAAATGCATATTTAATAATAATAATTTGTGTTTTCATTTCAGAAAAGTTTCTCGATGTTACTCAAGGTTTTGAAAATGATGTCTGTGTCCACAGCGACAGCCAAATGTTTGCAAAAAGTGTAAGAGCAATCAATAGCAGCCTTTATTTTTGCCCCGCAGGTCAAAATCTTTGCCCTCCAACTTCAAAAACCTTCCAGATCTGCACCTGGACTGGCACAGCAGTTTGAGGTGATTAATATTGTAACGGTTCTGTTCTGGTTCTGTTCCGGTTCTGCCTGTAGGAGCACCAGGGACAGTGACACGGACGACGATGATGACGAGCGGCGGGTGAGCCGCGGCTGCACGCTGCAGTACCAGCGGGCCCTGGTCAAGGTCCTGACCCAGTTCCACACGACCTCCACGGAGGGCACAGACCAGGTCATCACCATGATGGGGCCGGACTGGCAGGTGGATGTCACGGACCTGGTCCAGGACTCCCTGAAGGTGGTCGACCCCCGGGTAGCGGAGCTGGTGGACCGGACGGTCCTGGTGGGTCTGGAGCTGGGATCCACCATGCTGAAGGTAACCTCACACTCATGAGGGGCCGCTGCTAGTCCATCAGGTTTCTGGGTTTGTCTCCGATTATTAGGGTGTTAATGCTAATGCTAAAGCTAACATTCTGATGGGTGATCAGAACAGAGACAGCAGCTCTCCAAACACTTTTATCTAATGAGTACTGGGTAACTCAAACTTCAGCAACTGCAGCTGTGATGTTACTTTGTCAAAATTAACTAAATACTAATGTGTTACTGCTCCCAAGAGGTGAAAAACACACTGGAAACTTACATTCTAATAAAAAAAGGAATCAAGTAAAAGTACAATGCAGTTGCAGTACAATAGAGTTCCAATGAAAACAAAAAACTTTCATCGTTTTCAGCATCTGTTTACAGTTGCTGAGTTCAGAGCCACTGAAAGGTGGAAATGGAAGGAAAAAACTTTTTGAAAAACCTGCAAGTAAAAACTGGCTGAATCTCATGTAACAACAAGTCAGAGTTGTGTTCATGCTTCTGCTAAAATGTGTCCGTGTGAGTCGAACAGAGAGAGACAGCTGCGCCGCACTGTGTCAACATAACAGAAGTAACTAAACTTAGCTACTCCTTTAAATCTACTCTAACCATCCTTTGTTTAACAGCTTCCTTCAAAAAAACATTTTTAAAATGGCAACACTTTAACACCTCAATTAAAGTGACCTAAAGTGCCTTCAGTAGCAATCAGTTGATAAACTACAGCATCTCAGGTGGATCAAACCTGGAGGCGTTGTAAGAAACACAATGGTAATTGTAGTCCTTTTTTCCTCTCATTTGCTTCAAACTCCACTTTAATTGTTTTCCATCTACTTTTTCTCTTCATTCCTAAATCTGCATGATTAGATGCCAATTGTTTGCATGCGAATTAAAGCAAGACGCTGGTGGTTGAAGCTCTGTGAAGGAATCACCAAACCTCCAGTTATCCAGTTCAGAAGCTCTCCGGACAGAGGAAGCTGTGATTTACACGAGCTTCAGTGGTCGTCCGCAGGGACGGAGAGGAGCTTGAATCAGTTTCATTCTGTCACGACACCTGATGGATGTTTCTGACTGTGCAGCAATTGGAGGGAAAGATACAAGCTGCGATCCCTCATCCATCATTGAAAGAGCGATGGATCATCTGAAAGCTGTTGAAGAGTATCAACAATTATTCATCCATTTACTACCAGATGTAACGTGCCACATTGACAAGAAATATATAAATAAATTAGAGAACATATCTTTCAGACAACTTTTAAACACTGGACCTAACTGATAGAAATTGCGCAAAACAAGTATTTCATTGGTTCATCAATGAATGTCTTGAATTCAAATATGTAATGAACAAAGTAGAAAAAGAATCGACAATGAAAGAGGTGGTAAATGTATTCATATATATTGTCACAACTGGCTCAGTGACAGGTAAGCAAGGTGCTTGCAGTGAAGGTGGTGATAAATACTGTTTATTTACAATATACGTATACAGTATTTAAGGGGAAAGAAAGGCTTTGGTGGTAGTGGAGTGTGAACCCAGGCACACAGCAAAAGCCGCAAATACTCAGCAGCAGCTTTCAGTCTTTCTCTGGCCTTCATCAGCTCTCCCATAGATGAATCCACTTGGCCTTCAATCAGCCAGCCTGAGAGAGGCACGAGGTGGGTTCCACCCATGGGCATGGCCTGCACACAGGAAGACAGGGAGGTGCAACTGGAGGTACACACAAACCGACCTTCCCTGCCAGGCACATGGGCCTGGAGAGCCAGGGCCATGACACCCCCCCCCCCCCCCCCCCCCACCACCACTCCACCCCCCCCCCCCATAAAGAAAGGGCCCCATACCGAGGACCTAAAAAAAAATCCCAAAACCCAACTTCACACACAAAAAAAAGTGTACACTGGACAGTAGCCCACAGGGATTGGCCCCCCGGAGGTACCAAGGTCCAGGGCAGGAGATGCAGGACAAGCATGAGTCAACGACTGGCCAGTGAACTTTCAGGCATGACGCACAGCATCCAGGGCAGACCAGTGGGTGATCAGACGAAGACAACTGGACAGATGGCATGAAGACACAGAGAGGAGCCATTCAGACAAAATAACTCCCCCCTCAGAACTCAGAACTGGACAGTCAGACATACCTGGACACCGATGGACAAACGCATTGATGTGCACAAGTGTAGCACAACGGAGCTGTACAAAGCACAGAAAAATTGTCTGCTCTGGTTGGACAGTAACATTACACCATTCCCCCCATCAATTAAAATAACCACAGCCAAGACCAAAGTTGCCATCATTCACCAAGTACAAAATATATACAAATCATGACCACAGCTAGTAGCTGCCACCACACTCAATCCTGACCACCCACCACCTAAGACTAACCCCCCCCAGCAACCGGGTACCAAGGAGCATTTTAAGGAGGGGGAGGGCATCTCAAGGAAAAGAGATAAGGTTTGTGCAAGTGAACATCTACAACTTGGATCCAGACGAGAACCAAGGCCTATCCACGTGACAGGGCATTTGCCTGGACATTGTCCCGTCCACGAATATGCCTAATATCCAGGTCATGAGACTGCAAAAACAAGGCCCACCTAACGAAACAATGATTAGGAGACTTCAGACCATTCAAAAAGGTCAGCGGATTATGGTCAGTATTGCCAACTATGGGTGCTGCCCCACCCACGTAGACGTCCAAATGTTGAAGGACCCAAATCAGGGCTAAGGCCTACTTTTCAATCACGGATTAGTTGTATTGATATTTGATTAACTTCTTGGAAAAGAAGAAGAACGGCACCAGCCCCAACCTGGCTGGCATCTAACTGGATCTGAAAAGGCCCAGCAAAACACGGTGCTGCCAGAACAGGACATGAACACAATAGGCCTTCACATTCTCAAATGCCTGTTGACAGTCTGCGGACCTTATGTTACTTTTCAACAAATCAGTCATGGGGTACACTACTGAAGATCATTTTTTTACAAAGCTCCTATAGTAGCCCACAAGGCCCAAAAACCGCTGAAGGTCTTTTTTCGTGGCAGGCTGAGGAAAACCCACAACTGCAGCAACCTTTGCATCCACTAGCGCAACCCGACCCTGACCTACAAGGCAGCCAAGGTAAGTAACCATAGCATGCGCTAACTCGTATTTTGCCAGATTCAGAGTCAGACGCGCTTCTTTCAGATGTTAAAACAAGGACCTGATGCACCGGACGTGCAAGTCCCAGGAGTCACTGAATATGACCAGATCATCCAAATACACTGAGCAACCATCCAAATCAGCCCTGACCCTATTCATAAACCGTTGAAATGTTGCTGGGACCATCTTCAGACCGAAAGGCATCACTGCGTATGAATAGAGGCCAGAGGGAGTCATAAAGGATGCAATTTCTCGGGCACGTTCCAAAACGGGCACCTGCCAGTAACCCTCAACAGATCAAACTTTGACACAAACTTGGCTGATCTCAGTAAATCCACACAATCCACAATCCCCATCTCATCCTGTATCACTACACACGCATCCAAAGCCAGAGCCGGACCCACTTCACCCCAACGTCGCTTCCACCAACGGGGCTGATAGTACAGCTTCAGGAGGTTAACGTGGAAGAGTTGTGTAGAATTGCTGTGCCCAGAAGTCACAGACATCAACCATGGGAGACCTTCTTCCCAGTCCCTATCCAACTCCACACAAAATGCACACAACAGCAACTTCAGGGACTGATGAAAACACTCGAGACCACCTTGACTTTGTGCATGGTACAGAGTGGGACAAATTATGTTTAAATCCCAGCAGTTCAAGGACCTGTGCAAACATATGGGATGTGAAATTCAAACCTCGTCACTCTGTATAATTTTGGGGATGCCGAAAACTGAGACAAACTGCGAGAGAGCCTCTACTATCACCTTTGTAGTGATGGGGCGCAGAGGAAATGCAGCCTCAAAATTGGCAGCGGCCCCACACAATCAACAAGAAGATATTCAAATGGCCCATCCACCACCGAAATAGGACACAAAGGGGCCGGCTTAATGCTTTGATTGGGTTTACCAGTCAGCTGGCAGACATGACAAGACCAGATCATCTTTTTTCATACACGGCCAAAAGAAATTTTTAAGAACCACCAAGTACGTTTTCCTCACCCGAAACTGACCACTCTCATCATGTGCAACTCTCAACACATGTGCTCTAAATGCCTCAGGCACCACCAACTGAAAAGTTTGCTCACTCATGGTCTCTGCCTTGCAGTTGGACCATTTACACACAAACAAAGAGTCCTGTATAAAATAGCCCTGTGCCAAATCCCGTCTCTGAACCTCAGACACAACTTCCTCCAGCACCTTTGAAAGCGTAGGGTCTACCTTCTGCGCATTAACCCAGTCCTCTTTACACACTGTGACAGGTAACATGGGCAACAGCACCGGGTCTGCTGTAGCTTTCACACTCACCTCTTTCTCAACATCACCTCCCTGTATAGTCTGAGCCCGCGTCACAGTACAAACAGGAAAAATATCACTCTCACCAGTCCACCCAGAAGCTTACGGTTCAGCCACTACCACTGGTGGAGGACATGAGGCCCACACGGTACTTCCACAAATGTTATTTCCCAAAACCATGTCTACGCTCAACCAATGGCAGCGCCATACTGGTCCACAGTAACTGGAAACACACCAGATGCCAAATCACACTCAGTGCCGCATGATGCCGAGGAACAGAGAAACAAACAAACAAACAAAAAACGCTCCCTCCTCAAAGCCTTTTTGAGCAAGATTGTTGGCTGTCCGCTCCCCTCCATAATGGACACCTACTCATCCCAGTGCCTCAGCAGAGCTCGCAGCATCATCAAGGACTGCCCACACTCCGGTTCCCAGCTGTTTGAGCTGTTGTGCTCTGGCAGGTGCTACAGATACTTACAAGAGAGGACAAACTCTCTTGTAAGAGGAGAAACAGCTTCTTCCCCAAAGCCATCACCACCCCGAACTCGCACATGTAAATAACTGACGTGGAATACACATTCCACCACTGCTGTTAGTGCTCACTGTGTGACTACATATTGTGCAATAATTTTTAATATGTGAAAGATTTTAATCCCATCTTAAGTTCTTTTTTTTATTAATACATTTATACTTTTTATGTGAGTTGCTGATCCTTGCACTCAATATAGGAGAACCTCCAAATTTTGTTGGACAATGTTTGTATAATGACAATAAAAGGCATTCTATTCTTCATAACCCAGTTCCTTTCCACACATGACAATGAAGTCACTGTTATGGAAACTCTAAGGCCTTTCTTCGATTTTCAGAATTATGTGTTAGCAGGGAACAACTTAATACAGGCAAACGGAGTGAGAGGGTCAGTCTCGTCTGTGTCTTCCTGAAGTGTCTGCATGTGTGGAGCTCCAGCTGCATCGGTTTAATAAACACTCTTTGCATTGAATTGACTGAGTTTCATTCATCTTCCTGAAACCGCGCAAAACCAAGGAGCTTCGACTTTTCTACAACAGTCACCAGCGTGTGACTCACTGGAAAAAGGCAAGACTGAGTCCACAATGAATGAATGTTTAGCACCTGTATGCCGAAGCACTTTGATCTGCACACTTTCTGTATGTTCCACCAGCGACACCTTTGCCGTTGTGATGAAAACCTGAACGGCCACCACTCTCCATGCATACCACCACCTTTTGCTTGTGATCTTCAATGCACATCATAGCAGGAGACGCAGTACCCTTATCCTTCAACAGTGACACATATCTCTCCAATGGCCCACAATATGGCAATGATGACACGTGTTTGAATCCTCAGAGTGCCCTGATCGTCCCAGTTTTCCACACCATTGTCCAACTTTTCCCCTTGCAGACTGCACATTACCAGAGTCACCATAAACTGAATTCATACGAGACTAGACCAAATGCATATCTGCTGCGTCAACACAAAATCATCCATCAACTCTGCAGCCTTAAGGCTACTTGGCTCACACTCATTTAAGTAAGTTACTTGTTAATGAACTCCAGTTGGGTCTGCCTATCTGCCTTAACCCACTGGCGAAACCTTTGCCTGTAGGCTTCTTCCGTCAGCTGGTACACCTTTAACACGGCAGCTTTCACCATCTGGTAAGTCAGGTGTTCCTGTGTTGAATAAGTCTCCTCTGCTTCCCCGTAAACACATACTGCAGCAACAAAATCATTTCTGCATCTGGCCATGCCTTAAATACATTCAAACGTTCAAACAGATTGAAAAACATATCTGGATCCCGCTCAGTAAATTTAGGGACAAAGCAAAAACTAGACCCCCCAGAGCTTTCACACACACGTACGCGCCCCAAATCACCCTCTGCCGCCGTGTTAGCCTCTCTGTCCAATACACAGAGGTTTGCCTGCACCACCTCCAGCTGTAACAACAACAACTCCTTTTGTTGCTGAAACGTGAGCGGCTCCTCATGCTTCCCGGCTGACTGTGAACGCACCACCAATGGCTCTGCCGCTGCACTGGTCGACTCATTTGGCAACACACCCCACTCATACAAAGTTAACAGTACGCATGCTCTCCCAGACTGTTTTCCTCCACAGTAATTCTGCAAATCCTTGTGATTTGTAAAAGCTGTTCCTTCGTACAGGAAAACAGAACCTTTGTACTCGGTGCTTTGAAAAAAAGTCAATTTTAATTCCACAGAGCACAGAGTGCACACAGAGCACACTTGACTCCCTGGAGTGTTCCCTCTAACTGTTAATGGTGTTTCTACCTAACTCAGCCGAGTCGTCATGCACTTCGGCAGTGGGAATTATGCTCTTGTTCACGCAGGACGCAAGCTCTCTGCAATTAAGCAAACCACCAGCGCTTCCCCGCCAAACGCACCTGAGATGACTGAGTGAACAGCCAAAACTAGCCCCAGCCAGTGCCACACGACAAATCCCACACAATTTTCTTAGAGGAAAAAGTGACCTCTGCTTGACAGGGAAACCCCAACTGATGCACGAACAGTGCTTATCTCACTTAGTAACCCAAACAATTGGACTTTCACTAATTCAACAGGTTACTAGCGCTAAAGTGAGTGGACGATCCCCCATTCTGTCACGACTGGCTCGAGTAAGTGACAGTAAGCAAGGTGCTTGCAGTGAATGTGATGAGTGATCACCGTATATTTACAATATATACAGTGTTTAAGGGAAAAGAAAGGCTCTGGTGGTAGTGTACTGTGAATGCAGGCCGGCAGCAAAATCAGGAAACACTCAGGAGCAGCTCTCAGGCCATGTTTACATGTACCCAGTTTTTATTTTAAAAACTGATATTTCCCTCTCTGTGTCTTAAAAAAAAAAAAATCTTCATTTACACTGACCCACATATTTCGCTGGTTCAGAGCTGCTATCACCATGCCAAACCTGAAGGGGGCAGTGTAGCCAGAAGCATCAAGCCATGATAGCCAATCAGAATCCTGGAAAATAACAGCAAGTCGTCTTACGTTGTGACGTAAAAATCGGCCTTTAGATGCAACCAGAGACATGGATTTTATCCAGATCTCCACTGTGGCCGGAGTTTTCAGGAATGATCGTGTGTGGTGAGTCGTAGCTGCGTTTATGTGTAAATGCAGGGCTCAAATGCAGAGAAATATCACAGTTTTTTCAGATATCCGGGTAGGTGTAAACATGGCCTCAGTCGTTCTCTGGCCTTCATCAGCTCTCCCACAGCTGAATCCACTTGGCCTTTGATCAACCAGCCTGAGAGAGGCACGGGGTGGGTCCAACCCATGGGCGCAACCTGCACACAGGAGGAGAGGAAGAGCAATTGGAGGTACACACAAACCCACACAGGCCTGGAGAGCCAGGGCCGTGTCAATATATATATATATGAATACGTTTTCCCAGTGGTGTGCAGTCAGGGGCAGCAGCGCTCGCACTGCTAGCCCTGTCAAAAATGTTTCTTTTTTTCTTTTTTAATAATTAAAAAGGGATTTTGAAATCTGTTAGTGACTTTAGCAACTTTATCCAGAAGACTACTGGTTATATTTTGTGCAGGTCAAATCTCCTATGTCCTCTAAATGCATCATAACTCCTTTCCTCTGCTGGAGCCAGCAGTAACTTCATTGCTGACCTCTGATGGAAGTTGGACCTGCTATTGGGTTAAAATGTTGAGTGACAGTATCATCGGCCAGTCAGATTTTGATGTGTTATTGACAGCCCACCTTACGGCCAGCAGAGTTTCTAGTGCTGGTCTTGGTGTCCTCATTGAAATGAGTTTGACTGATTGGCCCGTGGGCAGGTGGTGATGACTGTTATTATCTGCTACTCTGGAGTGATGGCGGCTAATTTAACAGCAAGATCAGACGATATGCTTCTGAGACCTTTTTCAATTGTGAGTAGAAGAAGTAAAAGACAGACACCAGAAATGGATGAGCGAACTCAGACCATCAAAGGCTTTGTGCAGCATTTTACAGCAGCATAGATTTAATCTACAAGTGATGCTGAGTGCTATTTTTTTATTTTATTTTTTTTTACTTTCTCTGGATTAGATTGGTGCTGCTGTTGGCATTTGGTGTAGTTTTTGATTGAAAAGTGGTGTATCCCACACAATCATGCACAAAGACAGACATGCATTATATGCCGTTCATTATATATATATATAATTAGTGGTGTCCTACATTTAATTGTATTGTATTCTTATATATGTGTTGAGTCTCATGATCACCTTGTAAAAGAGAAAAGAAAATAATAATAAATTAAATTCGTGTATAATGGAGATAAGGGCTCAAGCTGTATGTCTATGTTCTCATGTCATGCTTGAACGCATGCGCAAGCCACCGTTCGCTTGAAATACCTGGCGAGCTCCTCATTCACCTGAACCGTCATCAGGAGCACACAGCCCGTTGGTACGTCGTTGAACTGTGACTTGATAACACTGCATGTTTTCTGTTCATGAGCGCATGCCAAAATGTTTCTCTGTCGGGCGCTGCCGTGTGTGATTTAGTTGAAAATTATTTATTGCTTTGGATGTTCGGCGAGAATGTTTAAACCTTAGTTAGCATTTGGCTTTTAGCGTTAGCTCGATCCGATACCTTAGTTATTTAGCGCACCTGGTGGCTGTCACTAACTCGATAGGGTGATGTGTTGTGTGTTTAAGTACCTTAGTTAAATCCCGTTGAATGTGTGTGTGAAAGGCACGGGCGCAGTTTGTAAGCGCGAGCGTGCCAGTGTTTACATCACGTGACCGGTGGTGTCGCGGGGCATTCTGGGTGGTGTAGTCTTTTGAGCGATCTCCGCTATGGTGAATTTGGATGACTGTCAAGACTGAAGAAGGTTATTTGTTTGCATGGTGATGTTCGAAGAATATGTTTTGATTGTTTTATTTGTCACTTCCAGGTTTATGACCTGTGTACCTTTGTAGCTGTTCATAAGATGAACAGATGTGCCGTTTAGATGTGCCGTTTACAACAAAGGAAATAAAAACAGAAAACACGAGTTATACCATTGTGTGCTGCTTGACAAGCCTGTTCGGAGGGCTGGGAAAACAAAAGTCCGAACAATATGTGAAGATCCTACTTCCATTGTATTAGATTACTTTTGTCCTGACGGTGTCGTTAGACCACACGTGTCGAACTCCGGTCCTCGAGGGCTGCAGCTCTGCACGTTTTGGATGTGTCCCTGCTTCCACACAGCTGATTGCAATGAGCAGCTCGTTATCTGGCTTTGTGCTGAACTTGGTGATGAAGCAACTGTGAGGTTCCACACCTCGCTCCAGCACCGGATCCTCCCTCACTGACAGTCCTGCAGGTAATTAGCTAATTGAGTGCTCCCACCTCTTAAGCCCTGCAGTGAGGAGATCCTGTGCCAGAAGGTTGTGTCTCTGTTCCGAGTCACCAGCTCTTCTCATGCGCTCCACGACTCCCTGCTTCTCGCGTCCTCGGCCACCCCGCCTCGCTGTGCAGCACTCCTCGCTGTGCTCCTTGTGTGCTCTCGGCTCCTCACTCCATTTGTCCTCAGCGCACCTCCTCCTGGTGCAGCGTGCCTCCCTGCTGCAGTCCCCTAGCCTGTGCACTCTGCATCCCAGAGTCTCCGTTCCCTCATCGCCCAGGTCTTGCAAGATCAATAAACTATTGCTAATTGCACCTGCTCTGCCTCCTGGTCTGCTTTTGGGTTTCAGAAACTCCACGCAACGGCTCTCAGCCGTAACAGCATCAGGACATTCTGTGGAGGGAGGCGTGGAAAATGTGCAGAGCTTCGGCCCTCGAGGATCTGAGTTTGACACCCCTGCGCTAGACGAACACTGCTCATTGTAATAACATGCACATTTCTTTTAGGAAACATCTAAAAATTGGAGAATTAATTGAGTTTGATTTTTGTTTCGTACTTCTCAAACTTATCAGGCAGATTATTAAACTGAACTGCATGAAACGTACATCACAATGTTTTAGGTGAAAACGCATCATTTTTGCATTTTCGTTTCAGAAAAGTGTCACATTTATGCAGCAACATTTTGAAAATGATGCCCGTGTCATGGAAAAGAAACGTTACAAAACTCATATTGATAACCAGGTTTAAAAGATTTTCCGGTTCACAGATCATTTCACACAGTCACAATGTCTGTCCTTCTGAACATTTCAACCAATCAGAGGATTTAAATTCTTCCAGTCTGACGAGACTAATTGGAATTGTCCACCACTGCCTGAATATGAATAACGAAAAGCGGCAATTTTTGTACATTGAGTGCAATATTTCAGACTCATTGATCTCTCTGTCTCTCTTGGTGACGTGGTTGATGATTATTGCATGAATTGAGTCCTTCTGGGTCTCATCTGACAGGGATCAGCAAGGGAATGCATAAAGGACCGAATCTCAATGCTTTCGGAGGTTATGTGTACATATGGAAGATATTAATTAGAAGATGAGTGGAAACTTTTACACCGGAACATCAAGGGGGGAAATGAGGACTTTCTAAGAATCCAGGGAACCTGGTGGGAAATGGAGGTTTAATCCCAAGGATTATTGAACAATAGCTGCTTCTCAAAATGAATAGCCCGACTTGGAGAGAATTCTCTGTTCCTGCTTTGATCAGACACCTCATATGGTAATGCCTCAGCAAATGTGCAGCAACCAGCAGAATGTAAATAAATCAAGTCTAATCTGCATAATCTGTGCTCATGATGTATAATCAGGATGGCATGTACCTCCACAGCAAGACTTCCTGTTTCAGTGTTGCAGTCTTTAGATGCTTTAAAGTAACTGCAGAGGGGGAAGTATGGTATTTATTAGAAAGAAATCCTAAATCTAGAGCTTTGTTTGGTGACTCTTGAAAATGGAGAGCTCTACAAACTTCATGTGTCTGTAAATTACATAATCCAACCGTGTAATAATTCACATTGTCCATGGAGTGAGTATGAAGTGGAGCTCACCAGTTCAAATGAACTAACATTAGGTAGTGGAGGAATATACTCTATAATCTGGATGTTAGTTGATGATTTTATAATTAAGGGTGAAACAATCTACGTACTGGTCCCTGTACCGTTCGGTCCAGGCACGTTTGGTCCGGTCCAGAGGTGTACCACAGTACAAACATTTTAAGACTAGGGCTCGACATTAAGGCTTGCCCGAAGATCCAGGGCTAGTAAATGCTTTGCTCTGGGAACTGAATCATCCACTCAACTTGCCCAAACAGGCTTGTGGTTTTTTTAGTGATATTTTGACGTTTTTTCGGCCCAAATCACTTGGTATCGCCAACAGATCATGCCATCGCCGGGTGTGGCCATTTCTCAACCCGAGAGCGCAATCACGTGATTCTCATGTGAACGCTGATGACATGATGACCGCAGTCACTATTTTCTTCCCGATTCCTGTTCCCCATTCTGGTCAGTGATGCTGCATCTTACCTGGAAAACATGGCATTCTGTTTGGATAGCGTCGCGTAATTCCTCGGGAATCAGTCGAATTACGTAGTCGGTGAAACTCCTCATGGTCCGCCATTTTGAATTTGTTACTTCGTCAACATTCAGATCATCACCGGAACGTATAAAAAACTCACTCAAATTTAACACATAAAAACAACTTAAACTAAAACAACGTATTTTTGATTATTATGACTTTCTAATCCCGACATTTCATAACTTTTTATGGTTCAGAAAAAAGTTGACTGAGCAGGAAGAGGAGGAGGAACAGGTACAGGATTTGATTTGTTAATATAATAAAAATACATGACACACATTTACCATGTTATAAAAAAAAAAATATATGGATAAAAAGTGACTAATACAATAAATATGTTGTGGCAGTATGTAGTGTGACAGATCCAATCTTAATACTATCAAATTTATTTCAGACCAACACAGCAAAAAGCCCTGAGGTCGGCCTCAAATAAACTCTGTGGGAGTTAATTCAACGCTGGGCTTTTTGCTGTGAAGAACAATTTAAAATATATATTATTATTCCTTCAGACTGAAGAGTATAAAGAGGACACACCGTCCCTGAAAGTTTCATTGAGATATCTTGATTATTTTTATTTATTTTTTTTAAGTGTTTTTAAGTAAAAAGTTATGTTGGTCAAATTCATACATTACCCAAGCTTATACATTTCCATTAAACTTCGGGCAAATCAAAATTTCTCCGGGTAAGTAGCAAGTTTTATTTTTCCTTTTGCCCTTAACTGAGTACTGAATTGTATCGAACCGTGACTTCTGAACCGAGGTACGTGCCGAACCGTGATTTTTGTGTACCGTTACACCCCTATTTATAATATTAATTAATTAATAGTAATGTGACATGTTATTCTCAGCAGCAGCTCTGGCACATTGTCAACCACATGACAGGTGAAGTTTAAAGCCTCGTTTGCTTTCTGCACCTAAAGAAATCTGAGAATGTTTGTGGTGTGTCATTTCTCCTATGTCCACCTCGGTATGCCCGTGAAGTCCAATAAAGTCATAAACTTCACCCCGGACAGTGATTTCTGGGCAGAAGTGGTGGTGGTGGCAGTGGAAGCCTCAGCCTGCAGGAAATGGGCCGAGCTTCACTTTGGATCTTGACTTTCCCACTCACCGAGTGATGTGGGCAGCTGTGTAATCGCTTTAAAGTTTACAGGATGCAGAAAGCTGCAAACATGAGGGCAAGTTTGAGATTTCCAGCTTCAGGAGGTATTACGTTTGTATTTTATCAGTCCAGCCGTTCAGAAGGGAAGCAAGTGAGCAGAAAGAGGTAGGATATATCTCGCCGCTCTGCAGCGGTAATTACCCTGATGGAGGGACTAATAGAAAATAACCAAACGGCCTTAGAACTGGACCGACCCACCAGAGGTCTGCACACGAAGAAATATGAGACATCAGGTAAGAGATCAGAGAGGGGAGTGAAAAGGTGTTGAGCGTGTTGAATTGGGGTGTGTTCAGCATGCGTTTAGTGTCCTGTCCATGTGAGGAGAGGTGACTTTAGCTCAGGTGTGTTTCTGCTGCAGCGAGCAGAAGGTCTCTGTGAAAGCTGCAAGTGTTTCTCCTTGTCTTCCTCTGCGCCTCGCACTCAGAATGTGATTTATCGAGCATAAGACTCGAGGAGAGAAATGGTGAGGTGTCGCAGCGTTCGCAGACAATGATGTAGGGTGACGCTCGACTGAGCGAGAAGACGAGTTTTAGTGGAGTAATTCTGCTGGTTGGCGCCGATCTGCAGCCCCGGCTGCATTATTGATCCACTGTTTAGGTGAAGGAGCGCTGCAGCTAGCATCCATCTGCTTGCTCAGCAGAGACGCCTCGCTTCACTTTGCCAGCCGGCAGCGGCCATGACACATTCAGCCGAGAGCTGAGCCAGGAGTTCCAGCTAACCTCGCCTCACCGCCACAGAGCAACACTCAGCGGCCGCCGCTACCATCACCATTGCCATCGCCTCCTGCTGAGGCGACGGGTATTTACACCTCTGAGTGTGTACAGAGGACTGTTCCAAGCTGATTATTAGCCTCAATCAGATGGATCGTGAATGGATTAAAAGGAGCAAACCTTAAGATTTCCACGATGAAGCAGAAAGATCCACAAAGTTAATGAACTATCTGATTACAGTGAAGTATTCACAAGCTAAGCCTCTTATTACCAGGATGCAGTGAAGGCATCCACCAGAATAATGAACCGAACCAGCGACCTAACACGATGCCTCACTGGCTGACGGTCGTGAAACGACAACTTCACACCGCTGCTACAGATGTTTGTTGTTTTCATTCTGCTGCGATGTAAAATGTGAGAAAACCGGAAGGTCAAAAGCCAAGAAGTAAATTTTTTTATTTTGTATAATGTGGAGGCGGAGAAAGATGAGACGGACGAAGGAGTCGAGTCGCTTTCTTTTATCGCCTCCAACAGCACTGACAGTTCACCTGTCATAAACCAACCCCCTTGTGTCACCGCACTTCCCCTTATAACACCTCCCCACTACCAACACCACACTACGTCACCGACACACCCACTCCATTCTGTTCTCCCCCTCAAGTGCACACCACACAGTACCCCCCCCCCCCCCCCCCCCCCCCGAACATTCAGAATGGTACTACAACAAGATTTTTTATTTTTTATGTATTTTTTTTTTAGTCCCGCTTGGGAGGTCTGCACAGCCGACCATATTGGCTGCGTTGCACCACCACAGGAGGAGGTGCAGGAGGAGGTGCAGGTACCGGTACCAGGGTCAATGCAGGTGCAGGCGCTGTGGCAGCTGACGACTTGGGGGGGGGGGGGCGTCCACGTCTTTAGGGGTTGTGCCACCTCCCCCGGCTGCTCCGGCATGGTGTGGGCCGGTTTCAGGCGGTCTACCGAAACCCGGACCCGTTTACCCCCCATGTCCACCACAAAGTTCTTTGTCCCTGCCTCCAGGACATGAAAGGGGCCGTCGTATGGTGGCTGAAGTGGGGAACGGTGAGCGTCATGTCGGATAAAGACATATTTGGCTGCCATCAGGTTTTTTGGGATGTACGACCGGGGAAGGCAGTGATGAACTGGAACCGGGTCGAATGTGTGGACTGCCCCGTTGAACACTGGCCGTCCCGCTGTGACCCCCCAGGGTTCCGATGGCTGTGGCAGGAACTCCCCGGGGACCCGTAGTGGCTGCCCCAACACCAGCTCCGCAGACGATGCCTGGAGATCTTCCTTCGGAGCCGAACGCAGGCCCAACATGACCCAGGGCAGTCGGTCAGCCCAGTTGCTGTCTGTGAGTGTGGCTCGGATCTGCCGATGTTGTTGAAGCCAGCGGGACCACCTCTGGCCACCTGGTGGTCCTGTCCACCATGGTGAGGAGGTGCGTAAAGCCTTGGGAGGGAGGCAGCGGACCCACCAAGTCCAGATGCACATGATCAAACCTCCTTTCCGGGACCAGGAACGGTTCTAGTGGGGCTTTGGTGTGACGCTGTACCTTGGACCGCTGACACACCACACAGGAGGCTGCCCAGCTCCTGGCGTCCTTCTTGAGGCCCGGCCAGACAAACTTTGCCCCCACCAGCTTCACCGATGCTCTCACGCCTGGATGCGATAGGGCATGAACAGCATCAATAACCTGCCGTCTCCAGCCAGCAGGTACCATGGGGCGGGGCCGACCTGTAGACACATCGCAGAGGTGTGTGGCACCATTGTCGTGGAACAGTAAATCCTGCAGCTGTAGACCTGTGGTGGCTGTCCTGAAGGCCTGAATGTCGGAGTCTGCCTGCTGGTCGCTGGCCATGGCAGTGTAGTCTGCATGCACTCTGTACTGCCGTGACGCGAGCAGGAGCTTGTCTACCTCTTCTGCCAGCCCCCGATAATCCTTTGTGTGCACGAGTGGAGAACTCGCCAGAGCCGTACGCACTGGAGCTGGGAGTTGACATAGAAACAAGTGGATGAACAGGAACTCCGCGTCGCCCGATCCCCGCAGTGCCAATATGTTCTCCATCAGCTCCGTTGGTTTACTGTCTCCCAAGCCGTTGAGACACAGGAGCCGCTCGGCTCGCTCGGCTCGGTTCCGGATGATGTGGCCAAAACTCCGGTAATTTGACCGCCGCGGCATACACAACGGCTGCTTCGGCCGCCACGCCGCCTGGGATTGCACTGCTGCTGGCTTCGGTCAGCATGTTCCTATGTCAGGGTCACTAATGTGGAGGTGGAGAAAGAGGAGATGGATGAAGGAGTCGAGTCGCTTTCTTTTATTTCCTCTCACAATACTGACAGTTCACCTGTCATAAACCAACCCCCTTGTGTCACCGCACTTCCCCTTATAACACCTCCCCACTCCCAACACCACACTACGTCACCGACACACCCACTCCATTCTGTTTGGGAGAACCTCCCCCTCAGGTGCACACCACAATAAACTGATTTATTGTCTGGACAGGAAATGCTTGATCACCGCAGGTTTTCTTTCACCTGGATCTTCAAGAGCAGCCTGTGTCCTCGATGAGAGGTAAACTGGTAAAACTCCTCTATTCCCTTCAAACTTTTAAAGGCAAGTTTTCAAATCTTGAATCAAAAATAGCTGGGGTTATTTTTTTAAGCCCATTCTTTTGGGAGGTTTTGGTCGTTATTACTCAATTAAAGAACATTTTTGACCCTGGAGCACTAAATAGGTGACGTCAGCCAACAACTGCACTCAAGTATCTTTTCTTTACTCGCCCCTTCCTCAACAATGCTCCGTCTCTTTCCACATGCAGGCTACAATACATCCGGGATGTTCGGCTGTAGGGAAACTTCGGAAATCAGTTAATGTGCCAAAAGGAAATTAGGCAAGCTGAATAAAAACGAAGCCCAAATTGCAGCACTTCCTCAGCAAATGCACCCCGGAATACATCACAAACACTACAAATGAATAACAGTTGGGGAGAAAAGAACCTCTCTCTTGGGTTTTTGTTGTTTTTGTTTTTTTTAACGTGTCATGAAACAAAAGTTTGTTTGAAGCATTATTTTTGCCTGAAAAGCGAACCACTTTGTATTCCCGAGCATTGTTTACAAACTACATCTGTGCCAGCAAGAAAACTTAACCACAGACGATCTGGGTTCGCTCCACGTTCAGGGTGATTAGTTGTAGATGCAGAGACACAAATAGTTCTCACAGGGTCACCACTTCACAATCAGACAATAGTAACAGAACCAAAGCTGTCAGAATTTATTAACTTAAATATATAAACAATTTTGCTCTTTAGTTGAACTATTTTAAGCTCCAGAAAATATAAATTACCTTCCAACTATACCCAAATTCTTGGATAACTGGAATAACCTGCAACCCTCATTTACACAAATGAGCATAATTGTGCAAACTAGCTTCATTTTCTCATTAAAAACATGATAAAAAAACTAACCGATACTTTATACAACCTTCTCCACATAATGGAAGGATTTTATTTATATTTTGACTTGGAATTCGGACATTTTACCAGCTTAAATCAGAACCAATCTGGTCCGTTTTTTAACAACACAGATTGTGTGATACTGTAAAAAGAGGTGAAGAAATGTCCAACATCATGAAATGTCTGTTTTTCAACATTAAAAGTAGGGATGCACCGACACACAATTTTGTAAAGGGCGAGTATAAGAGCTAAACTTTAAATACTTGCTGATATGAGTACCCATGAGAGTACTTATCAAATGCCAAAAGCCCCATTTCCACCGCAAAAAGAGTGCGGGGATGGACTGGTATAGACAGTTAAGGTTTGGGTTTCTGCTGCAAGAATTTTGGATTTTACAGAAATAACCGTACCAAAGGTTGACGCTTTTCCATCATCCTTCCGTTGGGGGACTCAGGACCATAGAACGGATTTTATTTTAAGGAACCATCTGCTGATTGGTCGGTGATTTACTACACGCCCTCAACGTTTTAATATATCGGCTGTATGGATCCTCTATTGTTAACATGCTAAGCTTTGCATTGGTTGCGTGTTTTTTTTTTTCTTTGCTGCACAATTTTCATGTTGGTCCTGCAAGAGCAGACGCGATGCAGGGATGGAGACCGGGACTCAGGAGCAGACAGTACGGCCGTAACCGATGTGAGGACAGACCTCGGGGCTGTCCCGGCACACCCTGTGTCGACGCAGTCCAAGTCCGCTCGTCACCTCACATCACCGGCCGGCGCTCTGGTTGGACGTGATGCAACGCAATGATCGTACTTGGACTGCTTCCACACACGGTACGCCGGGACATGGAGCTGCCCCGAGCCCTGAGGTCTGTCTTCGCCATCACTTCCGTGCTTTCTGCCCCAACGCGGAAGTTGAGGCAGTCACATCTAGCGGCACCAACCACCATAGTGGCTCTGGTGTCACTTCGCCAGGGTGACATTCGCTCACTTTAATCATGTTCAGCATGCAACATCGCTGGTGTGTAGGCCCTAAGATCTTTAGCAGTAGAGATGAGCCGGATACTCGTTTCAGACGAGGATCCGGTGCGGATAAAGCAATTGTGTATGAGTATGGGCATGATACGAGTAAAATTTGTCAATATCCATGCTCGTGCTGAAGGAAAATCCTCATTTGGTAATTGATTGTCTTCACGCTCTGTGATTGGTCAGTCACACACAGCTCCCGCCCCTCCCTACACAAATATCTCTGCAGGCAACTCGCACACAGAGAGTGACCGTTGCTCTCTTCAGTACCTATTAGGTTTTCTTCAGCTCGCGTCTATTTCGGTTTGTATGATATTTAAAGTTACTTGGTGAACTTGTTTCGTAACGTACACTGTGCATTTGACAAGACAGACCTGAAAACGGCTCATGCCACGTCGGTCACTGCCTCCACTCCTGTCAAGTTTGTTTTGTTTAACCATCTGCTTGCTCTTAGTTTGGCTGGTGGTGTAAAGTCAGTTGGAAAACTTTGCTCGTATTGAACGCAGTGCTTTTGAGAAGAATACAGTGAACAAGGCTGACATGTTATTTCCCTGTTTGCCTCCACTGGATGTTTACATGAATCACCAGGTTCACACAGATCATTAAAAACAAGTTTACAGACCACTTACACACACACATAGCTGAACACACAAAGTAGCCTATATTAATATGTTTATTGTACATGGCTGTTTGTAAAAAAAAAATACAAGATTGTAAATATTACAAATTAAGCTTTATATATATATTTAGTATATAGTTATATATATATATATATATATATATATATAAAAACATTGACTCTCAATTCTGAGGCTGTTCTGTAAGTATTTTTCAAATGAACAATAAAGATCATTTCATTGATAAAATCAATCCATATCAATTTCAGACTTAAAATCATGTACCGATTTAAGCCCCACCAAATTTCACTTGAACACGCCCACATCCAGTTTAGGCTCTGCCCACTCCAAGTGCAGATATGGATATAGATCATTTAGATGTGTTACGGTGTGACTTCGGAGGCTCAGGTGCGGATAAACTATCTGGAGACAGACGAGTACAATGGAAGAGTTTATTTACAAAGCGAGGGAACAGAAGGTTCTGTGGGCTCCGGTGGCAGGAGGCTGAGGCTGGGTTGCGGAAGCAGGAGTTATTGGGAGCAAGAGTCAGGTCTGGTCACGGTGGGTCTGGGAGCAGGGGAAGCTGAGGCTGGCGAGTCTTCAAAGGGGAGCAGAAGGAAGTGGCGTTAGTATAACACAAAAACTGGTCTACTAACGCAGGGAGTGTTACGATCCAGCGCTGAGTGGAGTCGAGCACCGTTTAAGAGGTGCAGATAATCATGAGAAGACGAGTTCCACCCGGTCGTCACAGCTGAAGAGAATCAGGTGATGAATCCCTCAGCAACTCCCACTTCCTCAAACACAGCCTGAAACAAAAGGGGAGGAGAGACAGAAGAGGGAAAAAAACCCAACCACGCCCCGAGGAGGCCTCTGAGGAGTGGGGCATGACAAGATGGTTGAACAGATAGAGATACAGATGGTGGTGTACTCGCTTATCCCTAGTTATTCGCATCTGCCATTTCCCCAAATTCCTTGTTTAACGGATTTCTGCGCTCCAATTGAAAGTTTAGTGTCAGTCCTTGAACCTCCTACATAACTGCTATTTTGAGCTTTGTATGACACCCTTACAGCTGCAATAAAACAATATTGTGACCCCACATAGAATAGAACCTAATTGGGGTTTTTTTGTGTTATTTTTACTATTTTACTTACCTGCTCAAAATGTAGAATCACAGAAGCGACTTATTTTTTTACACTCAACAAGCCAAACTACCGTGTTAAGATCTGAATGGTTTTCATTGCTATCTATAGAAGTAACAGTTCTCATAGTTCACACACTGAGGTTTCCAGGACAACAAAAGCCAAGAATAAACACTGGATGGGTGATTGGTCACTGATGACCAACTGTAAATTGTGTTCTGAAAAAATATCAAGAGAAGGAGATAGTTCGTGCCTACATCACCAGAAATAAATATTCACCAGCAACTTAATAAAAAGCAACTTAATCACCAGCAACATAATCACCTAGCATGTGCCCGATGTCGCTCAGCATGTAACTCTGAGTCACGCTACATGCTAAAGAGTTTCAGGGCTTACACAAAAATGTTAAATGCTAAAAGCTAAAGAGTTTCAGGGCTTAAGGCCCCTTCATGCTTTGCCCAATGTATGCCTACAGATCCTGTGCAGGTCACATGTGCTCACATGATTGTATTCATACTCCACTCTGGGCTGCCCGTTCAATAAAGTAAGTATCGAAAAAAATCTCCACTTCTGCGGCCTGGCGTTCTCCACCTTTCCTCGAGTAGTTTATGTTTCACTTCACTTCACTTTTCTTTTTTCCCATGATTTGCTTCCTCCCAATCTGTTTGAATGGAATTACTGCAACCTACTGTGAGACGCAAAGAAAAGCGGCAAATAAAACGCTTCTAAACATAAAGAGTAAAATGAAAAAAGATGATTAAAAACATTCGAAAACATCCATTCAAATTTAACTAAGATGTACTATTAAAATAAAGTGTATTTATGTGTTGATTTCAGCCACGTTTCAAAATTGCAATTGAATTCCAAAAATTGAATAAAAATGTATTTACAATGAAAACAAATAAACACAGATTCTAAATACCTATATACAGCCTGGTGTGTGTGTGTGTGTGTGTGTGTGTGTGTGTGTGTGTGTGTGTGTGTGTGTGTGTGTGTGTGTGTGTGTGTGTGTGTGTGTGTGTGTGTGTGTGTGTGTGTGTGTGTGTGTGTGTGTGTGTGTGTGTGTGGGGAGGGAGGGAGGGAGGGAGGGAGATGCACAGTGTGGAGGTTCGCGTGGATGTAAATCCAACACGCAGACACAGATTGGTTGAAACACGGGATCGGCGTCCCTGACTTCAACACAATAATAAACACACAGCAATATTACAGTCACGTTATTCTCATTGCCTGCCCAGACTCTAAGCCTTACTCAGTTTGATGAGGGTGAACGTGCTGCGGCGGCCGGTGAAAGTCCGTTGATTTCCCGGCTGTGGGCTTGTTTCTCTGGCGTCCCAGGGAAACAACTGAACTGGTCTGTGGACAGGATGATCCCAGGAGCACTTCTTGTGAGGAGGGGGAAGGAGAAGCGGGTTCAATCCTGAAGGAGGGCCCGCCCCGGACATTCCAGCTGGTGAGGGAGCTCTCGGGCTCCCCTGCTGTTGGCCTCCAGTGTTGCACCTTGGAGGGGGGAGATCCGGGGGGGGGATCACGTGACGAACTTTTCCAGTCCTGACCATGTGGTCTCTTTGTTCTCAAAATGTGGTCCCCCCTTCCCCCTTCCATGAGGTTGAGTGGCCCAACACAGTTCTATCATAGCATCAGGTTTAGCTAATCTCAAGTAATTCCCAGTTGTTGTTACCACTTCCTTGGTTTCCTTAAAGAAGGAGTTCGGTTCTTGTCCTCACTGGAGGGAAGCTTGTGTCTTCTCCTGTAGTTAGCACCTCCTGCTAACTGTGGTTGCTGGTTCTGCAGGCTGAGGAGAAGAAGATGAAGTTGATGTTTCAGGAGTCCTTCTTTGCAGCTCCTGGTTGTTCCTTTTGTCCAGACTGAGGAGCTGGTCGCTCAGGTCTGTGATGGTTTTCCTACTGGTTGAGGAAAACACAAAGAAGTTCTGTGAGGCGTCGTTTCCCTGGTCCGTCCTGGAGGAACTGGTTGGTTTTCCCTGGTTGACGGGAGATCAGACTCTGAGTGCTGGTCTCTGGATCAGGGGAAGGTCTGACCCTCGTGGTCGTGTCAGCAGAGGAGTTGAGGAGTGAAGGCCCTGGTTGCAGACCTCTGGTGTTAGCTGTATGCTGATGCTGGATGAGCTCCTCCAGCAACCTACCTCCTCTATTGAAGAACAGGAGCAAAATCCTTTTGTGAGTGGAGCTGTTCAGATGCAGCTCCTCCTTGGTGTTCACCAGGGAAGACTCGGGGCAAGACTCTCTTGAGGAGTCTCTTCCAAAGGCTTTTGGTGAAGGTTGGGGATTCAAAGGTGTCAAATCCTAAGAGCTTCACCCAATCGGTAACTGGCTGAGTGCATGGGGGAAGTGTCTTTTGAGCAGAAAGCGGGGGAGGATTTGCATGGGCCTGCCATGGCAAAATGTCCCCCCCACTGGGTGTGATGGTCAATCACATCCCTGGGTCCAAATTCATATGCCATGACTGTATCATGACAAATGAAAATTGTCTTTCCCTAGAAATGAACAAAGTTTTTGTGGTGTTGTGAGATCCCAACAGCAGAAACAGAAGACAACTAAAACAAACTTCTTCAATCTAAAAATGAGAAAAAAGTGTTCTGGACCTCGAACATCCGCAGGAAAACATTTTGAACATTTTACAAATAAAAGACAAGAAAACAATAATGCTAGTACTAATACTAACATGAGGAAAATTATATTAATAATCATAACAATAGCAACAATAATATCAATAATAATAAAATGTAATAATTTTCTGTCTGAAAAGCAAGAAGCAACTTGCTGATCCAGCAAGAAGCATATGAAACATTGCTGATGATAAATTGATCTTTTCCGATCTGATCTTTGAGCTCAGCAGCAGATCAAACCATTATTTGCAGGTTTTGTAGAAACGACTACTCACGCTCTGTCACACACGTCCAAGCGACCATTGTAGCCTTCCACCACATTAGTATGTTTTTAGCTTACACAATGAAAATAAAACTGGGGATGTCATTTGAATTGTGTTTTGACATTTAGACACAGCTGAAAACATTGATTCTTAACGTTGTCCTTTGAAGTTTCTTTAATTGGCTCTTTTGAAAAATCAGCCGCAGTTTCAGTGGAAGACAATTGATGTTTTTCAAGGGTGCAGTGGCGTTCGGAACAACCTCGGTCAGATTCATGTTAACACTGAGGTTTTCTTCTACTAAGGAAACTGACTTTGTTTAGCTGACAACACATTTCTTCTCCCTCAGAATCCAGATTCACTGGTTTTCAGAGTTTGGGTCAAATATTCAAAGAATCCAGGTCTAATGTCCAGAATTCTGGTTTTGGGGTCTGGATCTGGACTCTGAATCTGGACACTGGGTCTGGACTCTGGAGTCCAGCTGTGGCTTTAGAGGTAAAACAGAAAGAGTTATGATCAGTCTTAAATCATCTTGGTTTAGTCAAAGAATCCTGAGCTCCTGTGTTGAAGGATCTGGGTCTACATTAGAGAGTCTTAGTCCCCCTCCAGAAAAGCAAAAAACATATTTTTTCTCCCTCTTGTTCTTAAAAAGTTTCCCATCCAAAGACACCATTAAAACTACTCAAAAGGATGTAGTACATATGCAGGGCCTATAGCTGGCGCTGTAATACTGCCAGAGAAAAACACAAAAAACTAATAAGAAGACACGGAACGTTAAAAACAATTGTCACATTGGAGAAATCCACCATGTGGCATTATTAAAGCGACGAGCATCAGTAGCTTCTGCAGCTCCACCTGGAGCAGAGGTCCGTTTCACGAAGCAGGTTTATCGATTACCCCAGGTTAATTAACACCGAGTTGAGGGAAATGTGGGGTTTTCCGTTTCACGACGGGAGGTAACTCCAACCAGAGGAAGCGGGGTGACTCAAGCCTGTTTCACGAAGCGGTGTAACGTCAACTCCCGGTCAGTTACCGGGGCAACAGACGCTCTAGAACTAACCTGGTCGGGAGCAGGTTTTTGTCAGTGAACCTGGAGTTTTGCTCTGGCTCCGCCCCCTTTCAGACGGACACGGGATTTCATTTCCTCATTCAGCGGGGGAGTTTTGGTGAAACAGTTCTGCAGTGCCTTATTCCCAAGGCAAATTAGACGTCAACTTTATTCCCTCAATATGGAATGTGCTTTTGATAATGATCCGATTGATGAAGGCGCAGCGTTACTTCGCCCAGAATTTAATATTCGCAGATAATATTCCACCACCACCATCACCACCACCACCACCATCACCACCACCACCACCAAATAAAGACATGATGCACAATTCATTTGGTCTTTTTTAATTCCTACAAATACAAGAGCTAGTTTAGTTAATGTAGTTAGTAGTTAGCATAATTCACCTGGGACTGTACACCCACCCTTAACGTGTGCTCCAGTAGTTCAATTTACACATCTGCATTTCCTTAGCAGTGTTTTCCATCTTCTGGAGCAGGTGGAGTCTATAGATCTGTTTTACAGATAACTGGGAAGACATAAGGAGGACATTCAATTATTACAGTTGGACATGAATTCCACAGAATGAACCTCTGGTGTTTACTGAACATCTGTCTGATCGTGTCAGTCCTTGCAGTGGATGTTGAGGTACCCTCCTGCTGCTGCCCAGCCAGGCCCTGTTAAAAATAATGTGTCAATACTTCAGTGTAGACAAAATATCACTCTTTATTCCACCACAATGTTTCAGAAATGTAAACGGGATGAGAACTATCATACCTCTATAGGCCTTTGTGGATCCTCCTCTGTAAAGGCAGCAGACAGGGTTTCCTCGTACTCTTCATCCTACATGAATATGTTTCAGTATATTTAAACTACCATTTAGCAAGATCTTTGGAGTGTTGCCTACTTACAAGGTCTGTTGTGGCATGAGGGGGTCCAGCAGGCAGAGAGCACCATCACAATCTGTTGGGTGACAAAAAAAAGACATGATGGGGAAATAAAGATGAACAAAAGGAGGCTTAAAGAGATATATAGGCCTCGGCATATTATATGTTATGAAGGAAGTGGTATCTTGAGGGGTGAGCTCTGAAGAGGAGCTCCTCCAGGGATTCCCTCAGCCACTGGCCTCCCAACATTCTGGCTTAGGGCTCCTCTGCCTCTGTTAAAGGTGGAGGTGCTGGGCCACCACCCGTTTTACATCTGCCTTCTTTCTGTTGGCTGAGTAAAAGTCTGCGTTAGTTTAGCCTTAGTTATTTGACAGCACATGATATGGGTGAGAAGACATTTATGTGTTTGAAAACAGCATTATGTTGGAATAAAACACCTCACAGTCAAATGGCCACTTGATATTTACTGTACAATGTCACACATGATCGAAATTACGTTAAGAAATGTATTGATTAACAATTAAATTAGCAGCGGTCTTACCCGATTGGACAATGTTTTTATATTTCACTTTCAGCTGCTGCCAAGAGGCTTCTCCCCCGCGGAATTGCACCTAAAAGAAATAAATTAATAAGCTCCCATCAAGTAGTATTCCCTTGCAATAATATTGTGATGACAAAGACGTTTGAACTTACGCATTCACTTGAGCAGCAATCTTCTTCCACGCCGCCTCCCTCTCTTTAACAGCCGCTGCGCTGTTGCATTTTTTTAAATTTTTTTTAAAATATGTTCATATTCGCCATATGATGGGATCAATACTTCCTGCTCCACTGGCGTAAAAAACTCCGCCCTCCGCATCTCAGTTGTCATGGTGACTGGTTGAATCAGGGCTCCATTGATGCGGTCTTTTTAGAGTCGTGGTGCACGCGCTTGACTCCAGGTGAAACTACTCTGAGTTCATCAAACTGATCAAAATCCGGCGTTGTGGAACCGAAAACTCAGCGTTTTCTGTCTCAGTGTAACTCAACTCAGAGCTCGGGGTTAAGCTCATGGCTTCTTAAACCTGCTTCGTGAAACGGACCTCAGCTCGTCCGCAATGTTGTTGTTCAGTGATGTCATGGAGAGAGTCACAAGGTTATAGGTCAAGAAGCGGAGCCATGACATCAGTGTTTTCAGCTAATGTGCATCTTGTCAGTCCACACATCAAACCTGAGGCCGTGTTTTCAAATTTCTCCACTCGGGAAGCTGTTTTTAAAAAGAAAAGCTTTTCATGCTCATAAAACGCCATGTGGATGATCGAACAAAACCAATGGCTACATAAAACGGCATTGTCGTGTCTATGTCAGGTCAATGTTGTAGGTAATATGCAAAGTATCATGGTCTAACTTTTTTTTTTTTATTATTGTTTTTATACACAGAAAATACAAACATAAACAAACCCCCTCACCCCACCCCATCAGACAGCTCATTACTATTTAGACAAATAGAAAAAAACAAATAGATGCAAAATATAGTCCAGTTCACCAGAACAGTAATAAAGAGCAACCAGTCATCAAGAGGCCGTTAAAATCTGTGTCCAAATTTGAGAGTTGCAGCGGGAGATTTTATTCCATTCCAAAAACTGTCTCTCCCTCAATAGCAGATTTCTCAGATCCGCAGGTATATAATTTCGGAAAGGTGTCCAAACTGTTACAAATATTTCATCTTTAACCTTTGCCGCAGCTTATAGTCTTTCATGGGGGAGGATATTAAAGATCTCCATGTACCAGATAGTAACACTGGGAGCGTTTTGACACAGTACTATAGTATACACTTCCAAGCAACTAAAAGTAGTTTTTCCAACAGATTATATTGTGATGTGGAGAGATGTAGATCTCTAGATGGAAGGCCTAGAAGGAAAACCCCAGGGTCTTTATTCATTTTCTTTTTAAATACACTGATTTCTTTTGAGATTAGTGACCAAAATCTCTAAATTAATTTGCATTCCCAGAAGTAGTGGAAATAAATCTCCCTTTCCAAGTTGCATTTAGTGCATAGAGGTGATATGGAGTGGTCAATCTTATTTAAGATGACAGGAGTTATAATGCAGCCTGTGAAGTGTCTGGTACTGAGTTTCTCTTAGCCAATTACAACTCATTACGGATGTGATCAGGCATATGGATGCTTGCCAATCATCCTCAATATATTGATTGTTTAAGTCTTTTTCCCATTTTTGAGAGATGTCTGGAAGATGTGTAATAGAAGGCCCAAAAAGTGCATAAAAGTATGCTATACATTGTTTTCTGTTGTTCCAGAAATCTCTCAGCATCGCTATAAGAGACGTCTGCAACGGAAGAAGTGATCTGTGACGACACAAAATGCCTAATCTGTAGATGACCCCAAAAAATATCTTTGGGAATATTGAATGTATCCTGCAATTGGTGATTTACCTTTCAGTAAATCACCAATTACATGAGTTCCCTTGTCCCTCCATGAGAGGTGAGTCGACACCTGTAGGAAAGTCAGGATTTTGAGTTACAGGAGAAAGAAGGGACTTCACATTTCTCCTTCCAAAGTATTTGGCTATATCACGCCATATCCTTATGCTATTGTAAATAATAATATTGTGTTCCCAGAATATGAGTCCGTAACAGAAAAGTGAAGAAAAAAAAAAGAAGAAAGAATTAAGCGACCATTTAAATACCAGTCACACAGGAAGTGTGAAACTAAACAACAACTGACGAGGAGCAGACACACACACACGCACACAAGCACACACACACACACACACACACACACACAAGCACACGCACACACACACACACACACACACACACACACACACGCACACACACACACACGCACACACGCACACACACACACACACACGCACACAAGCACACACACACACACACACACACACACACACACACAAGCACACACACACACACACACACACGCAGGAGCTTGCAATCGTTTCCAGCCATTAACCTCTGTAGGTTAGGAGGACATTAGCAAAAAACATTATATCATTCTTGTAATTATGCAACACAAAGTTTGACAAGTCATCAAGCCATCTAATTGGAGTGCGGCCGTATTGCTGTGACGCATGGACACTAAACAAAATGTGAAGGTGGCGCTGAAGGTGAGGACGACATTTGGAAGTGAAGCATTTATTTGCTCTACGTCAGTTTGAACTCCAGAGTGTGGAGCAATCGGCCCTCCGAAATGTCCTGGAAAATTCAATGAAATACTGCATGAATAACAAAAGTCA
This sequence comes from Blennius ocellaris, assembly GCF_963422515.1. Taxonomy (NCBI): domain Eukaryota; kingdom Metazoa; phylum Chordata; class Actinopteri; order Blenniiformes; family Blenniidae; genus Blennius; species Blennius ocellaris. Next base: position 2,190,305 of record NC_137663.1, on the reverse strand, counting down.
TGTTATTTCATGAGTTACTTACTCAGAATCACCACCTATAGGCCTGACATATGTACTACATCATTTTGAGTATTTTTTATAGTGCCATGTGAATCGGGTGGGGGGATGGGGGGTATGGTTGTGGCCCATTGTGGATAGAAGTCTAAAAAAAAGTGAAACGGCCTGCACAGATGATTTGGCTAAGAACAAGAGTTACATACAATTATACTGCCAGGTCTCAGCCAGAAGCAACAAACCAGAAAAGTATTGACGGCGGTCATGTGGAAACAGCGTCTGACTGGAAGGACAAGGCTGTTGGTTTCTTCCTACGGCCTCCTGACCGCTGTTTGAAATTCGTTGGAGAAATGATGATCTTTGAAAGGCTGTCACAATCCTTGAGACGCCCGGAACAGCTTGAAGCGACGCTCGGGTGAGCACGAGACGAGAGAGCAGCTCAGATCGTGTACAGGGACGTGCTTCATCTCCATTCTTTAATGTTCGGGTATTTTTCTCTCAGTGATGGACAGGCAGCCACTGACGTGAAGTCAAGACGCACTCAAACAAACAGTACAAAGTACTTTGTTCCAAAATTGCCTTGTCATGGAGCTTTATGATCTTCAGTGTGACAATAAAGCTATTGTCTGTTCCCAGCTGGAGTGACGGGCCTCTGTCAGCTCAAGACACCTATGTTTTTTTTCATTTTGTTTCCCCTGCAGGTGGAGTCTCCGTTGGCGGTGGACGCCGTGCTGGGAGAGGCGGCATTTGCGGTCATGGACGATAAGGTCTCCATCACAGACCTGCGAATCCATGCTGTGTCAGGCCTGACTCTGTCGCTGCAGCCCAGCCCGGGGAACAGCCACACCATGGTGGCCAAGGCCAGCGGCCTGCAGACACTGAGCGCACTCAAACAGGTCGGTCACCACTTCCTGTTCACACTTCATATCCAGACAGGGTCTGGGAGGGGCTTCATCTTCTCTTTTTCATTTATTCAATGCTATTTTTCCAAATATCATCTTCCAAATACAGTGTAATTATAGGAAACTGCAAATAGCAGGTGTAGATCTTTTTCTTCATTCTTCAATAACTTACCAAAGCATTTTAATTCACTAATTAATGAACAGCTACAAATAATCTCTATCTCACGCATCGTTGAAATTTCTTACTTTCATCTTCTAAAATTGTGTTGGAAGACAAAGTTCACCACACTAAAATATTGACTTTGATATGTGATTTTTCATCAAATATGTCTGTTCCACCAATACATTTGTGCTTGTTTTTAGTAAATTGGCTTTTTAAGTGTGTTTTTTTTGTGTGTGTATTTTATATGTAATTTGAAAGTATTTTTTATTCTCGGCAGATGCTAAGTTTTCTTCATGGACGGTAATACTAATTGCAGCTACTGTGTTAATGCTGATGGTACTTTCAGAAGATTTAGCTCAAGATGAATTAACTATATTTTTATATAACGAAGTAGTTGCAGGGTTAGAACAGCTATTGCTAAAGCTGGTTGTACACCGGAAGAGTAAGCAGAAAACTAATCTAGAAATGTTTTTTTCATGGAAACCATGCCATACACATACTATTACAGACAGGACGCTGTCCAATGTTAATGCCTTTTGCCTCCAGAAGAAAAGAAGAAATGTTGTCCTCTTTCATGTCTGAAGCCACTGTAAATATTTACAGTGTGTTTTATTCTGCAAACCTCACATACGCATAATCTTAGTAATACGCAAATCTTCAGGTTACTCTGCAAACTCCATATTTATGAAAGCTGTGTGTGTGTGTGTGTGTGTGTGTGTGTGTGTGTGTGTGTGTGTGTGTGTGTGTGTGTGTGTGTGTGTGTGTGTGTGTGTGTGTGTGTGTGTGTGTGTGTGTGTGTGTGTGTGTGTGTGTGTGTGTGTGTGTGTGTGCGCGCGCGCACGCACACACCCTATACCCGAGTAAATAATGAGCGCTTGCAGTTAATGCTATTTTCTTCCAAAGCACGGCATCCTCTAACTCCACCCACCCCCCCCCCCCCCCCCCCACCCCCCCACCCCACACACACACACACACACACACACACACACACCCCAAGTTAAGCAATAAGCTGTTTTATTTCAGCAGAAATGTCTGAGTGTTGTGGAAAGTATCTGATTTAGATGGCCGACAGTGGAGCTGAGGTAAACACCGTCTTTCTGAAGACTTCGTCCTAATTGGGTACTCGCTCAAAAAGTAACCCAGTGTATCAGTGATTGTGCTTGCTTGTCTTGTTCTTGCACCAAACGTACATTCCTGCAGTTTTTCATCATAGAAAAATAACAAGATTTACTTTTCATGCAGGTCGACCTTTCAAATTGCTCTCAATCTCAGCTGTATCGATCCGTTCCGTTAAGTTTTCAGAGGGGCTGTTTATACAACAATGTTTCAAGTGAATCGTTTCACGTTTCCATGTTTTGAAAATAATGTCTGTTTCCATGGAAGTGGCAGTGTTGTGAACATCAGGATACTACTGTCGGGAACATCTTTAAGGACAGTTTGGCTTTCGATGATGATCAGTATTGATCATCATCGAAAGACAGTTAATGACAGCTAAGGATTTCTAACAACAACTATTTTTTTATCTAATATCATCAGATAAGTTGGGCGCCACCTGTTTAACAGGAAATTATATCCAATTTGTTTTACAGTCCCATAAAATATATAAAACTATCAATTTTGGTAATTGTTATTAATTTAACTATTATTATCGATAGCCAAACTGCCTATGAAGTTGTTCCCAACTCGGTGCAACCAGTGTTCCCAACATAATGGTGCCCAATGTGAATGGGAGGATGAGGAGGGTAGTTGGAGGGTGGGGTTAGAAACGAGCAAAACTCCCACCAACCTAAGAAGTCGACCACATCGAGAGAGATGACAATTTTTCCTGCTTTCCACTTCTTGGCCACCATCAAATGTAATTATTGTAATGTATTAGGAGGTGCTGCCTGAGGCCAGGCCGTAAAACGCAGGCCGAACTCTCATAGGACCATCGCTGCTATTTCAAACTGTTCGATTCGTTTTTACGTCGAGAACTTTACGAATGTCCTCGATTACTCCACAAATGAGTGAAACACAGAAACTCTGGATGGGTCAAGCCAGACAATTAAGGTCTACTTGCATTTTTCTCCTTTTCTACTCCACAAACCTTCACGCAGTGTCTGAATTTTCAAACTGAGTGACTTCCATGAACAGTTTGATGCAAAGCGTCCCAAAATAATATTTAGTGATGCATAATTTATCATCAAAGCTTTTTAAGATCAGTTTACATTCACTGATATTTCTAAAATGGAGAAAGTGGTGAAAGCTCACATGGGAACGTTGATGCACATTGTGGAAATGTGAAGATTTAACACACACCACACATTCACTGAGGTCTTCAATCATCGAGCTCTCACTACAAGCTGTCTCCGCAGCTGGAAGTACTAGAGTACAATTACTTCTTTAAAAAGTAGCAGTTACTTTACCAGTTACCCTTGTTAATAATATTCATGTCTGTATTCATTTTAGTGTTGCTGTGACACATCAGTTATAATCTGTTAGTGGAAGAAGTTGTTTTATAATCTGGATGTTAGAGGGGGAAATGCTCCATTTAAAACATTCTGAGCTTTTTTCCAACACTGTGGGTGTGAATTTAAGACCATTTGTCAATGAAATAAGGTGTTATCTTTTCATGTATGCTGACAAAGAGTCTCTACTGCTTTCTGAAATTCAACAACTTCAAGAAAAAAAGCCTTGAAATTCCAAGTTTCAATTGAAATCGTTTATTTCCCCTGTTGAACAAAGGAACAATTTATATTTCAGGAACTCTTCTAAACTCCCCTTTCTCTGGTTTGTTTGTTTTTTGACAGGAGGCCAGTTTGTCTGTCTGGATGCTCTTCAGTGACAACACAGCCGCCACCCTCACGTACTTCGATCCGAAAGACTATAACCTGAACGCCTCCACACTGGATGACAAGGTGGTGTCGGTGTCCCAGGAGCCTCAGCAGCGCTGGCCTGTTGTGTTGGCCGAAGGTGAGGGGTCCGGCGAGCTGGTGCGTGTGGAGATGACTATCTGCGAGGCCTGCCAGAAGACCAAACGCAAGAGCATCATCGCATCCGCCGCCGTCTACGTTAAAGTCCGCTTCGGTCCCGAGGAGGACTCTGAGGAGGAGGTGACCACGGAGGGCGAGATGGATCTGGCGCCCGTCACCCGCCGGCCGATCGTTGATCCCAACGTCAGTGGGAGGATTTATGAGACTTCCAATGAGCAGCCTGCCAGCGTTCCCATCGACTACACCAACTTCCCCACTATCAGCAACCGAGAACCGCCGACTGAGAGCGACGAAGAGGAGGAAGATGACTTTGTGCATTCGCCTCGTAACATGACCGACCTGGAGATCGGCATGTATGCTCTGCTGGGTGTCTTCTGCCTGGCCATTTTGGTGTTCCTCATCAACTGCATTGTGTTTGTGCTGAAGTACCGACACAAGCGGATCCCCCCCGAGGGCCAGGCCAACATGGACCACTCCCACCACTGGGTGTTCCTGGGGAACGGCCAACCGCTGAGGGCCCAGTGCGACCTTTCGCCGCAGCAGGTGGAGAGCCCCAGCAACGCCCTGGAAGGCGTGCAGACCTGCTGCCACGGCGACCACCACAGCAGCGGCAGCTCACAGACCAGTGTCCAGAGCCAGGTGCACGGCCGGGGTGATGGAAGCTCGGGGGGCTCCACCAAGGAGAATGGCGAGGACGCCAATTCACCCACCTCCAAGCGCAAGAGAGTCAAGTTCACCACCTTCACCACACTGCCCACAGAGGAACTGCCCTACAACTCCATCCCCATCGCAGACGAGGAAGACATTCAGTGGGTGTGCCAAGATATGGGCTTTCAAGACCCTGAGGAACTGCACGACTACATGCGCAGAATAAAGGAAATAGCCTAAGATCAGAGGTACTTTCTAAAAAGAAGAACGTTCCTTTCTATTTTTCTCTTTTTCACCTGAGTGAAAGGTAATTTTTCACAGACTGAAAGGCCAGCTGTTGTTTTGGTTTCGTAGGGTTTATTCCATTTAGTTTGCACAGTGCTGTAATATCATACACGCTAACACAGTGAACACAGGGAAGCCAAAGACTCGAGCGGCGGAATCACCTGAGGATGCCACACATCTTGGCTGAAGCCAAAACGTTTGGTTGTGAAACTGAGCCTTGAACAGATGTGATTGTGGAGAAAAACTGACAGATAGGAGCGAAGGAACGTCTTGACGGGACTCAACAGTACTGTACTGACTCCGAACAAAGAGGCCTTTGATGAACAAATAACTGTCAAAAACTCATGAAAGCTTAAAAAAAAAGTAGTTTTTTCGCTCTTATTTTTATTTTTGCCAAAATAAGAAAAAAAACTTTAAATGGCGAAACCTTCTTCATCGTTGTTCTCAGTGTGGCACACTCATAATTTGTACTGATTCCGTACGTTTTTCTACATTTCCCAGGTGGACGAAATCAGCGCCCTGCTCCTGGTCCTGAAATCTTAATGCCTTATGAAAAACGGTCACAGTTCACTACTCATCTGAGTGTTTTCTCACTGCAGCTGGAGGCGGCGACGTGCAAACGCCAACTAGCGACACGACGGCTGCTCTCCAGCTTGAGGTCCCAACAGAAACAGAGCTTGTGCATTGTGAGGATCTCTGACAGTCTGCATGGAAAAAAAGGGTGATCTCGACGCACAATCAACAAACGCTTTTTTGTTCCCAAAATTTGTAACTGTTTATATTGTAATTATATAATCATCCATAGTCATTACTGAACTAAATATGTTACCATGCATCACGCGCATGTCGGACCTCATACATGCAGATATTCGTCTCTAGTTTATGTATATATATTAAAACCGGCCGGAAGTCGCGTCAAGAACTGGTTGAAATCTTTTATAGTCTTGTGGTGGGTCGATGGTTCCTCCTCCCACTGCTAACGTCATGATTTTTAACAAAAACTGGTCATTTGACTGTTTTGGGATTTGCTATGCATCCAAATCTTTTCACAATTTAGTTAAAACATTCTCACTCGGCACAAGATCTTCAGGCCTCTGCAGGAAACCATACCCACTGTTAGAGAACAACGGGTGCTCAGTTATTTACCAATTTATTTGCTTCAGAATGGCAGCCACCCCACGCTGTTTTCAGACACATTGTGTTATGTATGTGGTCCCTCATTAGTTCAGGACGACTAACTTCAATGTTGATGACTCAGATTGGCTTCAGTCACTCAAAATGAACAGCCTGTGTCCCGATGACTTCCTGGGAGATGGGAAGGTTACGACTTCTGAGTTAGTGGACATTCAGTAAACTAAATCTTTAAAAATATGACATTTATGGTTTTATCTTTCAAATACTAGTCACCTTGAATTTCAGTGTTGGCAACCATTTTTTAAAGATGGCCATCATTTAAAACTCAATGTTTTTCAACAACATATTGATTATTTGGTTGAAATAATGTGTTTAGACTATGAAGAAGACAAATTTGCAACTCTCAAATGTGTTGGTGCTGCTTTACAAGATGACAGAAAAGCTAATGTAAGCCCTGTTTACACAATGTTCAAAGTAAAATGCATGTGTCTTTGCATTTCCATTTCAGAAAATGTTTGCCTTTACACAGCAATGTTTTCAAAGCGATGTCCATTGCCATGGAAACTGTAGAAACACTGAAAACTAATGTTGTTAGCATGTTAGCCCACAAGTGGGTGCTGTTGTTTGTCTTTGTAATGAAACCATACACACATGCAGCAGAGAACAACAAGCTCTAAACATTAACAACAGGAGAACACGGACATTCTAGTGGACAGACCACCAAGTAGGATTACTATTACTGTCAAAATAAAGGTACCAAGTCCCAGGAGAATATGAACTGGAAGTCATGACACCATGGAGGAAACGTAGTTCTGATTGTCTCTATTATGACCGTGGAGCGCATGTTTTCCAAAAATTCCTCTTCGGGGGCCGTTCTTAAAAAGTTGTCAGCAGCTCTGAACACCACTGTCGTGTAAACGGACCCCCAAAATACTACAAAAGGTTTACATTTTTGCTTGAAAATGGTATGTAGACATGGCCATAGAACCATCCATCCATCCATCCATTTTCTGCTGCTTATCCGGGGCCGGGTCACGGAGGCAGCAGTCTCAGCAGAGTTGCCCAGACTTCCCTCACCCCAGACACTTCCTCCAGCTCTTCTGGTGGCACCCCAAGGCGTTCCCAGGCCAGCCGAGAGACATAGTCCCTCAACATAGTCCATAGAACCTAATATTATTTCTTTCATGATGTACTCTGATAACATCATTAGCTTAGCATAATGTAAGGTAATCCCTTTAGAAGCAGAATTTAATGTGTCAATTGGTTAATTTGAGATTATTTGTTTGTGATTTCTTGTCACCTAAATGCTCTGGCCCAAAAGAGGGAATTTCCCACTTCCCGGTTCCTAGCTGCATGAGATTGCGAGCAGCTTCTGAAGAGTAAAAACTTTAATGTTGCTGGTGGTAAAGGAGCTGTGACATAATACGACTGTGTTTGTGGTTGTTCAAGCGTCTAACTGAGGCTTTACACACCAATCAGTGCAGCCTGCAGACGCCACTTGACAAGTGTCATTATGAGGAAGTGTTAATTGCTACCAGTTCCATATTTACTGACGAAGCTAAAGCCCGGATCTGGACGTGTAGCAGGATGACAGCAGCTAATAGTGTTTTTAATTGCAGTTGCACTCTTCTGCAGTTCTGGTCCTGGAGTAGATAACTGGAGTTGACTGCTGAAGGTTAATGCTATTTTTGCTCTGATCTTACATAAAACGAGTTTCCTAATGAGACAAGCGTGTTAGAAAAATCACTCCATATTACATTTCTTCTCCGTTCTGTACTGTGCATCTAAGGGCTGGGATTCTTCTTTTATGTTAATTGACTGGCTGATTGTTCTTGATCCTGTGAGCAAACCAATGCTACCTGCTCCGTCTGAGGCGGTAATGACTGTCGGCTCCATTTGTCGCTCAAAACTGTCACTCAAACGGCATTTTGTTGCTATTATACCTGATGTTCAGTCCCTGTGGTGTTTGTAAAGACCTGATCTAGAATCACTCTCATCGCGGCGGCTCTGTTATGCAAATATCTGTTTCTTAAAGGACGAGTGTTGAATTAGATTAAATTCACACATCAGCGGGACACTGGGGACTTCTGTAACTCATCCAGGAAAAATCTGAGCATGCCTAGGAAAGTGTGTAAAGTTGTGGTTTTTTTGTTGGTTTTTTTTACATTTAACTGATGAAAATCAGACAGATAAACCATGTTTCTTTTGTATTGGCGTAGATAAATTACACACTAGCTGTTAGTGCTTACATAGCAAGGACCTATTTTTTTTTTTTTTTTTAATTGTTGACGCTTGTGCATATTTGCACATTTTAGTGAATAGAATAGAATTTTTTACGTTTCTGACTTGTAATGTTCCAAAATAATTGCAACGTAAAAACACAACTTATCTGAACTAAAAATACAAAAACAATGAGCTTGAAATATATGAACAAAGCCCAAGTCAGTGTTTTTTCCATTTATGTACAAACGCAGCACCAACAGACGTGAGTTGTAAATTTGTCTTGTTCACGGTCTAAAAACAATATTTAAAGTGAGCCAATAAGCAACATTTGGTGGGGGGGGGGGAGGGGGGGGGGGACGTGAACGTGCACACGTTGATTGAACTGGTGAGTTGATAACCTGCTTCGTAGGAACCTGCTATCAGGAAACTGAGAGACATCCTGGATATGTTGATCACGGTTCATAGTACAGGCCTCTGGACATTGTAGTTTTATCAACTAATTAATAACAATCCACTAGAATGTCCATGTTTTGCCATTGTTAAAGGACCCATATTTCGCTATATTTCATGTTTCACAGTCCATCCTATGCTCATGTGGGATAATAATTTGGGTGATACAGTATACAACTCTCAAAACTTGTGAAATTCTAGTTATTTCTTGGACTGAGGTGACGTCACCTCTCATGAAACGGGTGGTTCTCAGCTCCTCTGCCTCCTCCACCCTCACGGAGACTGCAGCCCAGCTCACAGCTGCTTCCTCCACCCCCTCGGTGACGTAGCCAGCAGCTCAGGCTCGTAGTTGTAGTAATGTACTTACAGATCTCTGCGCCTCGTTAGTCTTTTATTGTGGGAATAGCAGCAGGTTTCAAGATGAGCTTCTGAGTAAGTCCAGTTTCAAAGTACCGTAGTTCTGGAAGCTTCTTTGGTGAAGTGTCGCTCACAAACAAACACATTTTCTCCAGTGGACATGATGGTGAAAACACATTTTCTCCAAGTGGACATGATGGTGAAAACACATTTTCTCCAAGTGGACATGATGGTGAAAACACATTTTCTCCAAGTGGACATGATGGTGAAAACACATTTTCTCCAGTGGACATGATGGTGAAAACACATTTTCTCCAAGTGGACATGATGGTGAAAACACATTTTCTCCAAGTGGACATGAAGGTGAAAACAGCAGTTCAATGTGAAGCAGCAGAGACTGAGAGAGCACAGAGAAGAGGCTCCTTGGCACATTCGTGGGCGGGTCTTGTTTTGGTTTCTCCTCATGTCAATCTTCCTGGAGGCGGGGCTTCTCCAGCTCTGTGCTGAGTCAGCAAGGTGGTGCCCCGTCATCAACTTGAATCAACGCGTTGAGTTCTCCACCAGTTAGAACAGAGAAAGATCTCTGTGAACTCAAGCTTGAGGGAATCAATGAAAAAAACACTTTGAGGATGTATATGAACCCCAAATAGCACTTTTATCATGTTTAAAGCACAGAAAAGTCGATTTAGTGTAATATGGGACCTTTAATGTATAGAGCCTGTTGTTCTCTGTTGCATGTGTGTGCGGTTTCATTAAAAAAAACAAACAATAGAAGGAACTACTGGTTAAACATGAAAACTGCATTATTTTCATGACGTCATGTGAAACTTTTCTGAAATGAAAAAGCAAAACGGATGCATTTTCTCCTGAAACTTCGTCGTGTAAACGAGGCCTGGCTTATTTCTCTGAGACACTGGTGAAGCGCCTCCTCCCTCACGCTGAAAACGTGGCTCTAAACAGCTTCATGCAAAGTTTTCTCATATTTTCCTTCCTCATCAAGAATCCGGGTTCAAAAAAGAAAAAACAATTTTTTTTTTAATCATTTGTCTCACGTTAATGTCTTTTCTAGTTACTGCTGCTTTGTCAACATTCACATCAAAACAAATGTTTCTGGTTTTCTTTTTGCTTTCAAGCTGCAAGCAGAACCCCGGGCCTCTCACACTGTGTACATGAAGATCTTGAATTGTATGGACCCCTCCCCGCCCCTTCCTCCCATGGTGATCTGTGCGTGGCGTGCGGCTCAAAGTGCTCAGCTCAGCCGGCTGTGCCAAGTAACCACCACAGACTATAACATTGTAATGTACAGAGCACTGTTGAATTTCCTGTATTCTCTTGAAAGCAAACCCTTGTATTTTCCCGTTATATGTAAAGTACTAAAGAAAATGCAATACACGGTCTCTCTTTTTGTGTTTTTTGTCTGCGTGTTGAGTGGAAGTCAATGTGTGTTATTTAACCTTGAAGGAGTTTGGTGTTAGATTGACTCTGCAGAGGAACATTAGAGGTCATCACTGTGATGTAGCGGTCTGCACTCACTCCTCACTGTGGTCTTCTTGAACGCACACTTCCAGACACAGCAGTGGTGAAGGTGTTTGAATGAATGGATGGATCAAAACAATGAATTGACGCAAGATGCCTGATTAAATGGTGCCACATCTGTGAGGAACATGCATTTGTTGGATGAGCAGCAGAGCTGAGAGTCCAAGTTGCGTCCATCGAATAAGTGCAGATTATGCTCTACCACCTGCTCATCCCACAAATGCATCTCAGAGAAACAAACAGGATTTCAGTGAACAAAGAAAATATACCAGATATGAAAAAAATATTTATTAGATCTGTTTTAATCAGTATTACATTGAGGCAAGACTGACATGTAATGTTGTTTTATAAACAATAGTCATTATTGACTTTTTTTACTATAAAACTGAAGTTGAACATCGTTGTTTAATTTGATCCCGATTTTTATGGAATTACTTGGTCAAGTTATACAATTGTTTTCTGTTTTTGCTTTCTTTGGTTGTCACAGAAGTCAACATTTGAACCTAATTCAGTGACAACATTGAGAAAATTTTAAATAATGAAAAACTAGAAAATTCCCGCAGGAAATTTTATTGTGCCTGCCCCCTGCTGCCGAGCGAGGGCCCCTTCCTGTACTCTTGAGCCCGTGGCGGGGTCAAAAGTACGTGGAAACCATCTAATTCGCTAGTGCACCACCGATCGCAGTGCCCCCATGAGGCCACCCTCCAAATTTCAGCTCAATTGAACAAACTTTTTAGCATGCTAACAAGTGTTGATGCTGAGGCATTGAAAAGTATGCTACCTAAGATACTGTATGTGTGAGCACTATGTAGTCAACCATCATATTACTGGCCCAGCCAATCAAAGGAGCCATATGTGTTGCCAGGCAGATTGGCTGCTTCAGTCTGTGATGGCAGCCTGATTGGGTGCTGCTTGTGTGTGTTGGCATGGAGACGGATCATGAGTCACAGACAGCTGAAGCTGGTACAGATTATGAGGCTGTCTGAGGAAAGAAGGTGATGAAGCACAAACAGGTCCCAAACAACTGCTTATAGTTGGGGAACCGGGACACTTGGGTGAAAAATTCGGAAGAAGTTGAAAGACGTATGGTGTGGTTTTCGTGTCCTCACGATGTTCCGTCTCCGAGTGAGGACTTGAGACAAATAACTCAACTTTTGGCTGTGAGGCGGATAATGTCTCCCCAAACTACATTGGCGCGGATGAGAGGAAATCCTGCGCTTGCTGTCAATTAAGCCCTGTGGAGGGAGAACTGTGTCTCTCTGTCATGTCCATTGTGTTTACAGTTTGTATTATGATGAATGCTGTTAAAATATTTGCTTGTTTTTATATTTTTGTGCAAACACTTTAGTCTTGTTAAAACTTACAATCACCAACACTGTTGGGTGCAGGAGGCTTCATGCGTCTTGTTACAGGTTCGTCACGTCACTAAACTGAGTGCCAAACAAGGTTTTTTTTGCCAGTTTGTGTAAATGAGCTTCTTGCGGAGAAAAAAGAAAAAAATTGTAGGTCAATAACTGAATGCTTAACCTGCTCAGACCAAGTCATGTTCTCCATAACAAGTCAGAGCTTTGCCTCCTGACCAATCGGATCTCTTGGAAAATGACCTGCCCCTTCTTAAATGATGGTGATTGGTGCATGGGTTCAGGGCTGAGCTGTCGCAGAGAGGAGGAGATCAATTAATTCAGAACAATCTTTTTAACATAAAATAAATCCTGGTCACGGAGGCGTTGAAGGATGTTTTTGTTCTTGACTTGTTCCAAGTCTGTTTTTATCCACGAGGGTTGATGTGGAATAATGAGGTTAATGATCTCGCCTGACAGAAATGCAGAAACATGAATTCATGGAACGCAGAAGTACTCATGCTATCGCGGTGATTAATTAATATTCCAACACAAAACACTCAAACAGGAGAAACTGCCTCAAAACAACCAGATGGAAAATCAAAACAAAAAGAAGAGCAGTCAGAAGTTCATCCCAACATGTTTCTGCTGTAATAAGTACAGTGCCATCAGTTTCATAAAGTGCCATCAGTTTATGAAAAGATATATAAACTCACCAAGTCACACATTACCAAATCAGGAATGTTCTGGTTTTGAACGCAGCAGCAGTGTTGCCATTAGCTGCTCGATGTGTTTGAATTCTTCATAATCTCAGAGGATTTCTGTGTGATTGGTCAGACGCTGCAAAATGTGAACATGCACACATAGGTCTGGTTGAACCAGTGAGTTGAGAACCTGCTTGGTGATCAGGAAACACAGGGACCTGGATATGTTCATCCCAGTTCGTAGTACTGGCCTTTGGTGTGAACAATGTTATTTCAGAAAAAGTACACAGGTAATATTTTTGTAAATACCTTGCAGCCATGTGTGAACGTGGCCTGAATCTTTCAATCTGTGGGAATCTGAGGGTCCAGTAGTGGTCCTGGTGTTCCGGCTTGGAGCCGGTGTGTGGAGTTCTGAAACCCAAAAGCAGACCAGGAGGCAGAGCAGGTGCAATTAGCAATACTTTATTTATATTGCAAGACCTGGGCGATGAGGGAACGGAGACTCTGGGATGCAGAGTGCACAGGCTAGGGGACTGCAGCAGGGAGGCACGCTGCACCAGGAGGAGGTGCGCTGAGGACAAATGGAGTGAGGAGCCGAGAGCACACAAGGAGCACAGCGAGGAGCGCTGCACAGCGAGGTGGGGTGGCCGAGGACGCGAGAAGCAGGGAGTCGTGGAGCGCATGGGAAGAGCTGGTGACTCGGAACAGAGACACAATCTTCTGGCACAGGATCCGCCTCACTGCAGGGCTTAAGAGGTGGGAGCACTCAATTAGCTAATTACCTGCAGGACTGTCAGTGAGGGAGGATCCGGTGCTGGAGCGAGGTGTGAATCCTCACACCTGGAGGGTCTCCATCATTGATGTTCTTCATCCTGCATGTTTCACGTCTCCCTGCTTCAACAAACCTGAATCTATTGATCTTCGTGAAACATGTAAAAAGCTCAATAACGAGCCCCTGATAGGTGTGTAGCAGTTGAGAGAGACATAAAACCTCCAGGACCAGCATTAGACCCCCCATCCACCCTGAAGAACTGCCAGAACTGGAAGATTTCATTGACGACCATGAGAACGTGAGACATGAACACCTCCCATCTGAAACAGAAGCCGTCGGACGTCAGCAAACCTGCTGACAGTGTGAGGTGAGTGTGTTCATATTCATCAACCAAGATTAATCTCTCCACTCAATGAAGTGAAAAACAGAAACAAAGAATAATATTAAAGCAACTCCCAAGACCTCCATTTCATGATTAAATCCATTAAAACGCTCAGTGTGGCAAGTCGCAGCAACTGACAGTTTGCTGTCCTCACGACACGTGTCTCCTGTGTTGCCAGACAGCCAGCGAACCATTAAAGAAAAACTCCACACACAAGGCTTGCTTTTCTTGTTTAGTGGAGAATTCTTGCACAATAAATCGTAAATTGTGCTTATGTGTATGTGGTAACTGCAACATACAGAAAAGAAAGGAGCAGTCACCATCAACACCTTTACAGGCATGCTAAACACAAATAACTTGCTACACATTATAATACAAAAGAAACTGCAAACCATAAATTAACAACTTAAAGTAACATTTAGGAATATTTCTGACCTCTAATTAAGTACTTCTGTCACACAAATACTTACAAAGATGAAAATTTCCCAAGGCTCAATCATTTAGAGCGACACAGGGAATTCATAAGAGTTCCTCCAGCCTCATGTCTGCCACTAGGTATAGCTTCCACCAAGTGCAAGGACAACAAAGATCCTCTATGAGCGAGTGAGCACTCACTGCTGTAACACACCCCGATCCTCTCTGGAGGAGATGTATCACTCTGATCATTTTTTCCACACACATTTTATTATACTTTTTTCACGAATGTGGAAAACTGTTTTCTGTTCTTCAGTGACGGCCGGAGGTTCAGAAAGATGAAACTGAGACTCAAGGCTTAAGATGCAGAGTGGAATTTATTCAGACATAAAGCCGGAGCGCTCCCACACCTGACAGACAAAGACACATTCCCCAAACCATCCTCACACACACACAGGCATGCACAATCTGACCCCCCCGACAAACTTTCCCCCTTGTATATAAAGTTGTTTCCCTGTAATCTCATCCTCCGAGGCCAGTTGCTGGCGCCACCAGTAAAAACAACGTTGATTAATGGGCTCAAATCTAACAACAACGTAACCGGCCTGGGGGGCAGTGACCTGGCAGATGGCGCAACTATCAGTGAATACGTAGGCCCGAAATCAAACAGATCTTAGCTATTCTACAACAAATCCCTCCTTTTTGATCGTGAGATCAACACTACTACCAATACACATACAAGATGGAGACTTTAGCATATAAGATGGAATAATGCATTCACATTCACACTTACAACATTCATGATGACATCACATTTTGCTCTGGCAAAACACACTCTTTGTTGCATCTCATTTTTCTTTCTTTGCTTTGAATTTTAATGGTCACACAAACTCCCCCTTGACTCGCAGCCCCTCCGAGGTACATAAACCAGCCCTTCCAACACAACTATACACATAAGAATGTGCAGATGTTTACCAAATCAGTTGGAAAGTCACAGAGAATGCACCCTAGAGACTTTGAGCCGAGGATCCAGCCCAAACCTCTCCTTCCCCTCGGCCAATTCGGGAAAGGAGTAAAAGAGCTGGTCCCCTTGCACCTATGTGTGACCCAGAGAAATGGAGTACAAAGTTACCAAGTCATACAATGTAATGCATGAGTCCATTGAAATCATCAAAGTGACAATACAATTGTAACACTTGCATATCAATGCCATCATCTGAAACATGTCAATCCGTAATCTGTACAGGAGTAATACTGATTAAGGTATCAAACATACAAAGTAATAAACTCTTTTTAACAATGCCGGAGCAGCAATGGGTTTTCTTTTTTTTGTATAAGGAAATATAATGAATCTTTATTGAAAATCACAGCATCAAAGAAAACAGTAGATATTTAAGGCACATTCCCGTTGAGATCCCTCCTTTTCGGTTGTATTTTGCACCAAACCCCAAAAGACAGTGATATTGACTACCTGAGATCTTGAGCATGGAGTATATATATATCTATATCTGCCAAGATGGCGCCGTCCTAGCGGCAGCCTGTTGCAGCAGCTCCTGGTCTATTTTCATTACGTTTGTATTTATTACTATTTTTTTGCACTGTCCTGCGCATCTGCGCATCTTCGTATCTTGCAAAGCACAACGGCAAGATGCTTTTCCAACAGTTTGGACACTTTTTCTTCTTTTTAATTGCACTCGGGTCTCTTGGGATCACTGGGAGTCATGCCTGCAACACCGCCGGCATTGTTTACACTCGCGACCAGCTGATGGCCCTCAGGCGCCCGACCCTCTTGGCCGGAGAGAGACCCGCCGTACCGGAGGAGCTAAAGAGGAGACGGCGAGGATGCACAGCGGGGCTTAAACGGAAGGTGAAAAAGAGACGGTTTAAGCCACACATCCCCGCAGTCATCACGGGAAACGTACGCTCTCTGGCAAACAAAATGGACGAACTGGAAGCGCTCGTCAGGATGCAGAGGGAGAACAGAGAGTCCAGTATGATGTGCTTCACGGAGACGTGGCTGCACGAGCAGATACCGGAGTCTAACGTCACCATTCCCGGCTTCCAGACGGTCCGAGCGGACAGAGACACCACAGCGACCGGTAAGAAGAAAGGAGGGGGGCTCGCCGTGCTCGTAAACAACAGGTGGTGTCACCCGGAGCACGTCACCATTAAAGAGAGAGTCTGCAGCCGGGACGCCGTCGGACTTCGTCCTTATTATCTGCCGAGGGAGTTTACCTGTGTCATCGTCATCACTGTTTATATTCCTCCATCTGGTAATGCTGAAGCAGCGTGCGATACCATCCACACTGTGACTGCTAGACTGCAAACCAAACACCCCGGGGCCTTCATCATCATCACAGGTGACTTCAACCATGCTTCTCTCTCATCCACTCTCCCTACCTTCTACCAGTTTGTGACATGCACCACCCGTGGACATAAGACTTTGGACCTGCTGTATGCAAATGCTAAGGATGCGTACAGCTCCACTGCCCTGCCACCACTGGGCAGGTCAGACCACAACCTAGTCCTGCTCTCATCATCATGCCAGCCTGTGGTTCAGCAGCACCCAGTCACAGTGAGGACGGTGAGGAAATGGTCTCCTGAGGCCATGGAGACACTGCGTGGAGCGCTGGAGGCCACAGACTGGGATGCTCTGTATGAGCCACATGGCGAAGACATCGATGGCCTGACTGACTGTGTCTCTGAGTACATTGGGTTCTGCATAGACAATACCATCCCCACTAAAGAGGTCCGCTGCTACCCCAACAACAAACCGTAGGGAACCAGCGACCTGAAGGCCCTTCTGAATGAGAAGAAGAAGGCCTTCAGATCTGGGGACAGAGCAGAACTCAAACGGGTACAAAGGGAACTGAAGCGCAGCATCAGGGAGAGCAAGGACAACTTCAGACGAAAAGTGGAACACAAACTGGAGGAAAACAACAGCAGGGACGTCTGGAGTGGGATGAGAGAGATCACCGGCTTCCAGCGGAGAGGTGGGACTGCAGCTGAGGGGGAGGAACGATGCGCCAACGAGTTGAACACATTCTTCCATAGGTTCAACTCCAACACCTCCACGCCCGGCGGCCCCTCTACTGCTCCTACTAGCTACAACCCCCCACCCCACCCCACCACCCCCTGCCATACACCACCCCCATCACCCCTATCACCTCCCTGCCCCCTGTTGTAATCCACCACAGACCTTTTCACACCTCCCACCAACTGGACATCCTCCCAGCCACCACAGCTCCCCACCACCTCCTGCGGTGGACACCCCCCTGCCCCACCCTCATCACCTCCAACTCATCCACCTTCCACCTCAAACATTGCCATATCCTCCACCCCCCCGTCTGGACTCCACATCACATCCAGCCAGGTGAGGAGAGAGCTGGAGAGGCTCAAACAGAGGAAAGCTGCCGGACCGGACCGCATCAGCCCTCGCGTGTTGAAGGCGTGTTCCATCAGCCCTCGCGTGTTGAAGGCGTGTTCCAGCCAGCTCTGTGGAGTTCTGCAGTACCTCTTCAACCTGAGCCTACGCCTTCAGAGAGTGCCAGTGCTCTGGAAAACATCCTGCCTGGTCCCCGTGCCCACAAAAGGACACCCTGCTGCACTGAAGGACTACAGGCCGGTGGCTCTGACCTCTCACATTATGAAGGTCATGGAGAGACTGGTCCTGGCACACCTCAGACCACTGGTGTGCCCATCGCAAGACCCCCTGCAGTTTGCATATCAGCCCCATGTTGGGGTTGATGATGCAATCATCTACCTGCTGCAGAAGGCGTATTCCTCCCTGGACAGACCCAACTCCTCAGTCAGGATCATGTTTTTCCACTTCTCCAGCGCCTTCAACACCATCCCGCCCAGACTGCTGAAGGCCAAGCTGGAGAACATGAGGTTGGTGCTCCCCTCATCACTTGGGTCCATGACTATCTGACGGGCAGACCGCAGCTTGTGAGATTACGGAACTGTGTGTCTGGTCGTCTGATCAGTAACGTCGGGCCCCCCCAGGGAACTGTACTGTCCCCCTTCCTCTTCACCACATACACATCTGACTTTAAGTACTGCACTGAGTCGTGTCATCTGCAAAAATTCTCTGATGACACGGCCATTGTGGGGTGTGTTGAGGGCGGGGGGGAGGCGGAGTACAGGGTCCTGGTGGAGCGATTTGTGAAGTGGTGTGGGGAGAACCACCTGTTGCTGAACGTGGAGAAGACGAGGGAGATGGTGGTGGACTTCAGGAGGAACAAGCCCCTGCCCTCTCCAGTCAGCATCAGTGGGAAGGACGTGGACTTGGTGGACTCCTATAAGTACCTGGGTGTCACACTGGACCATAAACTGGACTGGTCCACCAACACACAGGCCATCTACAAGAAGGGCCTGAGCCGGCTCTACTTCCTGAGGAGGCTCAGGTCCTTTAATGTCTGCAACAAGATGCTGCAGATGTTCTATCAGTCTGTCGTTGCAAGCACCATCTTCTTTGCTGCGGTGTCCTGGGGTGTCCTGGGGTGTCCTGGGGTGTCCTGGGGTGCGGGCATCAAGGCAAAGGACGCCAACAGACTGAACAAACTGATCAGGAAGGCAGAGTCTGTTGTTGGCTCCAAGCTTGTCACCCTGGAGGAGGTGGTGGAGGACAGGATGCTGGCAAAACTGCTAGCAATCATGGACAATCCCCCCCCCCCCCCCCCCCCCCCCCCCCTCCACAAAACACTGGACAAGCTGAAGAGCAGCTTCAGCAAGAGACTGATTCAACCCCGCTGCTCGAAGGAACGCTACAGGAAGTCGTTCCTCCCCACGGCAATAAGACTTTTTAACACGTCGTCTACCTCCGCCAGAGCCTCATTATAGTTACTCACGCTCATTTCTTAAGTTATGTCCTACCCAGATATTTTTATATTTGTATATTTGTATATTTTTATTCCCTACTTTTTATATTCTATTCCATTGTATTTTATAAACCAGAATGCTGCAACAAAACAATTTCCCTTCAGGGATTAATAAAGTCATCTATCTATCTATCTATCTATCTATCTATATTGATTAGTGTCATTGATCATTGAAACAAGGTGAGCATCATCTTTATTCTACACCCACAATCATCATTGTCTAATTAAAATGTACCTACATCTACTTGAGTATTGTATTGATTAAACCCGATTGAGACGAATTAAGAGTACCAACAGTACCTTCATCTATTCGCTACTGATTAATAAACAAAACCTTCTCACTCCTTGTCGTTCGCGAACCACTTCAGCCTGTAATCTTCTTCTTTTTCAACCACAGTGGATGCCACGATCTGAAATGCCTGAAATGTGGTTTTCGTCACTCTCCTGCACATGAATCTTACAGTTGCAGCTCCGCAGATGATTATCATCGCTAAAGCAATCACACCTGTTATCACAGTGACCAGAAATCTGACCAGTCCAGTTCGCCAAGATCCAAACACGCCTCCAAAATTCCGAAAATCAAAACCATGTGAATCGTGAAGTTCCGCTATTCCGTTAGCCGTATCATGAACTAAATCAATCACCTCTCTCGTTGCATCAGAAATGTAAACACAGCACTCAGTCCCAATCACCATACACACACCTCCCTGAGCTGCCAGCACCATACCTAATGCCATTCTATTCGCCAACGCTACTGATTTTACCTCCTGCAATGCCTTGTTCCCCGCTGCAATCGCTCTGGTGGACCCATTCATATGACTCTCCAACACTCCACTCAACACCTTGATCTCCTGTTGATTAGCATACACACCATAAAATGGAAGCATCACTCCAAACACCTGTTGACCGGTAGACAATCTCCAAACCTGTTGATGTGAAGGGTGATACAATCCCAAAACTTCTGCCGTATCGACTTTCCTGATCATTGGGATCAGATAAGCCAGATAGCAAACTCCACTAAAACCCAGTTGGAACGCACCTGTACGCTTTCTCACCACAGATCATGTAAACTTCTTCCGGCAACTTCACTTTCGTCGTCTGCACCTCAATCACCTCCAGACACGAGCTCACTCCTAAATGCTCTCCTTCTCCTGGCACCTGTCCTTGTACCTTGAAACACCGAGGCACATTAGTCATAACGTGAACAGTAATCGGGGGATGGTATCTGGAACAGTCTCTCAACGAAGTGGAACTTTCCAACACCGGAGAGGCACAATGCTTAATGTTAACTGTTACTGAAAACACTGACTTGATTCCTGCACGTGATTTTATTAATGCATCTACTAACAGTGTGGACATCTGTTCCTGTGGAAGACACACCTGTCCCTCTCTGTACTGCGAACAGTTTGTTTGAGCTTAGGTTAGCTGAACCCTGAATGCAAACTCTCCTCACACGTACCTCTGGATGTGTGTGACCCGTAACAGAACCGTAACATTAAATCCTGTTGGTAAATGTTGTCTGTTTATCTCCTTCACCACCAAAGCTATGATGGGTTGATACCTGGCTGATTGACTCTCATGCATGTGATAAATTTGGCGTGTAACAATCCTCTTGACCTTCATTAAGGGCAGCTCCCACTCCACACTAGTCAAACAACCTGTAATCAGCACCCGTAAAAGGGATCGGAGTTAACATTGGTGAGTTAAGCCCCATTTCCACCGCACAAAAAGTACCGGCCTAGACCGGTCTAAACCGCTCCAGACCGCTCCAAAGGCGACCGCTTTTCCGCTCCCCTTCCGTTGGGGTGCCGGGGACCATGGAACGGGTCTGAGTTTGAGCTGCTGTCTGCTGATTGGTCAGTGATTTACGACACGCCCTCAATATGTTAATGTGCTGGCTGGATCCTCTGCTGTCAGTGTGGTCAGCTGTGCTCTGGTTGTTTTGATTTTCATTTTCTTTTCTTTGCTGCTCAACTTTAGTGTTTGTTGTGAAAGAGCGACTTGAGGCAGGGGGAGACCGGGGGGGAGGGACTTTGCATCACATTGGAGTTTTCTGTTTGCAGCTGTTGGGATCTGCAGGACCACAGAAAGTTTGTTCATTTCTGGGGAGAGACAATATTCATTTGTCATGAGACGCAGTCATGACATGAATTCTGACCCAGGAATGTAATGGCCTTTCACACCTAGAGTGGGGAAGGGGGGACATTCTCCAGGACCTTCCTCCCCCCCTTTCCGCTCAAGACTCTCCCCCATGCATTTAGCCAGTCATTGATTGGTTGAAGCTCCCAAATGGAAAGAACCTATATGAGGATATATGCACATATATGAAACCTATATGCAGCATATATGCACATATATGACAATATATATGCTGTATATATGCACATATATGACAATATATATGCTGCATATATGCACATAAATGCTGCATATATGACCATATATGACCATATATATGCTGCATATATGCACATAAATGCTGCATATATGCACATATATGACAATGTATGGGCTGCATATATGCACATATATGACCATATATATGCTGCATATATGCACATATATGCACATAAATGCTGCATATATGCACATATATGACCATATATATGCTGCATATATATGACCATATATATGCTGCATATATGCACATATATGCTGCATATATGCACATAAATGCTGCATATATGCACATATATGACAATGTATGGGCTGCATATATGCACATATATGACAATGTATGCTGCATATATGCACATATATGCTGCATATATGACCATATATATGCTGCATATATGCACATATATGCACATATATGCTGCATATATGCACATAAATGCTGCATATATGCACATATATGACAATATATGGGCTGCATATATGCACATATATGACCATATATATGCTCCATATATGCACATATATGACAATATATATGCTGCATATGTGCACATATATGCACATATATGCACATATATGCTGCATATATGCACATATATGACAATATATATGACAATATATATGCTGCATATATGGAAAGTCCCACATGGACAGAACCTACATAAACATATGTTTTAATATAGGTTTTGATATAGGTTTTGAATATATGTGACATATATAAAATTGGCCATTTTCCTATATTTTATGCACATATATGGACCTATATGCACAGATAGGTACATATTATATTTATATATATATAGCTCAGGTGGCAAGGCAATAGACTGGTGCACGGGAGACCCTGGTTCGATTCCCGCTAGGGTCACTGAGCAAATAACAGCATCCGGTGTGGGCCCACATGGAAAGAACCTATATAAAGGTTAGGATATATGTGGCATATATAAAATTGACCATTTTCCTATATTTTATGTACATATATGTGTGCATACATGGGCACATATAGGTGTGCATATATGCGCATATAGGTGTGCATATAGGTGGCCGTTTTCCTATATGTTATATACATATATGTGTGCATACATGCGCACATATATGTACATATATGTACATATATGTATATAACATATAGGAAAACGGCCAATTTTATATATGTCACATATATGCCAAACCTATATCAAAACCTATATTAAAACATATATGTTTATATAGGTTCTTTCCATGTGGGTCTCAGGCTTTGACACCTCCGAAGTCACACGTGGACAAAAGGCTTTCAGCCAGCCTCCATTCCACCTCTCTCTTGCAAAGCAAACTCCAAGGAGGTGGGTTGCTGGAGAGCAGCTCCCCCAGCGTTAGCAAACAGCTAACACCAGACGCTCTTGCAACCAGAGGCCTTCACTCCTCAACTCTTCTGCTGACCTGACCACGAGGGCCAGACCACCCTCTGATCCAGAGACCAGCACCCAGAGTCTGCTCTCCAGGGAACCACCCGGTTCCTCCAGGACGGGACCAGGGAAACAACGCCTCACAGAACTTCTTTGTGTTTTTCCTGAACAAGCAGGAAAACCATCACAGACCTGAGAGACCAGCTCCTCAGTCTGAACAAAGGAACAACCAGGAGCTGCAAAGAAGGACTCCTGAAACATCAACTTCATCTTCCTCTCCTCAGCCTGCAGAACCAGCAAACCACAGTTAGCAGGAGGTGCTAACTACAGGAGAAGACACCAGCTTCCCTCCAGCAGGACAACAACTGAACTCCAAGGAAGTGCAACCGAACACCAACAACCGAACACCAACAACCGAACACCAACAACCGAACACCAACAACTGAACACCAAGGAAGTGGTAACAAACAGTTGTTTGTTACCACTTCCTTGGTGTCTTTAAAGAAGGAGTTCGGCATTACCTGAGATTAGTTAAACCTGATGCTATGATAGAACTGTTTAACTTTATGAAGATGTGTTGATTCTGTTACAGTGATCGCGTTCTGGTGATAATGATATTAGGCACCGTTATCAACTTGTAAACCAACGTTAGCTCTGCCACAGACACAGGGTCTGCATGCTAATCTTTGCTTTACTAACTAGTTAACTCACAATCCTACACATATCACATCAAAGACAACATCACACAGTAACCGAACACCATCTGACGACTCCTGACATTTTACAAGACAAGTCTCATTCACATAAACTCATTCTAGAAATGGTCCTTTAGCAGAGACACACCAGAAGCAGATGCTGTGGCTAGCTTCTATTGTTCTATAGCTATCAGCACATGGCCGAGACCCAGGACAGACCTCCTGCTCTCTGACAACCTCCATTTGGAATGTAGTTTCTTGTGATCCGCCATCTTGTTTTGTAGTTCCATCACACGTCTCACACACACACTCCCTCCACCTCTCTCTCTCTCTTTCTCTCTCCACACACACACATGCACCTACACACACCCAGCTGTATACAGGTAGTTAGAATCTGTGTTTTATTTGTTTTCATTGTTAATAAATATAATTTTTGGAATCATACTTGCTGTGTTATTAATGTGCACAAAGGTGAATGAAATGTCGACCTCTTCTGTGTTAAGAACTCCAAAATCCTTTAAGCTTTACTGTTAATTCTGGTAATTGTAATTAATTTAACTATTAATTCAAATTCCCGATTAACTGTTTAGTATATCTTATGAGACTGATAGAACTGAATTGGCCATCATTTCCTGTTAAGACAGGTGGAGCTCCGAGGTTCTGATACAGATCAGATTAAATTTACACAACATTATTAATAACTATCTTTGATAATTATTAATCATTATCGATAGCCAACCAAAACATAAATAGTAAATCCCTACATAATGGTGCCACGTGTCCGGGCTACATAATGGTCCCAACACAGCATAGCGCTCGCCGTGGCGTGGATGCGCGTCCGGGACACCGGAGTCTGGAGCTTTCGTCTCCGGCGCTGACCGCGTTCCGGCAGCTCCGCTATCCAGAGGCGGTCAGCGTTCTGTTCAGCCGCGGTCAGTAGCGCTTTATCGTGGGGACGGACCGCGGAAGCGATGAAAAGGAGCTCGGAGCTCGGAGCTCGGCGCCTCCGTGTTCCTGCGCTGAGCTGCCGGACCGCGATCAGCGCCGGAGTGGAGAACCTCCTGCGTTTGAGCAGAAAGCTCAGACTCCCGTGTCTGTGCCTCAGCCAACCGGGGGGAACGCTCCGGCCACTTGCCCCACACCTGAGCGCTCGAGTGCGGGGCAAGTGGCCGGAGCGTTCGCTCTCTCACAACAAACACGGAAGTTGCGCTGCAGCTCTCCGCTGCAAAATGACTGCTGCAAAAAGTAACTTTTTTTTTTCCGCTGCAAAAAATAACAGTGCAAAGTGGAGAATTTAAGCAACAACAGAGGATTCACAAGATCTACATCTGACGACTTTCTTTTCTGTTATAATGTCACATTTCCGCGGAGCTCATAAGCCCCGCCCACTTTTAACGCTCCTCTCTGCAGTGGGGACGCGACCCAAAATTTCGGTCGGGGTCTCTATTCCATATAGTCAGGTTCACTGTGTTCAATTTTATAATTTCGTTGGTTTTTTGTGGAGATTTGCAAACCTATACATTTTTGGAAAGCTTAGGACATCAGGAATCCGAAAATCGATGTTCCCATTTGCACAAATGTTCCGAAGGCGGCCATTTTGGATATTCAAGATGGCCGCCAACAAAAACCTATTTTTCGCAATATCTCGGCACACGGGCAACCTAGAGTGTTGATTTCAAGACCTATACCTACATTTTTGGGGACAAGGAATCATTTGAGTTGTGAGACAAATCAACGGCTGAAAGTTAACAATATGTATAACAAGATAAATAAGTAATATAAGGAAATTTCTCAATGACATTTAGTGTTATAAGATACTTACCCTGGTCATAATAATGGTACAAATTCATCAGATGAGATGTAGATTGAAAGCTACTCACCTCTCTTTTTTATATTTGCAGGTTTTGAGTCAAGATGAGTGAAATTCCTACACGGCATTCATACAATCCACCTGGATCCACCAACTGGCAGCAGTGCGTGATCTGTCAAACATTTTCAACTAAAAATGGAACGCTTGTCAAACAGCCCAAACTGGACTAATTTGATTGCTTGCTAGAAGCAGTTCGTGATAGGGCAAACTTCCATGATGGAGAGTATGTTCAAATAGACAGGCGGTTAAAGGATGAAACAAGTGACAGCTTAAAAGCTAACAAGGCAGTTTGGCATCGTCTTTGCTATTCAAATGCAACATGCAAAGTAAAGATACAACGTGCCAAAGAACGCCATGAGTACAATATGTCAGTTGGAAGCTACTCGGAGAAAAAACGTGGACAGAAGAGAAAAAGCATTGATATGGATGAGCCATCAACTTCCACCTCCACAAGTCCATTCACACGCTCTGCAACAGCTCCGTTCAATAAGGAACATTGCTTTTTTTGCCAGGAAAATAATGAACAACAATTATACACTTTAAGAACAGAGAACTGTGGGAAAGCACTATGTGAAGCTGTGGAACTTTCAGAAGATCCCATCTTGCAGACTAGATTAAACACATCCATCTCGCCATCTGATGCACACGCGATAGATGTCCAGTGTCACAAGCGATGTTGGACCAAAAAGGTATTCCATGTTCTGCGAGTCAAAGGTAACAAGGACTACGCAGAAAAAGGCTATCCATTACAAACATCCTGTTTGATTGAATTGATAAGCCTCATCGACAGCCAAACCCAAAATAAAGCATACCTATCCATGCAAGATATAGAAACAACATACATGAACATGCTTGGAGGACCAGATGCGTTAGCCAATCATTTCCCAGCGTACAGTCGACGATGGCTTAAGGATAGAATCCTTTTGGAATTGCCCCATGTAACTTCGGTTCGACAAAAGGACAGAAGGAAATCCTCTATTCTCTATTCACCAGATGCATGCGAGTCTGATATGGTTCAATCTGTTATAACAGAAAATGAAATGGATGACTTGAGCATCATCTACAAATCGGCAAGGGTGCTGCGGAGATGCATTGACAAATTTGATCCCAAGGAAAAAACATCTAGTTCCATACAAGTGACCAGCGATGAGGATGATGTTCCAGCAGAGTTGTATGCCATGATCAGATGGATTATGATAGGGCCGGCAGAGGCATTGGAGACAGAAAAAAGAACAACTGTCGTCAACAGAGCAGTGCTCACTGTGAGCCAAACCCTTATGCATGGCTTCAAATCCCAAAAGACACCAATGACCAGTTGAAGCCAGTAATGACAGATGTTGATCCGGCTCCCAAGGCCATCATTGAGATGGTGAGATGTCAGTGCAAAGGAGACTGTTCATCACAACGGTGCTCCTGCCGTTCTAACAACCTGACCTGCACTGACTTATGTTTGTGCAGCTCTCAGTGTGACAATGATGAGGACTGTCAGCCAGGTGGTTGCTCTGACGATAGTGATAATGACATTTGAACAATGGTCGGTGTGGTGCTCATTATTATGTTTATAATATGGAGTGTTGTAAGTTCAATAAATGTAATTTCAATTGAAATTTGTTGTCTTCTAGTTCATTAGTTGTTCACCTAAATCACCACAGCCTGCAGTCTGATGATGTACATGAATAGAGTTGTAGTCAAGTCGACAGACTGGGGACAGGTATATTATATCCTGTGATTTTAGGATAATGTGGAATATTGCTTTTAGCATATGGCTACAGTTTTTAACAAACTGTTACAACCAATCTCCATGTGCATATCATGTTAGATGATCTACTTCAAACGAAGTAAGGGTAGATGGTGAAGACATTAGATTGCTGATGCAAAACAGACTTTTAACTGTACCATTATATTCAACCGATTTGTTGTTGCTTTAATTTCCCAAGAATCATCACAGGGGAAATTTGTGTACCCGTACACCCTTTTAGATGATCCCAAAAGATTCCTTGTCCCCAAAAATGTAGATATAGGTCTTGAAATCAACACTCTAGTTTGCCCGTGTGCCGAGATATTGCGAAAAATAGGTTTTCGGTGGTGGCCATCTTGAATTTCCAAAATGGCCACCTTCGGAACATTTGTGCAAATGGGAACATCGATTTTCAGATTCCTGATGTCCTAAGCTTTCCAAAAATGTATAGGTTTGCAAATCTCCACAAAAAACCAACGAAATTACATAGTGAATCTGGCTAATACCGCTCCGTACCGCTCCGCTCCGTCCCGGCACTTGTGTGCGGTGGAACCGGGGCTTTAGTAGACCTAGGCATGTTCTGACACACCCAACAGTTGCTCAGATTCTGCTGTGTGGCATAATCGTGCATAATCTGAATTGCCAAGCTCGTCTTTGTACTTTTCTTCACGTTTTTAGCTCTGGAAGGGGCAGACAGATGTGGAATGGCTAATTGTCCTTCACCAAGCTCCACATCCGGGCATTGCTCCGCTCTCTTCTCCTCTGTGAAGCTCACCTTCCAGGCGGTGCAGTTGGGATCTCCTTCCAACTGCTCTCTCGTGAAGCACCAGAACCCGTATGGGCTCGGACGCTGAAGGTTCCCCAGATTCAGAGTCACTTCAACTCTTGACCTTGTTGCCTGCACCACTGTGAAGTGTTCAGACGCCAGCGAACCCCACCACAGCTTTTTCCTGTGAACATACTTACATACGCTACCTACGCTACAAAACAGTCATTAACAGTGCACCTGTTATTGCTGCAGTGAAACGAAGCCTGCTTCACTGATCTTGGCCTTCTCCCCAGCCCTTCTGAGCTGGAGAAATGATTGTCGTCATCGTCGTCATCGTCGTCATTGTCGTCTGGACCGCTGCTAAGTGCCGAGGCACTCGCCGCTCCAGTATCAAAGTTCATATGTCTTGGATCTTCATCCATTTCAGTAAACAGGTAAGCCGACCTGTCTGAATCTGTGAATGCACATCCCCCTGTATCCGCAGTGAGGGAAAGGATACCATGGACCCCGAACGCCAGCAGTAGGATGATGGGCACCCATCCTACTACTCGTTTGAAGGCTCTCCATCCTTCTTCAAGTCGGGCTCGTCCGAGCCGGCTTGGTCTGCCAGTGAGGTGGTGGTCTGGGGTGATGAGCGGCACTGTGTCGCATGTAGCCACTCCGCTCTCCCCTCCACCTTCAGAGCTGTTCTCGTCACGAGCAACACCTGATATGGCCCCTTCCATCTAGGGGACAGAGACACTTTATCGAGAGATTTGATCAACACATAATCACCCACTTGGAAAGGATGAATTGGTTCATCTCCTGGTCTCGGCAGTCTCAGACACCTGTAAATGAAATTTCCGTAACGTTTCTGTTAGTTTCAACATATATGTGGTCATGTAGTCCTCAGTCCACAACAGAGTTACTTTGTGTGGTGTCAACGGTGGGCTAGCCCCTGTGGACATTGGCCTCCCCATTAACACCTCGTGTGGGCTAAGTCCTGTTGTTACACTAGGTGTGCTGCGTATAGCATACAATACCAGTGGTAATGCCTCAACCCATTTCAAACCTGTGGACATCATGGTTTTTGTTAGCTTGTCTTTGATCGTGCCATTTGTTCTCTCCACCTGGCCCGAACTCTGTGGATGATAAGGAACATGTAATTTCCAATCAATCCCTAACACAGAAGCTAATGACTGTGTTATCTTTGCTACAAACGCCGGTCCTCTGTCGCTGTTAATTCCCATCGGAACACCAAACCTGAGAATTATTTCTTTCAGTAGACATTTTACCACGGTTTGAGCGTCTTCCTTCCTGGTTGGAAAGACTTCAGTCCACTTTGAGAACTGATCAACAATCACCAACAAGTGTTTAAAACCTTGACATGGTGGCATATGTACAAAATCTATTTGCATATTTACAAAAGGACCCGTCGGTGGTACCAAATGGTCATGTTTAATGACCCCGTCATTCTTCCTGGTTTGTTGACATATCATGCACCTGTCCACTAATGCCTGTGCCTCGGCTGTCATACCTGGAGCAAACCATTGTGACCCGATAACATCACATATCCCCCTCTTTCCGACGTGTGTAGGCCCATGTGCGACATGAGACAACACTAGGAGGAGAGACTTTGGGCAAACCGGCCGACCACTCGGGTGAAGCCACAAGCCAGACTCCGGGTCAGGAGCACAACCTTGCCATTCCCACACGAACCTTTCTCGATCATCAGCGCGGTTTTGCAAATCCACGACATCATTAAGAGAAGGAACCTCTATTGGGACTGCTGGTTGTGTAGAAAAAAACCATGACACCATGGTAGGAGCGGAAAACGCGGCTTGTTTGGCAGCAGCATCTGCCATCGCATTCCCTTTAGAAACACGATCAGCAACAGTTGTGTGAGCAGCACATTTAATGATTGCTAATTCAGAGGGCAACAAAATCGCATCCAATTGCTCAGCCACTAATTGATGATGTTGAATAGGTTTACCCGAAGATGTTAGAAAACCTCTCATTTTCCAAAGTTGGCCAAAATCATGTGCAACACCAAATGCATAATGAGAATCTGTGTAAATGTTTGCAATTTGGCCTGCAGCCAGTCTGCAAGCTCTGGCCAGTGCATGCAGCTCAGCTGCCTGAGCCAATGTACCTGGCGGCAAAGAACCCGCTTCCACCACCGTCCAATCATTAACCAGTGCGTAACCTGCACGGTAATCATTATCACTAGGTCTACAGGCAGAACCATCTGTGTACAAGATCATATCTGCATTCTCGAACGGGGTCTGTTTCAACCCTGGCCTCGGTGATGTACATGTGTCAATGACTGCTACACAGTCATGGTCGTCATCAACCTCGGTGAGTGGAAGAAGTGTGGCTGGATTCAACGGGGGGGAATGCTTCAATGAAATGGGGGAACTTGAGAGAATGATTGCTTCATAACCTGAGCGTCGTGCTGCTGTCATGTGTTGAGTAGCGGAAGTGTTAAAAATGTGCAAGACTGCATGTGGCACATGGACTACACAATCATGTGCAAGTACAATAGGTGATGTTTCATCAATCATGGTGGCCACCGCGGCCACCGACCTTAAACAACCCGGCATGCCAAGGACAACTGGGGAGAGACGCGAGGAGTAATGCGCCACAGGACGGTAATGCACACCATGCTTCTGCACCAACATTCCAGTAGCAACACCCTCCTTTTCATGCACATGTAGATGAACGGCTGATGGTAGTCCGGCAAGCCAAGCGCTGGAGCTGAACTCAACGCCTGCTTGAGTCTCTGAAAAGCATCTTTCATCCCGGCGGTCCACTCCACCTCTCTCGGAGCAGCATTCAGAGTAGCAGCTCTCAACACACAATCCATACCTGCATACTCAAAAATCCAGTGACAACAGTAGTTTGCCATACCAAGGAACGATAACATGTCCTTCTTGGTTGCTGGTGGTGACATATTGGGGAGAAGTTTCACTCTCTCGGGGCAGAAGCCTCTGTCCATCCCTCAAAACATGGCCCACATATGTAACTTGAGGCAAACAAAACTGAAGTTTGGCCAACGACACACGATGACCACACTGCCAGTCTTTTCAGAAGCAAGATTGAATCAGTTCTACAGTCCTCAGGTGTTGGTGAGGCGATGAGAAGGTTGTCGGCGTATTGAACAAGCGTGCTTCCTCCCGGGACGTACAGGTCCTCCAGGTCACGCTTAACCGCTGCTGCATACACCCCTGGACTCTCCACAAAGCCCTGGACTAACCTCGTCCAAGTATACTGTTTACCTCTGTAGGTAAAAGCAAACAGATTCTGACTATCTGGGTGCAATAGAATGGAAAAGAACGTAGCGCACAAGTCCACGACTGTGTAGCACGTGCTATTAGAAGGCAAAGAAGCCAAAATGGTGTTGCTATCTGGAACAACAGGTGTTGCTGGTACAACAATGTTGTTAATTGCTTGCAAATCTTGAACAAATCTCCATTCATTAGGTCTGCCTGGTTTTGGAATAGGCAGAATTGGTGTATTACAAGGATTGGAAGTTTCAATCAACACCCCTTGGTCAATTAGGGATGAAATCACATCAGCTATTCCATCAATAGCTTTTTGGGACAAATTATATTGTCTGATCATTGGAAGTTGAACATTAGGTTTGACTGTAACTCTGTGTGGTTCTGCAGAAGCTATTAAGCCTACATGGTTCTTATGTTTGGCCCATAAGCTGGCTGGCACCTCAGCCAAAGCCGAAGGTTCACCAAACGTAACCTGTTCCGGTGGTTGTTGTAACACAAATGCACTGGGAGGCAGGGTAAGCGGCTCCTTTCGCCTTATCAGGAACAAATCTTCTCCAAGATCTGTAACAACATTGTTTGACTCACCCACCGATGCCATCAAGGCCTCACAGCACGCCACCATTTCACCCACTCTGTGTGGTTCACACCCTGTAGAAACAGCCACAGTTACATGAGGATATGAATGCTCAACATCATACCACACATATTGTTCTTCCGTTAATTGCACTGGTATTGCACACCCTTGTGGTCCAACAAACATAAACTGTTCACATAACAGTTGTTGTTTTGAGTTCAGATTAAATTTTGCATTTTCGTCATATCTTTTAGAAGGATTGAAGGCCGCTGTACTGTAGCATTTTATCACTGGTCTCATTGTTGACATAAATGAAGCACACTTTGGACATTCCTTTGCGAATCTTTGAACATTTTGAACTGAGAAAAAATCACTCATATTGAATCCCGGCAGATCCCAGAAATACAGACTGTCTGTTGCTTTATTGAGCACTTGAACAGCCTGCATTGCCTTGCCCTCCGGAATTGTCAAAAACAACCCGTCTGGAGTGCAATGAATGGATGCATTCAGTTTGCACTACAGGTCACGTCCCATCAGATTGATAGGGCTTCTGTCTGAAATAATACATGAATGCTGAAAATTTGAATCTTGAATAGCAATGTGAGCCTTCTCAGACATGTTTTCTGAAAGTAGAACACCAGAAACTCCCACTGTGGTAACAGTTTGCTCAGTTGGATTGCAAAGGATTCAAGGATTCAAGGATTCAAGGATTCTTTATTGTCATATCAAAGAATGATACGAAATTTGGACTCAGGTCCCGGTGAGCCAGTAATAAAATATATAGTAATAAAATATATAGAGCGTAAAATATATACAAATATACAAGAGCAGAATGTAAGTGTGAAGTGTTTGTAGTGCAGGAAGATGAGGGAGTCTATGGAACATGGCTCGAGTTCACAAGTCTCACAGCTTCGGGGAAGAAGCTGTTCCTGAGCCTGGTGGTTTTGCTCCGAATGCTCCTCAGCCGCTTTCCTGAGGGGAGGGGCTGAAACAGTCCATGTGCTGGGTGGGTGGAGTCCTTCATGATGCGGAGAGCCCTCCCCCTGCATCGTGCTGTGTAGAGGTCCGAGGTGGTGGGGAGGCCGCTCCCGACAGTCCTCTGAGCGGCCTTTACCACCCTCTGCAGAGCCTTCCTCTCAGCGGCGGTGCATCCGCCATGCCACACAGTGATGCAGCTGCAGAGGACGCTCTCCACCGCACAGTGGTAGAAGCTCCTCAGGACGGAGCTTCCCAGACCTGCTTTCTGCAGCTTCCTGAGGAAGTAGAGGCGTTGGTGGGCCTTCTTGACCAGACGGGAAGTGTTGGCGCTCCAGGTGAGGTCCTTGGACAAGTGTACCCCCAGGTACTTGTAGCTGGAAACCACTTCCACAGCTGCTCCTCCGATGTGCAGGGGAGCGGAGGAGCACCTGACCCTCCTGAAGTCCACCACCATCTCCTTGGTCTTTTCCCTGTTGATGCAGAGGTTGTTTTCACTGCACCACTGCATCAGGTGTTCCACCTCCTCTCTGTATTTGGACTCATCGTTGTTTGTGATGCGTCCCACTACTGCTGTGTCGTCCGCAAACTTCACTATATGACAGCTGGGGTGTATTGCCGTGCAGTCATATGTCAGCAGAGTGAACAGGAGGGGGCTCAGCACACAGCCCTGAGGTGAGCCGGTGCTGAGGATGATGGGGGAGGAGACGGTGTCGTTGATCCTGACAGTTTGTGGTCTGTTGGTCAGGAAGTCCAGGATCCAGTTCCCCAGTGTGGGGCTCAGTCCAAGGGAGTGGAGCTTCTGCACCAGGGTCTGCGGGATGATGGTGTTGAAGGCTGAGGAGAAGTCCAGGAAGAGCAGACGGACATAGGAGTTTTTGCTCTCCAGATGGGTGAGGGTTGTGTGGACCACCGATGAGATGGCGTCATCGGTGGAGCGGTTTTTCCTATATGCGTATTGGTGGGGGTCCACAGTGACGTCGATGGAGTCCTTGATCTGAGTCATGACCAGCCTCTCGAAGCACTTCATAACTACCGGGGTTAGTTCACCTGATTTTACCGTTGATATTGTAGCACCAGAATCAACCAAAATTTCAATTGTTTCACCGTTAATTTTGATTGGGTTAAATGGATCGTCTTTAGGAGACGTAGTTAGCCTAATTCTAGCTGCTTGAACAAACTGTTGTGCTGATCCTTCCTCTCCATGGCCTCCCTATGCCTGATTTAAATTGTCCATGTACTGTTGCGGTTGTTGTGTCTGTGGTTGCTGCTGTATCTGTTGTTGATTCTGTGGCAATGGTTGTTGTTGCAGCTGCATGTGCGGAGGTGTAGTGTTCCTTCCATAGTTAAAATCTCTGCGATTAAACGTCCTTCTGGGTCTGTTCTTGTGATGTGGCTGATGTTGTGATCTATGTGGACATTCCCTGTACCAATGATCCAACCCCCCAACATCCGTGACATGGTTGCCTTTTGTTTCCCTGTTGACCTCCACCCTTCCTCTGGTTGTGTGTACACTGAGACACATCAGTTGGCCCTCGGCCATAATCTGAGTTCCAAGCCGTGGCTGGAGCTGATATCAGATAGTTCACAATCTGCCCAGGAGTGGGTGTCGGGGTGTTACATACCACGCTGGGATTCAATGGATTGTACATCTGCTGATTCATCTGATTAACAGAAAGACATGGGTTATTTGTTGCAAAAGACTCCTGACGATACATCAACATCAAACGATCA
Organism: Blennius ocellaris; assembly: GCF_963422515.1. Lineage (NCBI taxonomy): Eukaryota > Metazoa > Chordata > Actinopteri > Blenniiformes > Blenniidae > Blennius > Blennius ocellaris. The sequence continues at coordinate 2,155,752 of NC_137663.1, read as the reverse complement.
ACCGTCTCCTTCCATGTTTTCGTTTGCCAATCCAAATGCATCAGCTTGTAAAACTGTGAAACTTTAGGCCGCACATTATTCAACAAAGTCTGAACTGCAAAACCTTCATTCTTCGTTCTATCTAATCTGGCCCAGCTGTCCCACATCATAACAAACCTTTCAATGTATCGAGGGAGGGACTCCTCCTTCTCCTGAATACAGTGAACCACACGTGAAAAATCATGAGATGTTTTCGCACATTTTTCAATCGCTTCTTTACATTTGCCATTAAGCCATGTAAACATCGGCTCCGTGTCACCATCAGCATCCCACAACCCATTATGTGGATCTGCTGTAAACTCAAAAGAGTCCTGGCAACTCCCCCATTCCTCTTTGTAGGAGAAAATGATTAACTGTTTCACATCTGGTATCAAACAGTTGTAAATAGTGCATGTCCGTGTCAACCAGCTCAAATAAGCAGCAGGGCGTCTAATCGGATCCGGAGCACATTCAATCATGTTAGTGATCTCTGCAGGAGACCATGTTTGCACACTGGTACTTCACCTAGCATGAGTTTAGGAGCATTAAACTTCACATCCTTAACCTGACTGCGTGTTTTTATGGTTTTTTCCATGTGCTTCTCTTTCTCTCTTTTCTTTCCCTGTTGTGGCTTCTCATCTTTCACAGGGAGGGTGGGGGCTGAGGCTCCTGCGAAAGAGCCCTCCGTCACCACCCTCATCCTCTGATTCGCCTTCTTCTTCCTCCTCTGACTGTGACTCCTCCTTTTTGGACCGCCCCTTCGCTTTTCCTGAATCTGCACTCTGTCCATGTCCTGCGCTCTGACCGGACCTCTTGCCTGACTTATTAAACAAACCTGAGGCAGCGGCAGCCATTAACAGAAACTCAGTGACTTTTCTGCATTCCTCTACTCTGTCCATGATCTTGCTCTTTGCTGTCTGTACCTTTTCTACTTCGCACTGCAACTTCTGAACGGCTTCCTGGTTCTCTCTCTCCTCCATCTGCGTCTGTCCCTCACTCAATTTCGGACACTGCAATGCCTGCTTGTTCGAAAATAGTGAACACTCTGGAGATGCCGCAAATGGATGCGTCAGCTCGGCGGCTGCGCTGTCAAAGACCGTCAGATTACACAATCCCAAAGTTTGTCGCATGTGTTCAGTCGTTTGTAAGTTTGCAGGTTGGCGCTTCAACCATCCAAACAGCATAGCTTTAACTCTTTTTTTTAGCACAATCAGGGTGTTTGTTCATCATTTTTATCATTTCCAAAGATCGTGTTTGAAGCACAGATTCCAGAATCGGTATGTGTTTGTCATTACATTTTGCAGACTCTTCCTCTATCATATTTTTTAGATCAGGAGTTGCCCAGTCAAATTGTTTTTCATTTGATTTCGTGTTTTCAGCAACTTGTTTCCAAACTGTTACACACTCAGACATGTAGTTCGCATCCCAAGAGATAAATCAGCGGACGGCTGAGAAACTCTCTCTACCAAATTCAATAAACAATCCAAAAATGATCCTTCCACGGGCCAAGAACCTCCAGTTCTCAAATGTATCTTTAGTTCTGCCAATCAGCCCTGCCGGCGTGGATCGGCTGTACTTTTTCTCCAAAACCTCCTGTGGGTCTGCATGCTCAGTTTGTGTGTCAGTTGTATCTGCATTCAATGTGTGTGCGTCTTTACTGCGTTTACTTTTAGCCTTGTTTGAAATTTTCGTGTTTCCAATCTTTATGTTTTGACCTTTATCAACCTCTGTTGTGGACTGATTTGACTGTGTGTTACCCATGTTTACTGACAATTCACAAAATGTTAGTAAAATGGGGGTTACATGCAACAACACACAAAACAACACTAAGCAAGACACGCTGCACATCTCCACAATTCCCAGAGCATCTTTTTTTAAATAATAAAGTTTCAAACAATAGTGAATTTTAGTGCGTTGGTGAAGAATTATTGGCAGTATTAACGGAGAATGGTATGCATCCCAATTTCTCCTCCTGTGGAGTCCTCGCCTAAATGCTCCACAGTCCTGGCACCAGCTTGGGCTGTTCTCATAACAGACTCTGTTACTGCACGACGCAGTGAAACGACCCCAAGACTTTCTGATCACCCGTAACTCATCACTCAAAAAAAATGACAAGACCAACAGGCTCACAGAAAGTGATCTCCTATCAGAGATCAGGTATAAAACTCATCGATCCTGCACCAGCCCACCACAGTGTTGAGTGACGTGCTGAGCAGATCGGACATAAATTCACACAAACAAGACAGACAATTGAACACGAGGCTTCCACAAGCCCTCCAGCTAGCCGCACGCTCACAACTGTTGTTCACACAAAACCTCCCAGCTAGCAACGCTCACAACTGTTGTTCACACAAAACCTCCCAGCTAGCAACGCTCACAACTGTTGTTCACACAAAACCTCCCAGCTAGCAACACTCACAACTGTTGTTCACACAAAACCTCCCAGCGAGCAACACTCACAGCTGTTGTTCACACAAAACCTCCCAGCTAGCAACGCTCACAACTGTTGTTCACACAAAACCTCCCAGCTAGCAACGCTCACAACTGTTGTTCACACAAAACCTCCCAGCTAGCAACACTCACAACTGTTGTTCACACAAAACCTCCCAGCGAGCAACACTCACAGCTGTTGTTCACACAAAACCTCCCAGCTAGCAACGCTCACAACTGTTGTTCACACAAAACCTCCCAGCGAGCAACGCTCACAACTGTTGTTCACACAAAACCTCCCAGCTAGCAACGCTCACAACTGTTGTTCACACAAAACCTCCCAGCTAGCAACGCTCACAACTGTTGTTCACACAAAACCTCCCAGCTAGCAACGCTCACAACTGTTGTTCACACAAAACCTCCCAGCTAGCAACGCTCACAACTGGGGCATCTCTCAGGAGTCCTTGCCCGAACTGCGCGAGGAGACTTCAGTCAGTGTCCTGAGAGGAACTTTCAATAATCAATCACCAACAAAAATCCCAACAGAGTGCGACTGTTGTTCATTAACCAATTATTCAACTTCCATACTCACAGCCTCACTTTTAACACTTTAATCAACTTCCAATTATCCATAACATTTCCTCAATTAGTTCTTTGTTTTTGTCAAACAATAACATGGCAAGGCAGAATAAAACATTTTGCTCTTACCATGCTTGTTGTTCTCTTGAAATCCTGTTCGTGACGCCAATTAGTGGAGAATTGTTTTCTGTTCTTCGGTGACGGCCGGAGGTTCGGAAAGATGAAACTGAGACTCAGGGCTTAAGATGCAGAGTGAAATTTATTCAGACGTAAAGCCGGAGCGCTCCCACACCTGACAGACAAAGACACATTCCCTAAACCATCCTCACACAGGCATGCACAATCTGACCCACCACCCCTTACTCCCTTGTATATAAAGTCGTTTCCCTGTAATCTCATCCTCCGAGGCCAGTTGCTGGCGCCACCAGTAAAAACAACGTTGATTAAGGGGCTCAAATCTAACAACAACGTAACCGGCCTGGGGTGGCAGTGACCTGGCAGATGGGGTAATTATCAGTGAATACGTAGGCCCGAAATCAAACAGATCTTAGATATTCTACAACAACGAACATATACACTTATGAACTTTATGTCTTTAAACTAAAGAACTGACACTCCCCGGTTGATATAATCACATTATATCATCACAATTATCAAAATAACACAATGAACATTTCCAGTGTTACATAGTATCAAAGATATTACTCAGTCTCAGAAAGTAGGACACTACTGGGCAAAGTTTTCATGACAAGTCCCAAAGGCCATTCACTCCTGTTTACTTGAGCAACTTTCAACAGGATGATATCTCCTTCTTTGACATTTGGTTTGTTGTCAGTCCATTTTGAACGTTTCTGGGTGGGAGAAAGTTCACTGTTAAGTCCATCCTTATCCACAACTGGATTGAGCTTTTTGAGGGTGTCATTTTTCTGTTTTCCTTCTTTCATCTTTTTGAATGTTTCTTTGTATGCTTCTTGTTGAACGGAATGAATGATGACATTTTCAGCTTGAGTGAGTTCATCCACACTTGTGCTTTCTTTGAGACTTTTCCATCCCTTTTCTCTGTCTGACTTTCGTTTGAAAGATGCAGCAACATGAATAAGCTTAGCTACTGCTCCACACAATGTTGTCCAGCGATCAGTACTCAGCCATGACTCTGATACAGCAGTAAACAATGTTTTGACTTCTGGACGTATTTCTTTGTCCTTTTCAGGTTCAACCAGGGTATGCAGATTGTCTTTGTGTGACTCATCAGGATTCTCTGAATACAGAAAGTCTGGACCTGTGAACCATTTGCTATTTTTGAGTTCAGCAGCTAGAATAGCTCTGGTTGCCTGGTCAGATGGATTTAACTCAGTTGCTATGTAATGCCATTGGTCAGGTCATGTGGATAACCTAATGCGTGTAACACGGTTGGCCACATACATGTGGAATCTTTTGGAGGAATTGTGTATGTATCCCAACACAACCCGACTGTCAGTGAAAAACTGGACATGGTCTATTTTTAGGTCTAACTTGTCTCGAATTAATTCATACATTTCAACCGCAAGTACAGCAGCACAAAGCTCTAGCCGTGGTACTGTGTGTGCAGGACGAGGAGCGAGTTTAGACTTTCCTACTACAAAGACTACATGGTACTGACCATTGTTGTCAAGAGAGCACAAGTAAGCTACAGCTCCTATTGCTACAGTAGAAGCATCCAAGAAAATACACAGTTCAGCACTTTTCATAGCACTTAATGAACCTGAACTGTAGCACCTTTTGATTTGCAGATCTTCAAGAGCCTTTAAAGAGTCTTTCCATGTGACCCACGCCTCCTCTTTTTCTGGAGGAAGAGGTGTGTCCCAGTCTCTCTCATCTGATGACAGTTCTCTGAGTAGTGCTTTGTCCTGCATGATTATGGGAGCAGCGAATCCCAAAGGATCATACAGGCTATTGATTGTAGACGGCACTCACCTGTGTGTGAACGGTTTGATCTCATTGGATACGAGGTAAGTAAAGCTGTCTGTTTGTAGATTTCAAACCAGTCCCAGGCTCCTCTGAACTGGGAGAGGATCTACTCCAATGTCCAAATCTTTCAAATCCTTTGCACAGTCCTCTACAGGAAACGCTTCCATGACTTGGTTGCAGTTTGATGCGATTTTGTGAAGTCTCAGATTTGATTCAGCTAACATGTTTTTGGTTCTTGTTAACAGATCAATAGCATCCTCAGGTGTGGCAACTGATGTGAGTCCATCATCGACGTAAAACTGTCTCTCAACAAACTGCCTTGCATAAGTGCCATGTTCTTGCTCACCCTCCTGTGCTGCCTGTCGCATGCAGTAAATGGCTACTGCAGGTGACGGGCTGTTACCAAAGACATGAACCTGTATTCAACAATACTCTTACTGATGTCATTGTCCTCAAACCAGAGATCGCGAAGATAGTCCCTGTGTTCTTCGCACACCTCAAAGCAATAAAACATTCGGTGCACATCTGCTGTAAGGGCTACTGGCTCTTTTCTAAACCTCAATAGCACTCCTATCAGGGAGTTGTTTAAATCGGGTCCACTCAGAAGCAATTGATTGAGAGAAACGCCATCGCACTCTGCACTAGAATCAAAAATGACTCGTATCTGGTCTGGTTTCTGTGGGTGGTATACTCCAAATGTTGGCAGATTCCAGTGCTCTTTACCTTCAGGCAGAGATGGCGCAAGTTCAGCTTGGTCGTTTTCCAGCATTTTCTGCATGAATTGGACATAGTGAGCTTTCATTTCTGGTTTCTTTTCCAAAGTCTTTCTGAGAGAGTAGAGACGCTTTAGGGCTTGGTCTCTGTTGCTTGGAAGCCTCCTTCTTGGGGAGCAGAAAGGTAATGGAGCCACCCAACCGTTCTCTTTGTTCTGGGTGACTGCATTGTCCATAAGAGTTAGGAAGGCTTTGTCATCAACAGACAGTGCAACCTTGTCATCAGACTCGGATCTATCAAACACAGCTTTACCTAACTTGTCTGTGTCGTGTTGAGATGTGGCACCATAGTTCTCTTTAACTGTAATGATGTTAGGGCATGGCTCAAAAAAGGATGTACGACCGCTGTCTAACGTATGTGTCTTGTAAACATTCACCTCTGATGTACTGTGAGCTTTCCCTAAACACACTTCTCCCACAATAACCCAACCCAAGTCCAATCTTTGTGCATAAGGAGCATTATTTGGCCCATTTATCTGCTCGCATACCTTATGCACCCCGAGGATGTCCCTTCCCAGGAGTAAGAGGATTGGAGCGTGGTGGTCGACAGGTTGGATTTTGTTCGCAATTGGGAGAAGGTGAAGATGATGATGAGCAGTCTCAGGTGAGGGTACTTCAGTCCTGTCGTCAGGCACTGAATCACATTCAATTAAGGGAGGCAGCCGAATATCTGTTTTTCCATACATGGATTGTATGAAGAAGTTCACGGCTCTCCTGCTGGTAGTTTGAGCTTTCCCGGAACAAGTTTTTAGTGTGTACAGTGCAGGTGTGGCTTTGAGTTCAAACGGATTGAAAAACTCCATCCTGGCCAGGGACCTGTGGCTTTGTTCCTCGATCACCGCATATATGTTCATTGCACTTTCTTTTCGACCTTCTGGATAAGCTTTCCCCAAACAAATCTTCAAGCAAGAGCGTGTGCTATAACTCTGGCCACACACCTCTGTGCACTTGGAGATGACTGAAGGAGAGTTCTCATTTTGCTCTTCACCTTCGTTTTGCTCGTTACTTTCAGACTTGACATTTTTGGGAGCTGGAAAAGGACCCAGCTGAAGTGCTGATATGTGCTTCGGACTACTGCACTCACTACACTTGACTGACGCTTTACAATCTTTTGCCATTTGCTGGACTGAACCACAACATCTATAGAAAATGCGGTGCTCCTTGAGAAAAGCTTGGCGTTCGTCTAATGGTTTGTCTCTGAACGTTTTACACTTTTTGAGAGGATGTGGCTTTTTGTGGATTGGGCACTGGCGATCTGGCTCTTCTATCTTCATTGTCCCAGAACTGCTTTTCTCCGTAACTGACACAGTGGCTTTGCGATTGTATGAAGTGGGCCTTTCTGAGCGAGAGGAAGCTTGACTATTACAGCTGGATGTAATAAAGCCTGGATCATTTCTTATTTTACCTTATTGTTGAACAAACTGTACAAAAACTGAGAAAGGAGGAAACGACACACCATAAGTCTCCTTATATTGCGTCCCCACAGTTGTCCACCTTTCCTGAAGGTTGAAGGGAATTTTTCAACTATTTGTCTTACCCCTCGAGCCGTGTCTAGGTAAGCAAGTCCTGGTAGTGCACCGTTTGTTTTTGCACATTGCAACTTCAATAGGAGGTCACGAAGTTCTTGTAGCCTTGTATTGTCTCTGTTTGTTAGTCTTGGAAAGCCCTCTACCTTTTTCAGCAGTGCGTCCTCGATGGCCTCTGAAGATCCGTAGCACTCCTCGAGGTGCTGCCAGATCATTTTCACTCCTGCTGAGGGATTGAGGGTATGTGCTGCACGAATCCTTTTAGCTTGTTCTGAGGATTGTGGCCCTAACCATTTTGCAAGCAGGTTGCAAGTTCCTCTCTAACTGACAGGTTTAAGTCTTTAGTTACAGTAACAAATGAGGCTTTTCATGCCCAATAGTTTTCGGGCTTGTCATCGAAATTCAGCAAACCAGCACTCACTAGTTCTTTGCGGATGCAATATTTAGCGAAGTCTTGTGCTCCATTAAACTCAGCTGAGTTGTTGTTTGTAGGTTGAAAAGCGTGAGCAAGAGGGTTTAGCAGATGGGTGTTCGTAGGACCCTTAGTTACCTTTAGTTTTTGCTTTATGCCTGTACTCATTGGTGGAGGCATGTACTGAGTAGCCTTTGTTAGCTGGTCACCTGAGACATTGGTCTCTTGCACTTCTACTGCGTTATCTCTCATTTCAAAACGCCTTTCTGGCCTCTCAGAAGCCTCCGAAAAGACTGACTCACATTGTTGGGCTACATATTCCTTAGTGCGCTTTACTGTATCAAGAGGCACAGCATCAGAAAGCGGGCGTATGCTTCTCTCCCTGCTCTGATTGTCTGATTCTTCATAGGCATCAGCTTCTGCTTCAGCTGCGGCTACTTCTTTTTGACATTTTAGCACATGGAGGCTGTCATCTAGATCAGCAAAGGCTAGATGAACTTTGGCTGCTTGTGCCTTGGCGTAGGCCTTGATAGCTAAATACCCTGTCGATGATGTATGTGACCGCCTGCTGGGAGCCTTGGACCTGGTGTCGAGCAATGACTTGTCCGACCACTGATCTGTGGCATCCGGCGGTTGCTCCATGGCGTCCGGTGGCAGCTCCACGGCATCCTCATCTGGTCGCTGCTTTGTGTCTGCTTCATTTTGCAGTTCATATTTATTCAAATAGCTTTTCCCTGAGCGTAAACTCATGTCTGCTTAATGTCACTCTGAGGCTTGAACCCGCCGAGAAGACGTCTCCTTGCTTTAGACGTCGTTGCTTGTCTTTTTTACTGTGCTGTCCTCACGACACGTGTCTCCTGTGTTGCCAGACAGCCAGCGAACCATTAAAGAAAAACTCCACACACAAGGCTTGCTTTTCTTGTTTAGTGGAGAATTCTTGCACAATAAATCGTAAATTGTGCTTATGTGTATGTGGTAACTGCATCATACAGAAAAGAAAGGAGCAGTCACCATCAACACTTTGACAGGCATGCTAAACACAAATAACTAGCTACACATGTATAATACAAAAGAAACTGCAAACCATAAATTAACAACTTGGAGTAACATTTGGGAATATTTCTGACCTTTCTGAATTAAGTGCTTCTGTCACACAAATACTCACAAAGACGAAAATTTCCCAAGGCTCACACATTTAGAGTGACACAGCGTATTCATGAGAGTTCCTCCGGTCTTGTGTCTGTCGCCATCTATAGCTTCCACCAAGCACAACAACAAAGATCCTCTATGAGCGAGAGGAGCCCTCCCTCTGCTGTAACACGCTGATCACTCTGATCATTTTTTCCACACACATTATATTATACTTATTTCATGAACATATAAACTTATGAACATTATGTCTTTTAACTAAAGACATGACAGACAGCATGGTGGAAATCAAACTAGCTTCTTCCTTCCAGGGTTTCTCCGTCCGATCACACACCATCTGTAATCAATAAATAAATGTGTATTCACTATCTGTATCCATGGAGGAGTTAAAAGCCTGGACAGTTGTTTAAAGACAAGAAGCTCGTGATCTAAACACAATATGATGTCTATTACTATATACAGTTTAAATATCATGAAGAATATTATTCATAAACTTCTTGATTGTGGTCAGCCGTGATGTCACCTCAAGTTATACCCGACGTGCTCAGGTATCATGGCTACCCAGTGGCAACGGAGCTCCAAAGTGTGAGAGCATTTTAAGAAAACAAAAGGGAAAAGCGTGCAATGCAATATCTGCAAGACAGAACGTGCCTTCCACCGCAGCAAAACTGGGATGCACGAGCACCTGAAAAGGAAGCACGTTGTGTCTTATGACAACGATGAAGAGGGACTGTCGTCTCGGCAGTCTAACTGGCTAGTTAGCTGCTAATATTAGCATAAACAGAGAGCTAACTTACTACTCACTCATATAGCTGTAAACGTGAACGTTAGCGATGATGATTTGATTCATTAGCCACCCTTTGAACACATATTTCATGTTTTTTCTGTCACATTACAACATGTGTTTGAATAGGAAATGTGGTAACTATGTGGTTTGCTAACGTTACGTTTCAGTGCAAAAAAAGTACAACCAGTTGTGCATCTCTGCAACCTCAACCCCATCGGAGCAGATTTTATTTATTTGCACTTAAATCTACACAGTTAAACAAGTGTTTGTTGCTACAAGCATTTTCATTAAAGGTTTGATAAAATGGTAAATGGTCTAGATTTATATAGCGCCTTCTAACCACACTGAGTGCAGTCCCAAAGCGCTTCACATATCAGTCATTCACCCATTCACGCTCACATTCACACACCAATGTGACAGAGCTGCCATGCAAGGCGCTAGTCGAACACTGGGAGCAATTTAGGGTTCAGTGTCTTGCCCAAGGACACTTCGACACATAGACCAGTGTAGACTGGGATCGAACCTCCGACCTCTCACTCCGAAAGACGACCACTCTACCACCTGAGCCACGGTCGCCCCCGTTTAATGAACTATCATCTTAATTGTCTTTTTTTTTTATTAGCATATACCTTAAACACTTCAAGCTTGAAAACTAATGATGGCTATATAAGAGCAGCTTCATGCTGATGCGATAAGCTATAGCATATCCAGTGCATAAATTGATTTAGTTCAGAGGTATGCAGTATGATTATTTTCTCACACACTATAGGCCCACTAGCGTGAGAGAAACTGCAGCAAAATCACCCTTACTTAACCTCACAGTTAAGGAAAAATTAATTAATTCAATAACTTGTATTAATAAAACAAAATAAAATATAATTACACTCAATTAATGTGCAGAGAAAACTGCAACCACCATCTACGATTTTCTGCCACCCTTCAGTTGAGGTCCCAAGCACCGAGGAACGGGTCTATGAGAATAACTCAGCCGTCTGCTGATTGGTCGTGTTGGGATCTCACAAGACCACAGAAAGTTTGTTCATTTCTAGGAAAAAACTATTTTCATTTGTCATGATACACAGTCATGACATATGAATTCGGACCCAGAAATGTGATTGACCATCACACCCAGTGGGGGGACCTTTTGTGAGCAGAAAGCGGGGGTGGATCCGCTGCAGATCCTCCCCCGCTTTCTGCTCACAATTCAATTCAATTCAATTCAATGCCTTTTATTGTCACTATACCTAGGTACAATGAGATTAAAAACAACTCCAGTATCAGTGCAAAACATATGTTAAAACATATTAAGAAGAAAGTGCAGAATAAGTGCAAGGGGGGGGGGGGGTGTAGAGGAGGTAAGGTGCACAGTTCAGTCCTGAGAACAATACATAATAATAATGTTGTGTGTAATTACAGGAAATAAATATGATACTATATATATATATACAGATTATTACACTAGATGCAGATGTGTTCACACAAAGTATAGTAGACTAGTGGTGGGTAGACTGTAAGGTCAGTGCATATGGGAGTTCACAGTGGTTATGGCTTTGGGGAAAAAACTGTTCTTGAGTCTGTTTGTCTTAGACCTCATGACCCTGTAGCGCCTTCCTGAGGGCAGCAGTTCAAACAGGTCAGAGCCAGGGTGGGAGCTGTCCTTGATGATGTTCATGGCTCTGCTGAGGCAGCGGGAGGTGTAGATGTCCATCAGGGAGGGGAGAGGGCAGCCGACGATCCTCTGTGCTGTCTTTACCACTCTCTGGAGCCTCTCCCTGTCTGCAGCAGTGCAGCTGCCATACCACGTTGTGATGCAGTATGTCAGGATGCTCTCAATGGATGCGTGGTAGAAGGTCAGCAGCAGGTTGGAGTCCAGGTTGTACTTCTTGAGGACTCTCAGGAAGTGCAGCCGCTGCTGAGCCTTCTTAGTGATTGCCGTGATGTTCTCTGTCCAGGAGATGTTGTTGGAGATGATGACGCCAAGAAACCGGAAGGTGTGAACCCTCTCCACGCACTCGCCGTTGATGTAGAGGGGGGCTAGGTCGGTGCTGTGTTTCCTGAAGTCAACGATGATCTCCTTAGTTTTCTTGGTGTTCAGAGCCAGGTTATTCTCTGAGCACCAGTCTGCCAGCTTCCGGACTTCCTCTCTGTAGGCTGCCTCGTCCCCCTTCGAGATGAGTCCGACCACCGTAGTGTCGTCCGCGAACTTCACTATGAGGTTGTTGTGGGTCGGACTGCAGTCGTAGGTGTAGAGGCAGTACAGAAGAGGGCTCAGCACACAGCCCTGTGGAGAACCGGTACTCAGCGTGCGGGTGGAGGAGAGGTGGGGGCCAAGTCTTACAGTCTGGGGCCGGTTGGAGAGAAAGTCCTTAATCCAGGCACATGTGAGGGAGGGGAGGCCAAGAGTGTCCAGTTTTGTAATGAGGATGTCCAGTATTATTGTATTAAAGGCAGAACTGTAATCCACAAAGAGCATCCGAACGTAGCTCTTCTGTTGCTCCAGGTGGTGCAGAGCAAAGTGGAGAGCTACAGTGATGGCGTCCTCAGTGGATCTGTTCGCCCGGTATGCGAACTGGTAGGGGTCGAGATCTTGGGGGAGGTAGTCCTTGATGTGCTGTAGAACTAGCCTCTCGAAGCACTTCATGATTACCGGGGTGAGGGCCACCGGCCGGTAGTCATTCAGGGTGGTGACGGGAGACTTCTTCGGCACCGGGATTATTGTGGCTGATTTGAGGCAGGACGGGATGACTGGCTGGGCCAGGGAGAGGTTGAAGATCCTGGTGAAGGTGGTGGTGAACTGGTGGGCGCATGCTCTGAGCACCTTGCCAGGAACTCCGTCTGGGCCAGTAGTTTTCCGGGGGTTCACTGCCAGGAGCACCCGTCTGACATCATGCTCCTGTACAGTCAGTGGAGTGGTGGGGGAGCCTGGTGGGGGCCCACAGCAGCACTCATCTGTTCGAGCCCTGCCCCCAGGCAGGGCTCGAACAGATGAGTGCTGCTGTGGTAACTCGAAGCGAGCAAAGAAGTTATTTAGCTCCTCTGCTAGCGGCGCACTCAGGTCTGCTGTTGTTACATCACAGCCTCTGAAGTTGGTGATGTGATGTATGCACCGCCACACCTCCCGGGAGTTGTTGCTGGACAGGTGGGACTGTATTCTCATCCCGTGGTCCGCCTTGGCTTTTTTGATGCCTTTCTTCAGGTCAGCCCGAGCAGTCCTGTACAGAGCTCTGTCACCTGACCTGAAGGCAGCGTCGTGGGCCCTGAGGAGTGAGCGGACCTGGCTGGTCATCCAGGGTTTCTGGTTTGGGAAAACCCGGATGGTTTTGTTGACGGTCACATTCCCGATGCAGAACTTGATGTAGTCCAGTACCGTTCCTGTGTACGTCTCCAGTTCCTGGTGTTCAAATAAGTCCCAGTCTGTTCGGCTGAAGACTCTTCCCCCATGTACTCAGCCAGTCACCAATTGGTTGAAGCTCTCAGGATTTGACACCTTCAAATCCACAAACTTTCAACAAAAAGCCTGCAAAAGCAGTCTTGTAGCCTTCTCCTGTGAACACCGGGGAGATAGGAGCTGCATTTTAGCAGCTCAGCTCACCCAGCGTTAGCATACAGCTAACACCAGAGGCCTTCACTCTTCAACTCCTCTGCTGACTCGACCACGAGGGTCAGACCTTCTTCTGAGCCAGAGACCAGCACCCAGAGTCTGCTCTCTCATCAACCAAGGAAAACCAACCGGTTTCTCCAGGACGGACCAGGGAAACGACACCTCACAGAACCTCTTTGTGTTTTCCTCAACCAGCAGGAAAACCATCACAGACCTGAGCGACCAGCTCCTCAGTCTGGACAAAAAGAACAACCAGGAGCTGCAAAGAAGGACTCCTGAAACATCAACTCCATCTTCTTCTCCTCAGCCTGCAGAACCAGCAACCACAGTTAGCAGGAGGTGCTAACTACAGGAGAAGACACCAGCTTCCCTCCAGCAGGACAACAACTGAACTCCTTCAAGGAAGTGGGAGCAACAACTGGGCTTTACCTGGGATTAGTTAAACCTGATGCTATGCATAGAACTGTTTCTATTACAGTGATTGAGTTCTATTGATAATGATATTAGGAGCAGTTATCAACCTGTAAACCAATGTTAGCTTTGCTAGAAACACAGGGTCTGCATGCTAATCTTTGCTTTACTAACTAGTTAACTCACAATCCTACACATATCACATCAAAGACAACATCACACAGTAACTGAACACCATCTGACGACTCCTGACGTTTTACAAAACAAGTCTCATTCACATAAACTCATTCTAGAAATGGTTCTTTAGCAGAGACACACAGGAAGCAGACGCTAAAGACTAGCTTCCATGTTCCATTGTTCTCCAGCACATGGTTGAGACCCAGGACAGACTTCCTGCTCTCTGATAACCTCCATTTGGAATGTAGTTTCTTGTGATCAGCCATCTTGTTTTGTAGTTCCATCACACGTTTCACACACACACACTCCCTACCTCTCTCTCTCTCTTTCTCTTTCTCTCTCTCCACACACACACACTTACACACACCAAGCCGTATATAGGCAGTTAGAATCTGTGTTTCATTGTAAATAAATATAATTTTTGGAATCATACTTGCTGTGTTATTAATGAGCAAAAAGGTGAATGAAATGTCGACCTCTTCTGTGTCAAAAACTCCAAAATCCTTCAACCTTTACTGTTAATTCTGGTAATTGTAATTAATTTAACTATTAATTCAAGTTCCCGATTAACTGTTAAGTATATCTTATGAGACTGATAGAACTGAATTGGCAATCATTTCCTGTTACGACAGGTGGTGCTCCGAGGTTCTGATACAGATCCGATTAAATTTTCGATAACATAATTAGTAACTATCTTTGATAATTATTAATCATTATCGATAGCCAACCACAACAAAAATGGTTCCTAATGATCCTTATGAGGTAAGAAATCCCTACAGTCGTAATGATCGTCACTCTTGACTTGTCAGCAATACTCAAATGTTTTCATTAGTCATAAACCCTCCCGTTGTTGTTCAAATACAATGCTTTAAGCTCATGACTTGTTTTATGAACTGGGTTTATTGAAACATCGGTGAGTGACACAGCATCGCGGTCTACACACACACACACACACACACACACACACACACACATACTCAAGTAACAGTACTCGCAAAACAAGCGGTGATGTACAGGATAGCTGTGTTTCCACTGCACAAAAAGTGCAGGGATGGAACGGAGCCTTATGGAGTGGTACGGCAAAGTGTAACAGGAGCCAAATCCGGTACCCATTTCCACTGCAGAAAGGAGATTAAAAAGTAGGCGGGGCTTAGAGCGCCGCAGATATGTGATGTTACAACAGTCGTCTTAGCCAGGCGGCAGAACTGGATCTTATAAATCTTCTGTTGTTGTGTCTTCACCTGAGTGTCCAAGACACATGGCCAGAGATCAGATGACACAACTACAACATCTGTCATCGACCTCCGGCCTTGGGTGTCCTGGTGCCACGTGCACTTATGGACACCCCTGTGCTCGAACATGGTGTTCGTTATGGACAAGCTGTGACGAGCACAGAAGTCCAATAACAGAACACCTCTCGGGTTCAGATCGGGGAGGGCCACATTCGCTTCCATACGTTTTAACTTTACGGCTTATTTGCTTTCAGAAATACAGCTGCCAATATTTACCATTCATCCTAGGCCACTGAAATGTTACAAATAATTCACTTAACAACATGAGTCGAGTTGAATATTGGTCACAGGCTGTTGTTGTGGGAGCTCCTCTCAGGAAAAGATCATGCAGATCCTCTGGTAACGGAATGTCATGTTTAGAAACTTTTCAGACCAAAGCAATGGGTTTGACTCAATCAGCGTTAGCCCCGCCCACTGAGTTTGATGGGCAAGTTTGACAGATAAAATAAATTCATGAAGTCGTGCAACACCAAACCATGAAATAATTAAATACATCATGAAATAATTATATATCGTTTTACAAATGAATTCATATTTTAATTAATGACAAATTTAATGACACATTTATATATTTAATTCCAATATTCATTAATTATGACACATTTAATTAATTATTTAATGGCGTATTTAATTTTGGTAGAGTCAGCCCTCCATAACAGTTTGCATGATACAAATGAATCCATGGTGGTCTGAAAGCGCTGTGGTTCGATTTGGTTCATTTTACAGATGCCGTTGTGTTTATTCTTTTTTTTTAGTTGATCAGCTATAATCCAGTAGCCTATTACTATTGCAGGATTACTATTGAAATGACACATCATCAGTAGAGTGAAACTAACCCTCTCACGACGGTCTAAACCAGCTCACATTCCCCATTAGTGCGTGAACAATCCACTGCTTGGTGAATTGTTCTTCACAATGACATGGATGAGCCGACATCCAAGGATCAAAAAGCGACGTTTCTATGAACGCTTAGCTGCCACAAGGCAGTTCTCCTCTGGAAACGTTTCTGACACATCCTGCTTAAAAGCCAAAACATCTGTATTCATTCTGAAAATCAAAATCAAGTGACCTTTTGCCCTCCTGCAGCCAGGAGACAGGTGCTGATGAGCACGAGTGACTTTTCCCATTTACACAACTATAGAGTCTGATCAATTTCAAAAAGTTCCACCTTGAAAGACGTATTCAAATAGTTGCATTGTCAGTGGCTCCAAGTTACGTTAACGGAATTATTGCCGTTTGTTGTTTTCCACATAGACGAGAAAAAGACTCAACGTCCTTGAAGGCTGACGCAGCTTCTGTTCCTGTTTTTATGTTTTCTGAAGTATTTCCTGGTGTTTTATTCCGACAGATAACAGGCCAGTCACACAAACTGTGATCTCTGTGATCGGGTGACAGGATATTTCCAGCGCGGCCACAATGAAGCCTGACAGCAGAAATACCTTTAACTATATAAAACATCAATAGCAAATGTCAGATTTCAGTGTCAGTCCTTCAAAATCAAAGAGAGCAACTTCTTTCCAGACACTTTTCACCGAGGCTGCTGAGTCACAGGGGGAGGATCCATCATCGCAGAGGCGGGCGGAGCAGGTTTGCCCTGACAGCTGCCTCTATAGACCACAATGCAACGTCGAGACCAGACATGTTGCATCATGAGGCGAGCACCGCAGCTCTTCGTGGAACTGCTGAAAGTTGTCTCCTCGCCGTGCTGTTTCTCTCTTCTACATCATTGCCACCTGAAGCTGCTCCTCATGAGACAATGGAGCGATGTCGCCTCCTGAAATAGGAGAGAAATGAAAATCATAACTGTCACCCCCGGTATGCAGCGGGAATCTGCTCTCTTACAGTTGAGCTGGAGGAACTTCTGTTTCTTATTTTTTTTTTTTATTGAAAGAACGACATTTTTAAATACATTACAGTCATTCCAATGTGCTTTTATAGAGACAATTGAAAAGCCCAACATATCCACATGAGCAAGCAGGTGTATTTGTGACTGTGGAAAGGAAAAACTCCCCCAACAAGGAGAAACCTTTGTAGAAACCAG
The DNA here is from genome assembly GCF_963422515.1 of Blennius ocellaris. NCBI lineage: Eukaryota > Metazoa > Chordata > Actinopteri > Blenniiformes > Blenniidae > Blennius > Blennius ocellaris. The sequence continues at coordinate 2,138,609 of NC_137663.1, read as the reverse complement.
AGTCAGAGGTGGAGGAATTCTGCGGACCGGTTGGGGTGAAAGGATAGAGGAGAGGAGAGGAGAGGAGAGGAGAGGAGAGGAGAGGATAGAGGAGAGGAGAGGAGAGACAGAGAAAGACTTGGTGGGGAGATACATACAATACCCTTGTTAGTGCTACATACAATAATACATTAACCACAGTGATCTAAATATTTTCCAACTGCCATGAGATTAAACCAGCCTGAGCAACAACAGAGCAAAAACCAATGTAATCACAACAATTATAACAAAATCAAAAACAAAAGGACATAAAACAAAAAACAAAAACAAAAACAAAAAACAAACAAAAAAAACAACAACAAAAAAGCAAACAACAACTTAATTTTGATAATTAACAGAACAATCTCGTCAATGAGGAGTGGAAGTGTGTGTGTGTGTGTGTGTGTGTGTGTGTGTGTGTGGTTTGTCCTCTGGATGTGAATGGAACTGTTGTGGGGGGGCCCGCAGTACCACCCCGGGGGCCGAGGCCACCAGGGCCGGACGCCGCCGGATCCAGGGAGGCCCCGACAAACCCCCCCGGAGAGCCACGCCCCAACCCGGAAGCCACCAGATGGAACGTGGAGAGAGGACCCCCCCCCCCCCCCCCAGGCCAGAGGGGCCCACAAGAGAAGTAAAGGGCACAGAGCCCCGGGCCCCGACCCGAGCCGCCAAGCTGGGACCGGCCAGTGCAGCGCCCCCAGGCCACGCGGGCAGGGAGCCCCCCTGGCCCCGACAGCGGCGCCTGCCGCACCACCGAGGGCCATCCCCCCACCACCCCCCCAACCCCGGCGGGACAGAGAGGGCCCCAGCCCCCGAGCCCCAGATCATCCCCCCCAGACCAGGAAGAGTGAAGGCCCAGCCAGGCCCGGCCGGAGGACAGCCACCCTCCAACCCCCAGGAGCCCCAATGCCACCCCCCCCCCCCCCCCCCCCCATCACCTAATCCCAGCCTACCCACACACCCACACCCAAGCATACGCATACGCATACGCACACACAGACACACACACACACACACACACAGACACACACACACATACACATACACACACAAACATACATATCTACATATATACAGACATACGTACATACATTTATTTGGTTGGGAGGGGGGTGCCCCCCACTCCCCAGGCCCCCACCAGGCCACTGTAGGATCTCATTCTCCACCAATCCAACTGTGAATCGGGAGGGAGAACCACTACCCAGCCCCCCCAGGGCGCCACGCCTGAGCGAGCATGCCCCCCGTACTCCAGCCGCACTCACCCCGGAACATGGTGGGACCACAGCGGGAGGTTCTGGGGGGAGCCCCCACCCCCCCTCCACCCTGTGGGGTGTTGGGTGCATGTGGAGGTGTGTATTTGTGTTTTGAAGAGGTGGTGCAATGTGTGTGTCTAGGGTGCGGTTTAAAATTGAGGGGTAGCGGGGGCCCGGGTGTTCTACCACTGCCCAGCGGCAGAACCCCGAAAGCCAGCTGATCCCCTCAAGACCCTGCGTGACTAAGTGTAGTTAAAATTGTGGGCGGCGCAAAGTCGGGGGAGGGGCAGACCACAGTTAAGTGGCCTGGACCCCCCGTCCACTGGCCCCTATTGTTGAATGAGGTAAGGTGAGGTAAGGTAGGAGGGGCTGAGAGGGAGAAGGTCCCCCCGTCGCTAGGACTTAGCCCAGCTGGACCTCCCGCGCCGCCCCACCCCACCCCCAAGTGGCCGGCCTGGAACACAGGGACCAACACCCACTCCGACAAGGCACCACAAGAGGACCCGGACAGGAAGCCCCCCCCACCCCACCCGACAGCCGAAGAGCAGAGTCTAAGACCCGCATGGCCCAGCACGAGCCCGGCTGGAGGCCAGCGGCTAGGGAGCATAGACCCCCCCCACACACACTCACATACTCACATTAGACGACACCCATACTTATATATAGAATACACTCCCCCACACACACACACCTACGCTCACATTCACCGTCCCCCCACACACACACCTACCCGCACACACCAATCCACACTCGTATGAGTGTGAATTGAATGTGAGCGTAGGTGTGTGTGCGTGTGGGAGTGTGTAATATATATATAAGTATGGGTGTCGTCCTATGTGAGTATGTGAGGGTGTGTGGGGGGGGTCTATGCTCCCTAGCCGCTGGCCTCCAGCCGGGCTCGTGCTGGGCCATGCGGGTCTTAGACTCTGCTCTTCGGCTGTCGGGTGGGGTGGGGGGGGCTTCCTGTCCGGGTCCTCTTGTGGTGGCTTGTCGGAGTGGGTGTTGGTCCCTGTGTTCCAGGCCGGCCACTTCGGGGTGGGGCGGGGCGGCGCGGGAGGTCCAGCTGGGCCAAGTCCTAGCGACGGGGGGACCTTCTCCCTCTGGGCCCCTCCTACCTTACCTCACCTTATCTCATTCAACAATAGGGGCCAGTGGACGGGGGGTCCAGGCCACTTAACTGTGGTCTGCCCCTCCCCCGACTTTGCGCCGCCCACAATTTTAACTACACTTAGTCACACAGGGTCTTGAGGGGATCAGCTGGCTTTCGGGGTTCTGCCGCTGGGCAGCGGTAGAACCCCCCCCGCTACCCCTCAATTTTAATCCGCACCCTAGACACACACATTGCACCACCTCTTCAAAACACAAATACACACCTCCACATGCATCCAACACCCCACAGGGTGGAGGGGGGGGTGGGGGCTCCCCCCAGCACCTCCCGCTGTGGTCCCGCCGTGTTCCGGGGTGAGTGCGGCTGGAGTACGGGGGGCACGCTCGCTCGGGCGTGGCACCTCCGGGGGGGCTGGGTAGTGGTTCTCCCTCCCTATTCACAGTTGTATTGGTGGAGGACGAGATCCCGTAGTGGCCTGGTGGGGGCCTGGGGAGTGGGGGGCACCCCCTCCCAACCAAATAAATGTATGTACGTATGTCTGTATATATGTAGACATGTATGTCTGTGTGTGTATGTGTATGCTTGGTGTGTGTGTCTGTGTGTGTGTGTGTGTGTGTATGCGTATGCCTGGGTATGGGTGTGTGGGTGGGCTGGGATTAGGTGGTGGGGGGGGGGGGGGACATTGGGGATCCTGGGGGTTGGAGGGTGGCTGTCCTCCGGCCGGGCCTGGCTGGGCCTTCGCTCTTCCTGGTCTGGGGGGGGGGGGCTGGTCTGGGTCTCAGCGGCTGGGGCCTTCTCTGTCCCGCCGGGGGTTGGGGGGGTGGTGGTGGGATGGCCCCCGGGGGTGCGGCGGGCTCCGCTGTCGGGGCCGGGGGGGCTCCCTGCCGGGTGGCCTGGGGGCGCTGCACTGGCCGGTCCCGGCTTGGCGGCTCGGTCGGGGCCCGGGGCTCTGCGCCCTTTATCCTTCTCCTGTGGGCCCCTCTGGCCTGGGGGGGTCCTCTCTGCGCGCTCCGTCTGGTGCCTTCCGGGTTGGGGCGTGGCTCTCCGGGGGGGTTTGTTGGGGCCTCCCTGGATCCGGTGGGTCGCTGGGTGCCGGAGTGGCGACGTCCGGCCCTGGTGGCCTTGGGCTCCGGGGTGGTGCTGCGGCCCCCCCACAACAGTTCCATTCACATCCAGAGGACAAACCACACACACACACACACACACACACACACACACACACACACACACACACACACACACACACACACACACACACTTCTACTCCTCATTGACGAGATTGTTCTGTTAATTATCAAAACCAAGTTGTTGTTTGCTTTTGTTGTTGTTGTGTTTTATTTATTTATTTATTTATTTATTTATTTATTTATTTATTTATTTATTTATTTATTTATTTATTTATTTATTTATTTATTTATTTATTTATTTATTTATTTATTTATTTATTTATTTATTTTTGTTTTATGTCCTTTTGTTTTTGCTTTTGCTATAATGTTTGTCATTATTTAGGTCTTTTGCTCTGTTGTTGCTCAGGCTGGTTTCATCTCATGACAGTTGGAAAATATTTAGATCACTGTGGTTAATGTATTATCAAAAAGAAAAGAAAAAATGGATGTAGCACTAACAAGGGTATTGTATGTATTTTTCACCAAGTCTTTCTCTGTCTCTCCTCTCCTCTCCTCTCCTCTCCTCTCCTCTCCTCTCCTCTCCTCTCCTCTCCTCTCATCTCATCTCATCTCATCTCATCTCATCTCATCTCATCTCATCTCATCTCATCTCATCTCCTCTCCTCTCCTCTCCTCTCCTCTCCTCTCCTCTCCTGTCCTCTCATCTCATCTCATCTCATCTCATCTCATCTCATCTCATCTCATCTCCTCTCCTCTCCTCTCCTCTCCTCTCCTCTCCTCTCCTGTCCTCTCATCTCATCTCATCTCATCTCATCTCATCTCATCTCATCTCATCTCATCTCCTCTCCTCTCCTGTCCTCTCTTCTCCTCTTTTCTCCTCTCATTCTATCTCTCTGTCTTCCCTCTCCTCTCCTCTCCTCTCCTCTCCTCTCCTCTATCCTTTCACCCCAACCGGTCTGCAGAATGCCGTCACCTCTGACTCTGGTTTCTACAAAGTTTCTCCCTGTTGGGGGAGTTTTTCCTTTCCACAGTCACAAACACACCTGCTTGCTCATGTGGATATGTTGGGCTTTTCTATTTTCTCTATAAAAGCAAATTGGAATGACTGTAATGTATTTAAAAATGTCTTTCTTTTAATTAAACCCCCCCCCCCCCAAAAAAAAACAGAGAGCATGGACATGTATTACATTAGTGTAGCTCGCCCCTCTCTCACCATGCAGTATATATTACATTAGTGTAGCTCGGTGAGGCGGAGGGCGACCTGCTCAGTCTGCTAAGTAGGGACTCAATGCTCTCTGTTTTTTTTGGGGGGGTTTTTTGGGGGTTTTTTTTTTATTCTGAATGTCCTGAATATTTTTTATTCAGGACACTCTGAAGAAACACTATAACATGAAGGACATGGGTCAGCTATCCTACATTCTGGGCATCTCAGTGGTCCAAGACAAGACAAGAAACCATGTTATACTTCATCAGAGACAGTACCTTGAGAATATTCTACAAAAGTCTGGAATGGACAGTGCTAATCCAGTCGCAACTCCAACTGACACAAATGTCAAGTTGAGAAAGAACTATGATGTCAGTAAACCTGTAAACTCAAGTACCTATCAGTCAATGGTTGGAAGTTTACCGTATACTCCTGTTGGGCCCGGAATCCAAGCTCTCCTTCAAGCAGTTCTCCCCCAAGAGAACAGGCTGCAAGAACAATGGGAAGGTAATAAAACAGCAGGGGGGAGGACAGCAACCTGAGAGGGCCACAAGCCCCAGGTTGGAAAAGCCACATTATTGGTTGAGCCCGACCCGGACACCACAGGTGTCTGAAATGCAACTTGGTCCAACCCAGCTCACAACCAACTGCCCCCCACTTCTCAACCTGGTCTCCAAGCAGGGAGCACCGGGGTAATCAAGAGAACACAAAAGTGGATCACAAGAACCAAACCACGTTTCAGCCCGCTGGCAAGCAGAACACACTGTTTGGACTTTCCTTTTTCTCTTTTCCCTTTTTCTTTTTGTGGATCCTGGGAGCCATATGCGAAACTGCACCACCCCCAACCCCCCCACCCACCCTTTCTTTGTACATCGTGTTTGCTGTTTAGTAGATTAGATCTCCGTGTTAGGTGACGTTTGTTACTTGATTGTGTTGGTTTATGAAGTAATTTCTGAATTATTTATGAATTAATGCATTTTTGTTAATAAACACCTGTTGGCTGAATTGATCGATTCCTGGTAATTATTGTGTATTTATTATTGATAATTCGCTGGTTTGTAACAGTTTGTGCTCGAATCTCACACTTCTCCCTGTTATTTAAAGACCTAGTGAAATGTAAAACACTACTTTGCAAAAAACGATGGTTGGGTGACTACTTATAAGGTTTCTCCGACTCTGCCCCACCACTGTTGTCACATAACAAAGTTATTTGAATTTTGAATCTCCAGCCGAGGAAGTCGGGGGAATCCTTCTTTGTGAGCGTGACGTCAAGAGTTGTGCAGATCTCCATCTGTTGTGTTTACATTGGCTTGCGTTGTTTCCCTCTTAAATATCAAAGTTTTAACAGTGTTCTGAAGTTATAGTCGGCGTTTTATGAGCCTTGACGAAAGATTGAGCATGAAAGAGACCTGAGAGAGGAGAAAAGGAGCACAGGCGGCGGGAGCCGCTAACTCGCGCGGCTAGTAGACGATCAAGTAATACCTGGACTCATCTTCGGTGATTCCGCGCAGTCGGAAAAGCGCTTCGACATGATTCACAAAGCCGGGTCGTTCTTCCAAAAGTCAGGAAGCCTCAAAGCCGTGGTGAAAACTGCCGGCTGCTGAGGTAAGGACGAACAGTCTTCTGCTTCCTCAAACATGTTCCAGACAGGGTCATCAATGGCAGAACGACACATTCTGTGTCTTCTTCATCAATCACTGGGTTTGAAATGCCCGATGATGATGAAATATCGTTAAATTCGGCCCTCTTCGCCATCAAAACTGTGATCCGCCACAATGTAAACACAACTTGGGCGTGTGTACATCCAGTGACGTCACTCTATTATTGTCAGAAGCGATTCGCCGAGCAGCGAAAATACCGCTGTTTATCGGCTATTTTCTTGCAGATTGCCGTGTTTTAACATTTTACCCTTCAGCCAGTTAGCATAAAAAGGATCCGAGAAGTGATAGCCAGAGTGTTTTGGAGGTCGAATTTTCATTTCACTAGGACTTTAAGATTGCTATATTTTGCACAGGAATAGTAACTAACTTAAATGACCTTTTTACAAACAAGACTGATATTTTGGTATTAGCTATTTCCAGTTTAGCTGGTGCCCCAATTTCATTATTATTTGAGAAATAATCAATTTATTCAAATTAATAATTTTTCTCACAGCTATGAAAACAATCCTAAGATACTTGAAAGGCACATTAAACCTGGGACTCAAATACCAGAGGTCAGACACTGGAACTTTGGTTGGATTCTCAGACACTGACTGGGCAGGAGATCAGGATGATCGACGCTCTACGACTGGAAACATCTTCCTTCTTGCTGGAGGTGCTGTCAGTTGGTTAAGCAAGAAACAAGCAACAGCTGCACTTTTCACTGCAGAAGCAAAGTATGTTGCTTTGAGCCAGGCTGCACAAGAAGGAACCTGGCTGAGATGACTACTAACTGAACTTGGATTGGAGACCACACCAACATTCATACAGGAGAATAATCAAGGAGCAATTGCAATCGCAAAGAATACTGTTGACCATGCAAGAACAAAGCACATAGATATCAGCTACCACTACATTCGTGAATGTGTCCAAAATGGACAAATGCAACTGAAGTATTGTTCAACGGGTAGAACGAAGGCTGACATCTTAAACCAAGCCATTGCCTAAACAGAAGTTTGAATACCTCAGAGAGGAGATTGGACTGTGCCCAATTTAAAGGGTGTAAAATGTGAAAAAAGACCTATACTGTGTTCATTGTTAAGATGTGTGCCACATGTTTTTGTGTTAAAAGGAAATTAAAGAGTTGAGTTATGTAACCAGGTTTTAAAGGTTGGCAGGTATATAACCTTTTTTTTTTGTTTGTTTTTTTAAAAAAAGACAACAGTCGCTGTAAAATTGAAAATACCATGGTAAAATTAAGTGGGAGTGTTGTTATAGTCATTTTATAATATATGTTCTAAATGCATTACTGCCATCAAGTGGTACGGCTGTGTTACTCTCTTTAATAAAAAACCATGAAAACAAACTACAAGAACATTGACAGTTTGAGTTTGTCATGTGGCAGTGATTCAACAATTATGAATGTAAAGCCTCATTTTTTCAAGTAAAAACACAAAACTTTCATAGCATTTCTGGAGTCCATTTACACGACAATGGAGCTCAGAGACACTGAGAACACAACTTTTTGGAAACGGCTTCCAAAGTGGTACTCTCCGTTGATAGTAACTTGTAGTTCTGCACAAGCTCAGTAGAGACAATCAGAACAATGTTTTCTCCGTGGTGTCATGACTCCCAGTCCATATTTTCCTGGACTTGGAACTTTTATTTTGACAGTCACCATAATAACAATATAACTTGGTGGTCCGTCCACTGGAATGCCTGTGCTTTCCTTGTAAATGTTTAGAGCTCATTGTTCTCTGCTGCATGTGTGTGGTTTAATTACAAAAACAAACAACAGCAACAACTAGTTGACCGACATACTAATTACATTGTTTCCAGAACGTTGCTGTGTAAACATGAATCTTTTCAGAAACGAAAAGGCCAAAATTATGCTTTTCCACTTGAAACGTTGTTTTGTAGATGAGGCCTCAGTAGTCTCAGTACTCACGGGGAACATGCAAACTCCTCTTATATAGTGATTCCAGCCCACTAATCCAACAGAAATCACTGTACCACAAATCCTCAATCAGACTTCTTCCAATCCAGATCAGACTGAAGGTCTGAGTCGCAGCTCAGGTCACACTGAAACTTTCAACTCTGTTGTCTCCCCACCTGCTGTAAATGTACAGATATCAAGTATTTATCAGGGGAGAGAAGGATGATGAAAAAGGACTGAGCAGCTTTGAGTTGCAGTTGATGTGGTCAAGGTGACACCTACAAACAACATAACTGTCTGGAAACAAATAAAAATGACCCTTCAGGTTTCTGTCTGTATGCAGAGCTTTTCTTCACATCGTACATGGATAGAAATGACTTCCACTGCCTGACATGATGCATACTTAGCAAGCAGCAGCAATAGTGAGAATAACCTCCAGCAGGAGAAACTGTTGCAGCTCTGAGTTACTTTCTATATATTTTGGACATGAGGTTTTCTGTTCGAGCCTCTTTATGGTGCAAACTGCCTTCAGAGCAGCAACAAAACCTGTCCAAGAAAACTAAATAGACAGTATGAACTGTTTACCCACATTTAAACTATCCAATACTGAAATAGTTGAGCTGAGCCAGCTACTGTCTGGCTCACAATAGTTTGGTCTTATTTTACTGCCCATGGATTAGTGGAAGTGAGTCAAATCTCCACAAACAGTCTGTTTACGTAAACGTTTCTTTAGCTTTTCTTGGCATTGCTTTACTGTCCGGTGGTGTCCGTGGGCCCCGTCGGCTTGGAGATGCTTGGAGACACTCATAACGGGTCGCTCCATCTTGCTCCCGCTGAATCCTCTGGTCGACCACAGACTACAGACCAGTAGGTGGTCATGGAAAAGCCCTGTAATCTGTGACCCCACAGCCTATGTGAGGCTCCAGAAGTAAAGAAAGTCTGTCATCACCCTCACTAGGTCCACATTTCAGTGAATGAGATCGCTCATCCAGGCAAATCAGTTTCCCTCCATGACATCATGAGAGGAAATAACCCTTCCCTCCAGTTGTGGATTTTAAAGGCAATCTTTCCTATCAGTTTATATTTTCGTATACATGTGTGTTTGCTTTACTACTTGTAAAAAGCTATTGTGCATAATTGACAAACTCTCTGTAATAAGCTCCTGTCAGCCTTCATTGGGATGTATTCAGAAACTCAGGAGTTTTTCATTTAATATATCATTGAATCATTGAACATTGAATTTTCACACAAACACACCTCATGAAATACATCACGCTGTTCCAACTTTTAATCCCAACTCCATTGTTTGATTTGTGCAGCTGTGAGACAAAAACACTCTAATTTGAAACTGCTGTGTAATCTGTGCAGCGTTTGGTGTCTCTCTATCCTCCCACGCCTCCACTTTCATAATTCCAGCATGCGTCTTTTTTCTTTCCTCTGCAGTCTGAGCCGAGTGTCCAGCATTCTGCTGCTCTTTCAAATCATGTGGAAGGAGTTCATTGTGTTCCCAATCAAGATAGTTTTTCAAGCCAAGGACTAAAAAAGGCCTTTGTCCATCACAGTGCAGCAGACAGCTTATTTGAGTGATGTGGACTGGAGGTATGAACCTTTGTAAGCAGGTCCTGTTCTTCCCTTCCCGGTGGAAGCCTGAAAGGTGAAGAGGGTCTGTCTTGTCATACAAGTCATACAAGTAAAAGACACAAAAATAAAGCAGATGTGTCATGCAGCCAAGCTGGAACTGCAGGTGAGCAGATGGCTCATGCAGGAACACCAAACCTGCTTCATCCAGTGTCTGATGAAAAATTCATCCATTCCCTTAAAAATGTAATTCAAATGACGAGATCAGGCTGATGGCTGCTGGATTTGGTGCCGACGGCTCCTGTCATGGTGTCCTGACAGCCGTCCAGACTCACTTGTTTTCAGGGTCTTTCTTTCAGCCGCCGTGAACAGGAGTGTGTGGGAGTGTGTTTGGCTCCCAAAGCACAGGAATCTTAAAGTTGCTTAGCAGGATTGCTTCTGGCTGCACAGTCGACAGTTGTTGATTACAGTGTCCTCTTTGCAAAAGTGTGGGAGTTGTTTACATTGTTAACAAGCCGGCTGGGAGGGAATGAATACATTCATTCATGTAGCTGCCGGTGAGTTCACTCATGCCCCATTTACATGACAACATTTTAGCTGAAAATGCAGAAAAGTGTTGAAGTGCGATGTCTGTCACCCGTAATGATCTTTGCAAGTATATGTGATGTATGTTATTTTCCGTGGTCACTGCTAAATAAAAGGGGCCGCACTTCTTCTCTGCTGGAGAGTGAGTGAGTGCCACATGCCTGAGTTTAGAATATGTCTCATGTGCCATTTTGTTTAGCGACTAGCTACTTTGGTCCGTGTGAGTGTAGTGATGTCTACATCAGCTGTAACATCCGGAGGGAGCGCTGGGACAGTGAGAGATACAACCGCTGCTAGGGATTCCACAATGAATCGTTCTGAAGATTGTTTCCACAGAAATAGCAGAAACAGTCAAATTGATGTAGCACGCATGTTGGGCCACTAGTTGGTGCTGTTGCTTGTGTTTGGTAATGAAACCACACACACATAGCAGAGAACAACAGGCTGTAAACATTAACATTGGGAGAACACGGACATTCTAGTGAACAGACCAAGTTGGATTGTTATTACTGTGACTGTCAAACTAAAAGTATCAAGTCCAGGAGAATATGGACTAGGAGTCATGACACCACGGAGGAAATGTTCTTCTTATTGTCTCTACTGAGCATGTGCAGAACTCCAAGTTACTATGGCTGTGTTGTGTCTTCCTTATTTCCACAGAGTATTTCAGAAAAGTTGCATTTTCCCACGATGAGAAGGAGCCTGAGCGTTTTTAAGAGTTCCACTTTGGGAGCCTTTTTGCAAAAAGTTGCACTTTCAATGACTCCTTTGTCGTGTAAACAGGGATTCGGCTACATTCAACACGATTTTCTGCTCACAGTGACCCATATCCAATCTGTGATCATTGTATTTCAGATTTTTTTCACACAAGACTGAGGCCTCCATCGTATTTGGTTATGAATCGGATAATTATCTGATGTCTTTCAATGTGATTGCTCTGTGAACAGTCCAGTCGCATGTATGCGACTTCCATGTCGTTGACATGAGACTGATGTCACAAATCTGTGCCGGAGTGAGTGGCTCCACCAAATGTGAGGAAAAAACTGAAGAAACAGACATGGTGGACAGAGGTGATGGGACTGATCTTTGGAAAACTTGCAGTTTTGTGTCAATGAATCTCAATATTCACTTCGTAAACAACGTAGCCAAGGTGATGTCATGCCTTCTTCGGCACATACGGTTCATTTTACAGTCAAATAACTTTCACACTGCAGTGTGACGGAGGTCGCGTTTAAAATGTAGTGTGAACGATCATGCAAAGAAACAAGATCTCGGCAAGAAATCAGAATTGAGCCTCAAGACCTGCAGTGTGAACGGAGCAGCTCTGCAGCTTTACAGCAGCATCAATGATCAACCATTTCAAACCTCAGTTATTAGAGTAGTCAGTTACTGATACACCATTGTTGACATCTGCTAAATGAAATACAGCATCAGCATACCTATTAAATTGATGGAAACCCCATGAGCAGGACACCAGGGATCAGAGAAAACCAGAAGCAGACACTTTGTACAAAGCAGGAATCCTCTTAATGCTTTGAATGAGGTTTGTGTCTAAAGGAACCTTGAGGGTTCCTCATGTGCTGCTAGTGAATAAAATAAATATCAGCAAGTCTATTGCTTCTCACTCAGCACATTCTGATTGATTCAGAGTTAGTATTACCTGTAAAAACTGCTAGGCAAAACCCTGCAGCTTCACTTCATACAAAAAAAAACTGAAAACCTTCCTGTCTGGCCTGTTGCCATTGGGCCACGCAGCGATCTTCATGTAATAACTTGCAAATGCGCCTCTCAGATGGTGGAAATGTATTTTTAACCTTTGCCACCTTCACAGTGGGACTCTGGAGCTTTGAAGTTTGGAGCTGGGATTGTGATGTGCTGCTATCACCATGGAAGAGAGAGTAGGTTCCAACGTCTCCGTGCTTTGACTCGCGGAAACGTTATCACCGGTAGCCAACGCCACAGTTCAACACTTTTCAAATGTGATGATACAAGTCACAATGTCATCATCCAGACGTGGTAATTCTGATTACGTTATCTACTGGGGTTGGTGGTGAGTTGAGAATGCAATGGATTACATCCTGATTAACTTTTGCTTGCACACAGACATCGGGCAAGTTGAAGTTTTGGAGCTTGACTGGCTGAGAACCTGAGCCTCCAGTCAGTAAAAACTCTACAATACCATGAGCAGGCAACGTTTCAGTCGACCACACGACATGAATCCTCTCTAGATCAGGAGGAACCAGAGGGTCAGGTTAAGAGGTGTAGTTTAAATCTGATATTTTCTTTATTAGGGTTAGGGGCATCCAGAAACCCTGTGACAGCCTGGGGACCTATTTTATACAAGATTGCTTGAATGCCCAAACACTCTGATTGGTCAAGCACGGAGACATCATTGACTGTTATTTTTCCTGCTATCAATATACATGTATTAAGGTCTAATAAGGCTGACTTGACATGTATATACAATTATATTGTCTTGTTGCCATCAAACCCGCCGTGCATTGTGTGTAACACATTTGTGGTTGTTCAGATGGGGAGACAGGGGACCTCCAGTGCGAGAATGCAGTGGGGCCGCAGCGGACCCTGCCTATGGGGCAGATGACGATTTTGTTATCACTGTGCATGGGGGTCCACATGTGGGGTGGAAGCCACTGATTGACTGGGAAGCTTTCACTCAAAGCTTTCCTCAGGCTGCTTATTGGATGAACTGCTAGAATGAAAATCACTCACTACTCACTATAGGCCTGGGTAAAAAGCATGATCAAATCAGGTGGGCCCGGACCTAAAATGGGTGGGCCCGGACACACCCGGGCCCAATAGCAGTGAAGGGTCGGAGGAGGGCTGGACACGGCCGATTGATTGCAAAAGACGGTGGGGGGGCGGGGGGGGTCTCATTAAATGAGTCTTTAATTCTGCAAAGGAAGAAAAAGTATCTCCAATGCGAAACGCCATCTATGCAAATGACACCGTGAAGTAGGTGACGTGATGACATCACTGCGCTCGACCAATCAGAACGTTGTCCGGACAAATAGCAAAAGTCGCTGCGGTTCCGTGACAGGACAAATATACACTTGGAAAACCTAAATGATCCTTGTATTGAACATTTTGAGTGTACAATGCTGAAAGGGGTGTGTCACACCATACATGTTTAACAGCCATTTAATAGTGTGTGGCTGCAGCACACAGCTGAGGCTGCAGCGGCTGCAGCCAGTGCTGTACCTCACTGTGACTGACAGCGGCTGTCACTTAGATATGATGAAACCAAGCGGTAAGAATGAATATGATTTATATATCACACTTGTCATTATGGCATGACTTGATTTGACTCGTTGAGTCAAAGCGGTCGAGACAAGTGCAAGTCTGGAGTCACTGAGCCAAGAGTCACAGCAAGTCTGAGTCATTTTTTTATCTCATCGAGTCGAATGAAAAAGTCATAAAATCGAGACTCGAGTCCAAGTTTCCTATCTCTGGTATACATGAAAAAGCTGTCGTCTTTTCAGGCATGTAGGTTTTTACTTGTACAAGGTGTTTTTTAAAAACCTTCTAAAAAGATGAAACGCCAAAACCTTCTGAACAAACTCAGGCCCCATTTACTCGACAACATTTTGAAAAAATTATGTCCATTTCCCGGTAAACAGCAGAAATGTGAAAAACGACATTGTTAGAATGTTGCTCCACAAGTATATGTTGTTTGTTTTTGGAATTAAACCACAAACACATGCAGCGGAGAACAATACACTACAAACATTGTTATTATTGTCTGTCTACTGAGCATGTGCAGAACAACTGGTTAATATGGCAATGCAGTAGCAGAATGCGCAGTAGCAGCATTTAAAAAAAGTTCAGTTTTTCATAGAGACAGAGCATTTTCAAAAAGTTATGTTTTCAGGGGGCTTTTTCACCGGAAAGAACCAGGGGCTAGTTTGGAGCCAGGGCCAAAGTTTGCACCAGTTCTTTGTCTTTCCACTGCCCAAACCAGTTCTTAACAGGGGCTAAACTGGGGCTACCCTTCATTGCTTGGCCTGTCAGGGTTTGTGAACTCAATTGCACGGCAGACAAGAAGCTCAGTTCAACAGTGTTTTAGTCTCAAAAAAACAAGGTCAAAACCAGTGCAGGCGATTGAGGAGAAAATCCAGGAGGCAAAGTCGGGCAGGCAGGCAGAAGGTCGAAAACACACAAAGGCAACACGAGGGGAAAAAAGGTGGGTACAAATGGTGTAAGAAACTCAGACGAACTGGCAACTGGAGCTACAAGAGAGGGAACTAAATACACACACTAATGACGATAACAAACAGCTGTGATCAGGAGGAGGAAACAGGAGTGCACAGGGGCGGAGCCAAGGGGAACACAGGAGGGAAGGAGAGAAAGCAGGATCATGAAAGTACCTCCCCCTCAAGGGCCGGCTCCTGACGGCCCAGGCAGGTCCGGGTGGGTGTCATAAAAGTCTTGGATGAGGGAGGGGTCATGAATGTTACTTGACGGGACCCATGAGCGCTCCTCTGGGCCACATCCCTACCAGTCCACCAGGAATTGGTGATCCTTCCCCCAACGCCAGACCGCCAGGAGCTTGCGGACAGTATAAACAGTCTCTCCGCTGTCCAGTATCCGGGGGGGTGGAGGGGGTTTTGAAGGGACCAGAGGGCTTTCGGCAGTGGGTTTGACGTGGGAAACGTGGAAAGAGGGATGGATACGGATGTTCCTGGGGAGTTGGAGACGAACAGCCACGGGATTTATTACTTTGGAAATGGGAAAGGGGCCAATGAATCGTGGGGTTAACTTGCGTGATGGTCCCTGGAGTCGGAGGTTCTTAGTGGAAAGGCACACGCGCTGACCTGGCCGGTAGATGGGTGCCTGTGAGTGACGACGGTCAGCGTAGACCTTATGAGATGCCGCCGCTCGGAGAAGACGCTGGCGGGCTTGGATCCAGACCCCGCGGCACCTCCGAACCAGGGCAGCCACCGAGGGAACATGAACCTCCTTCTCCAGGGCTGGGAAGAGTGGGGGCTGAAAACCATAAACGCAATGAAAAGGTGAGAGTCCAGTTGATGCAGAGGGAAGGGAATTGTGTGCATACTCCACCCAGATGATGTTCTTGGACCAGGAGGAGGGTTGTTGGTGGGACAGGAGACGAAGGCCAGCCTCCAAGACCTGGTTAAGACGCTCTGTCTGTCCATTAGACTGAGGGTAGTAGCCAGAGGAGAGACTCGGGGAGGCTCCGATGAGGGCGCAGAACTCCTTCCAGAAATGGGAAGTGAACTGGGGGCTGCGATCTTAAACCAGATCCTGAGGGAGACCATGAAGCTGGAAAACATGAAGGAGGACTAATTCAGCGGTCTCTTTGGCAGAGGGTAGTTTAGTGAGGGAATGAAATGAGCCATCTTCCGTCAACTACAGTTAGGACGGTGGTTTTGCCATGGGATTCGGGAAGTCCAGTGACAAAATCCAAGGCAATGTGGGACCAGGGACCAGACAGAGGGAGGAGATTTCCTGCAGGGGGTGAGTTACCGGACTTGCAACGGGAGCACTCAGGACAGGCTGCCACATACTCCCTGACATCTGCCCACAGTTTGGGCCACCAAAAGTGTTGTTGGACCGAGGCCAATATCCGAATGACCCCCGGGTGGACTGCCAACTGAGAAGCATGAGCCCATTGAAGGACCTGGGAACGGAGCTCTCGTGGAACAAACAAGCGGTTATCGGGGATGTTGTCAGGTACCTGCTGTCCCATGAGAGCGTCCGACACTCTCTGCTCCACTTCCCTTAGGACAGCCCCGATGACCTTGGCTGAGGGGATGACAGACTCGGGCTGGGCGGTGGCCTCCCCCTCCTCGTAGATGAATGCATCAGGTTTGGCGTTCTTCTCTCCCGGTCTGAATGTCAGAGAAAAGTTAACGCGTGCAATGAACAAACTCCAACGGGCTTGCCTTGAATTTAACCTCTTTGCAATTCTCAGATACTCAAGATTCTTGTGGTCTGTCCACACGATGAAGGGTTGGGGAGAGCCCTCCAGCCAATGCCGCCATTCCTCAAGAGCCAATTTGATGGCCAGCAGCTCCCTGTCTCCCACACAGTAGTTCCTCTCAGACTCTGAAAGGCGACGAGAAAAGAATGCACACGGGTGAAGGCGGCCATCGGAAACTGACCTTTGTGACAGGACTGCCCCCACGCCCAAATCTGAGGCGTCGACCTCCACCACGAATTGCCTCTCGGGATCTGGTTGAACGAGAATGGGGGCCGAGCAGAAAGCTGTCCAGAGGTTCTTGAATGTCTGGTCAGCCTCAGGGGTCCATGAGAATGGAGAACAGTGGAGGTGAGTCTGTGCAATGGGGCTGCAACCATGCTGAAATCTTTACTGAACTTTCTGTAAAAGTTGGCAAAGCCAAGGAACTGCTGTAGTTGTTTGCGGTTCTCTGGAGTGGGCCATGAGGCGACAACGCTGACCTTGGCAGGGTCCATCCGGATGTGTCCTGGGGAAATGATCAGACCAAGAAATGACGCGTCCAGCCCAGTTGCATTGGTTCCTCTGTGCAGGAGGAGGATGCCGGAGGAGCAGAAGGCGGCCGACGAGTGGGCAACGGTGGTCGTCCGTGAACTTATATTGGAGCTTGCAGATCTTTCCTCCTTGAGTCCTGAGTCGCACACCCCCAGTCAGCCGAACACCGCTCCGTTGAAACAGGTTCGTGAATGCCTGAAGGAAGACGGCTGCAGTGATGCATGTAGCTGCCCGGTTAGTCCACTCGGCCGCCGCCGACGTCGCTGCTTGTCCACCCAGGTGGGAAATGATGAAGGCCACATTGACTCGTTCTGTCGGGAAGGCAGCTGACCGGAGCTCGAAATGCAGCTCACACTGGGTGACAAACTGCTGTAGCATCTCCGTTTCACCTGAAAAACATGGTGGAGGAGCCATCGGAACCAGCGACGGAGGTATGACAGGAAGTACGGGGGTCTGGGTCTGTAGTAGGTTCCTCACCTGCACCGAGAGGGTGTTTAGCTGTACGCCGAGAGCGGAGAGGACCTGATCACTTTGTGCGATGTGCCACTGAAGAAGAGTACTCAGGAAATGGAGATCTTGTGGAGCCTCCGGTGGTTCGGTGCAAACTTGTCTGCCGTCTGAGTCCATGGCCAGTTCGTACTGTCAGGGTTTGTGAACTCAATTGCACAGCAGACAAGAAGCTCAGTTCAACAGTGTTTTATTAAAAAAAAAAAAAAAAAAACACAGCAGAAGCAAAGTCAGGCAGTCCAAGATCAAAACCAGAGCAGGCAATGGAGGAGGAAATCCAGGAGGCAAGGTCGGGCAGGCAGAAGGTCGAAAATATACAAAGTAAGAAACTCAGACGAACTGGCAACTGGAGCTACAAGAGAGGGAACTAAATACACACACTAATGACAATAACAAACAGCTGTGATCAGGAGGAGGAAGCAGGAGAGCACAGGGGCGGAGCTAAGGGGAACACAGGAGGGGAGGAGAGAAAGCAGGATCATGACAGGGCCAGTGTAGGGATTTCTTACCTCATAAGGAACCATTTATGATGCGGTTGGCTATCAATAATGATTAATAATTATCAAAGATAGTTATTAATTATGTTATTGAAATTTAAAGTGATCTGTATCAGATACCTCGGAGCACCACCTGTCTTAACAGGAAATGATAGCCAATTCAGTTATATCAGTCTCATAAGGTTCAAGGTTCAAGGTTCAAGGTGTTTTATTTGTCATATCGCCAGTAAAAGCCAGGTTTCACGGAGAATGAAATTCTTATTTTGCCGTTCGCGCTGAAGCCGACCTATATAATAAGTATGCACAAGAGAATAAAATATAGAAAATAAAAATAAAATAAAGTAAAGTAACAGAGCAGTGCAGTGCAAAAAATAGTGTGAAGTGAGATGTGCAAAGTAAACATGTGCAAAGTAAACATGTCAGCAGCTGTTCAAGAGTCTGATGGCAATGGGGAAGAAAGAGTTTTTCAGTCCGTTGGTTTTGCTTTTCAAGCTTCTGAACCTCCGGCCTGAGGGCAGAGGGTGAACAGTCTGTGTTGTGGGTGGGTGGGGTCTTTAAGTACGGAGGCAGCTCTACTGTGGACCCTGTGCTGGTAGATGCTCTGCAGAGAGGGCAGTGGTGTTCTGGTGATCTTCTCGGCCGTCTTAACCACTCTCTGCAGGCCACTGCGCTCCGCCATAGTAGTGTTGCCGTACCAGGCTGTGATGCAGCTGGTTAAGGTGCTCTCAACCACACAGCTGTACAAGTTCCTGAGTATCCTGGCAGGCATGCCGAATTTCTTCAGCCTCCTCAGGAAGTACAGCCGTTGTTGGGCCCTCTTGACCACCTGTGTGGTGTTGAATGTCCAGGCGAGGTCCTCGCTGATGTGGACACCCAGGTATTTGAAGCTGCTCACCCTCTCCACCTCAAGCTCCCGGATAGACAGTGGATGATGAGGTCTCCTCTCCTTCCTCCTGTCCACTATCATCTCCTTTGTCTTGTCAGTGTTAAGGGAGAGGTTGTTGTCCTCACACCAAGCCACTAGACCAGCACCTCCCTCCTGTAAGCCGCTTCATCAGCCCCTGTGATGCGTCCAATCACAGCGGTGTTATCTGCGAACTTCAGGATGATGTTGTCCTTGTGGGAGGCGACACAGTCATGTGTGAACAAGGTGTAGAAGATGGGGCTGAGGACACATCCCTGAGGGGTGCCAGTGTTGGTGATGATGCTGGCTGAAGTCCTGTTTCCAATCCTGACAGACTGGGGCCTGCCAGTCAGGAAGTCTAGGAGCCAGTCAGGAAGTCTAGGAGCCAGTCAGGAAGTCTAGGCGCCAGTCAGGAGGTCTAGGAGCCAGACAGGAAGTCTAGGAGCCAGTCAGGAAGTCTAGGAGCCAGACAGGAAGTCTAGGAGCCAGTCAGGAAGTCTAGGAGCCAGTCAGGAAGTCTAGGAGCCAGTCACAGAGGGAGGGTTGCAGTCCGAGTGTGTGTAGTTTGTGTGTGAGTTTGTGGGGGATGACTGTGTTAAATGCTGAGCTGTAGTCCACAAAGAGTATCCTGATGTAGGATGCACAGCAGACAAGAAGCTCAGTTCAACAGTGTTTTATTCTAAAAAACAAAAAAAAACAAAGCAGAAGCAAAGTCAGGCAGTCCAAGATCAAAACCAGAGCAGGCAATGGAGGAGGAAATCCAGGAGGCAAGGTCGGGCAGGCAGAAGGTCTCTCATCTGTTTTCCAGATGAGAGAGGGAATAGTGGAGTACAGCAGTGATGGGACCATCTGAGGTGGACCTGTTTGGCCGGTATGCAAATTGTAGGGGGTCAAGTGTCTCTGGTAGGCTGCTCTGAATGTGGGCCTTCACCACCCTCTCGAAGCATTTTGCGATGATTGGAGTGAGTGCTACTGGCCTGTAGTCATTCAGACAGGTGGGGGGGCTTGTCTTGGGGAGGGGAATGATGGTTGTGGTTTTGAAGCAGGTGGGCACAACGCTCTGGCTGAGGGAGATGTTGAATATGGAGGTGAGGACATCAGCCAGCTCATCTGCACATGCTCTGAGTGCCCTCCCCGGGATGTTGTCTGGTCCTGGGGCCTTCCGGGGGTTAATCCTCCTCAGAGCTCTGTGTACCTGGCTCTTTGTGACTGTTGGGGGAGGAGAGAGGTGTTGAGTGGCCTGCAGGGTCTGGGTGTGTGTGGGCCTCCTTTCTGTGTCGGGGGTGGAGATCTCGAACCGGGTGTAGAACGTGTTGAGATCATCTGGTAGGCTGTCTGTGGGGTTGATGATGCTGGTGGAGGCTCTGTAGTCAGTGATGTGCTGCAAGCCCTGCCACATCCGCCCTGGGTCCGCAGCAGTGTAGAAGCTGTTCTGCCTCTCTGTACTGCCTCTTAGCTGCTTTGATGGCTCTCCTCAGTCCGTACTTTGCAGCTTTGTACTCCTCCTCATTTCTAGATCTGAAGGCGAGGGAGCGAATGCGCAGCATGTGTCGTACTTGACCGGTGATCCAGGGCTTCTGGTTGGGGAACTTCCTGACTCGTGAGGTGGGCACGATGTTGTCAACACAGGTGCTGATGTACCCAGTCACATGTTCAGCATAGTCCTGTATGTTAACAGAAGAGTCCTCCAGAGTGGCTGCAGCTTTGAACACCTCCCAGTCTTTCAGAGCAACACAGTCCTGCAGGGTGCTCTCAAATTCTGGGGTCCAGAGTTTGACCTGTTTGGTGACAGGGTTTGTCTGTTTCAGTCTCTGTCTGTATGCCGGGTACATGAAGAGGGATATGTGGTCAGAGTGGCCGAAGTGGGGGCGGGGTGCAGCCTTGTATGCACCACGTATGTTGCTGTAGACATGGTCCAGTGTGTTTTTATTCCGGGTGGGAATGTCCACATGTTGGTAGTATTTGGGGAGTACAGTCCGTAGTTTGCACTGGTTGAAGTCGCCGGCGACAATAAAAACAGCATCAGGGTGAGCGGTCTCTAGCGCGCTGATGACGTCATGGAGCTGGCCGAGCGCTGCAGCTGAGTTAGCTCTCGGGTGAATGTAAACAGCGGCCAGAAACACAGCAGTAAATTCCCTTGGTAGATAGTAGGGACGGCACTTCAGCAGTAGAAACTCCATGTCTGGCAAGCAGTGTGTCTGGACAGTCTGTACATCTCCACACCACGAGTTGTTTACAAACACACACACCCCTCCCTCTCTCCCCTTACCGGAGGCTGCGGTCCCGTCTCCTCGGTGTATGGAGTGAGTTTGTAGCTGGATTGCGCATTCCGGTACTTTGCTTGAAAGCCAGGTCTCGGTGAAAATTAGAGCACAGCACTCTCTAACTTCCCGCTGTGTTGTTATCCTGGCGCGCAGCTCGTCCAGTTTGTTTTCCAGCGCCCGCATGTTGGCTAGTAGGAGGCTAGGTAGCGGTGGTCTGCTAGCACGCGATTTTAGCATAGCATGTAGCCCTCCCCTCTTGCCTCGTTTGCGTCGTCGTCTCCGGAGCGCTCTCCTGGGGTCACCTAGCACACTGGGGCTCGATGCTTCGGGGGCTTCCTGGGGGTGGTGGTGGGGGCTGCTGCTGCGGTGGCTGCTGCGGCGGACAATGTGTTGTAGTTCCGGTGGTATGGGTCCAGTCGATCCCACGTGTTTGTGAGAGCTATCAATGTCCAAAAGTGTCTGTCTGTTGTATGTTAGCAGTGCACAGCATCTGTGTACTGCAGAAAGAGCGAAAAACACTATATACACTATATACAAGTCAATAAAAAGTCGGCGTAGAGCGAAGCGAGCAAACACGTCTGCCACGGGGGGCGCCATCTTGTTAACAATAATAATAAGATATACTAAACAGTTAATCAGGAATTTGAATTAATAGTTAAATTAATTACAATTACCAGAATTAACAGTAAAGCTTAAAGGATTTTGGAGTTCTTGACACAGAAGAGGTCGACATTTCATTCACCTTTGTGCTCATTAATAAAACAGCAAGTATGATTCCACAAATTATATTTATTTACAATGAAAACAAATAAGCACCTACCTACCTATATATACAGCTTGGTGTGTGTGTGTGGGGGGGGGGGGGAGAGAGAGAGAAAGAGAGAGAGAGAGAGAGAGAGAGGTGGAGGGAGTGTGTGTGTGAGACGTGTGACGGAACTACAAAACAAGATGGCGGATCACAAGAAACTACATTCCAAATGGAGGTTATCAGAGAGCAGGAAGTCTGTCCTGGGTCTCCACCATGTGCTGGAGAACAATGGAACATGGAAGCTAGTCTTTAGCGTCTGCTTCCTGTGTGTCTCTCCTAAAGGACCATTTCTGGAATGAGTCGGTGTGAATGAGACTTGTAAAACGTCAGGAGTCATCAGATGGTGTTCAGTTACTGTGTGATGTTGTCTTTGATGTGATATGTGTAGGATTGTGAGTTAACTAGTTAGTAAAGCAAAGATTAGCATGCAGACCCTGTGTCTGTGGCAGAGCTAACGTTGGTTTACAGGTTGGTAACTGCTCCTAATATCATTATCAATAGAACTCAATCACTGTAATAGAATCAACACATCTTCATGAAAGTTAAACAGTTCTATCATAGCATCAGGTTTAACTAATCCCAGGTAAAGCCCAGTTGTTGTTACCACTTTGTTGAAAGAGTTCGGTTGTTGTCCTGGCTGGAGGGAAGCTGGTGTCTTCTCCTGTAGTTAGCACTTCCTGCTAACTGTGGTTTGCTGGTTCTGCAGGCTGAGGAGAAGAAGATGAAGTTTGTTGCAACCCCCCCCCCCCCCTGGTGGCCAAGGTGGGAAAAACCTATTGGGATGTGACGTGTGAGTGCGGTGTATTGTGGGTCGTCAGAAAAGGTAAACAGTGAGCAGGGTGGTGTTGTTGGAGGGAAGCACACAGTACCTGTTAGTTATATTGCAATATTATACAATATTGAGACGAGAATAAAGGCCGAGTTCATCTACTAAGTAACCGCCTCGCTGACTGGTTCTTCAGCATGTTGACCCGGACCACTGGACAAAAGTTACCACTACGAGCCGAGGAGTATTGGTGCACTCCCAACTACGGTTCGGAGCGGGAAGCCAGAAAGGTAACAAGTTGATGTTTCAGGAGTCCTTCTTTGCAGCTCCTGGTTGTCCCTTTTGTCCAGACTGAGGAGCTGGTTGCTCAGGTCTGTGATGGTTTTCCTACTGGTTGAAGAAACACAAAGAAGTTCTGTGAGGCGTTGTTTCCCTGGTCCCGTCCTGGAGAAACTGGTTGGTTTTCCTTGGTTGATGGGAGAGCAGCCTCTAGGCGCTGATCTCTGGGTCCAGGGAAGGTCTGACCCTCGTGGTGGGTCAGCAGAGGAGTTGAGGAGTGAAGGCCCCTGGTTGCAGGCCTCTGGTGTTAGCTGTATGCTAATGCTGGGTGAGCTGCCTCCAGCAACCCACCTACTTGGGGAAGACTCACTGCAAGACTCTCTGCAAGACTGCTTTTGCAGGCTTTTTGTTGAAAGTTTGTGGATTCGAAGGTGTCGAATCCTGAGAGCTTCAAACAATCAGTGACTGGCTGAGTATATGGGGGAAGTGTCTTGTGAGCAGAAAGTGGGGAAGGTTCTGCTGCAGCAAAAGGTCCTCCCACTGGGTGTGATGGTCAATCACATTCGTGTGTCTGAATTCATATGTCATGACTGTGTATCATGACAAATGACAATTGCCCTTCCTTAGAAATGAAAAAACTTTATGTGGTCTTGTGAGATCCCAACACCAGTGAAGAACCAGGCTGGAGCCAGACGCGTCATCAGGTGGAGGCGGAGTTATCGCTGGTGCTATCGCTACTTACAAGGCGGAAGAGAAGCGAACCGGCTTTCTGAAAACTACAACCACCACGGAGCCCCGAAATGGTTATCGAGAAAAAAATTAAAATAAAGCATTGGAACGATGTAATCGGTCGCTCCCCGTTGTTAATATTAGGAGGGAACGAGATAATTTAATCCTTGATCGCGGCGCCGCAGCTCTTGAGGTGCAGAGCTCCTTAATTACACTCTCAGATATAGAATTTAGAAGCAGTTTTCTATTGTTTTCACGCTTTTCATCGTAACATCATTCAAACTAATTTCACTTTCATGTCTTGTTTCGCATTATGACCGCGGGATGAGCCGCTGTGCAATCCAGTATGGGGCTGCATTGCGCTCTGCTCAGAGACGCACCACTATTTTTTTTATGACAGAACTTTATAATGAAGCAATACTTTTGCTTCATCAGCAACTAAAAACCAAACTACATACTACTGTAAATGAAAGCTGGATTTTTAACCATAAAATGAGCATTTTAATGGCTTCATGTGAAAGAGAACTTTAATCAGCGTGTGTTTACGTAGGTTTTCCATTATAAACGGCTGTAGAGCTGCATTCTATCATTCTCCACCTCCATTCCTCCTGATGTTGAAGCATTTGATTCAGACACATCCAGAAATAAAATGAAAGGAGCAGAAATTCACTACTGCCCAAATGTTGAAAAATAAGCCCCAAGCTCATTAACACGTCTCTCTCTCTCTCTCTCTCTCTCTCTCTTTATTTTGCTAATATGCAGCGTTTGGGCATCGTGAGGCGTTCATACAGCCCGTGGGCCTCACCGCTTCACATGGTGCCGAAGGCAGACGGATTATGGCGGCCATGTGGAGATTTTCGCCGCCTTAACAATATCACTGTGCACGATCGCTATCCCGTTCCGCATATTCAAGACTTTTCTGTGCGTTTGGCACGTGTGTGTTTTCTAAAGTGGACCTGGTGCGCGGTTATCACCAGGTTCCTGTGCGTGCAGATGATGTGCCTAAGAGTGCAGTGATTACCCCGTTCGGGCTTTTTGAGTTCCTGCGCATTCCTTTTGGCCTTAAAGGGGCAGCACAGACTTTTCAGAGGTTAATGGACTCGGTGCTGCGCGACCTTGCTTTCGTGTTTGTTTACCTGGACGACATCTTGGTGGCTAGTTCTTCAGTTGAAGAGCATTTGTCACACCTAAAGCAAGTTTTTCAGCACCTTGAGGAACACGGCCTTATTGTTAATCCTGCCAAGTGCCAGTTTGGTCTGCCTGTGATTGACTTTTTGGGTCATGGTATTTCAGCTCAGGGTGCCATTCCGTTGCCTTCTAAGGTGCAGGCGGTGACAGATTTCCCTCGTCCAGCCTCGGTTAAGGCCCTGCAGGAGTTTTTGGGCATTATTAATTTCTACAACTGCTTTCTTCCGCGTTCCACCTTCTGCAGCCGCTTTATGGGGCTTTGCGTTTGAAGAAAGGCTCCGATCCAGTTGACTGGACACCAGATTGTGTCCAGGCCTTTGAGAATGCCAAGACTACTCTTGCTGATTCAGCTCTTTTAGCCCATCCAGCACCTTTAGCACCAATCTCTTTAACGACTGACATGTCTGATATAGCGGTGGGGGCTGTGGTGGAACAGCAGGTGGATGGAGTTTGGTAGCCTCTTGCATTTTTCAGCCGCAAGTTACGAGATAGCGAACGCAAGTATAGTGTTTTCGACCACGAGTTGTTGGTGTTATATCTTGCGACTCATCATTTCCGTTTCCTTTTGGAGGGCCGTTCATTCACAGCTTATGTGGATCACAAACCATTGAAATTTGCGATGTCTAAGGTGACGGAGCCGTGGTCTGCTTGACAGCAGCGCCATTTGGCATCCATCTCCGAGTTTACGACCGATATTCGGCATATGGCTGGTAAGGCGAATTGTGTCGCTGATTGTCTGTCTCATGTGCTTGTGTGTCCGGTGCATCTGGGGGTGGATTTTGCTGCTATGGCTGCCGACCAATCCGATGACTCAGACATTTTGACCCTCCAGTCTGCAAGTACGGGCTTTCGGCTGGAGAATGTGGTTTTGGAGGAAGGTGGTCTGTCTCTCCTCTGCGATGTCTCTACGGGTTGGCCTCGCCCCCGTAGTTCCACTTTCTTGGCGCCACCGCCTTTTCGATTCTATTCATTCCCTTTCTCACCCAGGAGTGCGGGTGTCAGTGAAATTGGTCGGGGCTAAGTTTGTGTGGCCGGGCCTTCGCCGCGATGTTAAAGAGTGGGCAGCTGCGTGTGTCGCGTGTCAGCGTGCTAAGGTCTACCAGCACACTAAGTCACCCCTGGAACCGTTTCCCATCCCGGCGAGACGTTTTGATCACGTGCATGTGGATTTGGTGGGTCCTCTGCCTCCTTCGCAGGGTTTTACACAACTGCTTACAATGGTAGTTCGAACCACCAGGTGGCCAGAGGCGGTTCCTCTGTCCTCCACGACTTCCGCAGATGTGGCGCACGCGTTCCTTTCTGCTTGGGTCTCGCGTTTTGGTACCCTGTCAGATATTACCTCCGACAGGGGCCCCCAGTTTGTGTCAGAACTTTGGTCTGTGATTAGTGGGTCTCTGGGTGTGCAGGTACATCGTACCACTGCATATCACCTTCAGGCAAATGGCTTGTGTGAGCGTTTTCACCGGTCCCTTAAAGCAGCGCTGCGTGCCGCACTGTCTGATGGTAACTGGGTGGACCGTTTGCCTTGGGTAATGCTGGGGTTGCGTTCGGCTCCTAAGGAGGATCTAAATGCGCCGCCTGCCGAGCTCGTGTTTTGTCAGCCGCTTCGTCTTCCTGGGGAATTTTTGCCTGTGAGTTCTGCGCCACGACACCGGCCATTTTACTCCAGCGGTTTTTTGGCTCCGGGCCCCATTCACCACTGTTTTCCACGGTCGTTTGTTCCGGCGGAGCTTAATTCGGCCCGTTTCGTTTTCGTACGACATGATGCTCACCGCTCGCGCTAACAACCCCCGTATGATGGCCCCTTTAAGGTCCTGGAGAGGGGTCCTAAAGTTTTTGTGCTGGATATGGGTGGGTGTAGGGAGTGCATTTCATTAGACAGGCTGAAGCCCGCTTTTGTGATGGCCGATGAGGTCGTGTGTCCTGCCCAGCTTCCCCGTCGTGGTCGTCCTCCTTCAAGACCCCCTGTGCTTTCTCCTCCTCATGGACGCCCTGCTCGCCGAGTTTTGCCTGCGGTTTCGCATGACTGACAACGCAGCCGTTATGGCCGACCGTTAAAGCCTCCTGTGAGGTTCTGACTGGTTTCCCAGATGTGCCTTCTGGGTGTTCGGGCGGGAGCTGTGTAGCGGCCGTTGGGATCCAGGCCTCTCACCCAGATTATCATACATATGTGATATGTGATACTGTTTAGTATATTTTTACTTTAAGGCTGTAAATCCTGTTAAAAGCCGCTCGCGGTACAGTCATGTGGTCGGGATGCGCTGCTGCTGGAGACAGATGACCTCCCCCTCCACCCTCCTCCTCCACCTCAAGTGACTGACGATAAAAGACAAAGACCACTGAGCCTTTCCACCGTCCCTGTTCAAATATTTAAGTCACAAATTTAAGAAACAGATAAAACTGAACTTTATCAGTCTGCTGTGGTCTGTTTTGGGGTCCAGCAGTGTGATCGGGTGCTGCACCCATGATGTCACTCTCCTCCATGATATCATTCTCTTCTGACCACCTTCACATCAGATTTTTCTTGCCCACCTCTGCAGTTACTGATCTCAGTGGTTCTCACACAGGGGTGACAAAGTGCTGCTTGTTCTTTCTTTTATTAGTGATTCCACTACCCCTACCACCAAATAATCTCATTTTCCACCTCCTCCATGACCATTTCTCTCTCCATAAATTTCCATTTCTTCATCTTTTCTGTCAGGACTTAGTGTCAAATGCCGGAAATCAGGAGGCTGATTGAGATGCAAAAATATCGATGAGGCAATTTGCATTGACCATTTATAGTAGAAAGTGGGTGATGTGCAAACATAATTTTATTGATCCCAATTTTTTTTGTCGCACGCCATTTTCAGTTTTTCGGCGCACCTACATTTTTAGTAGGAATCCTATGCAACTTTTTATAAATGAGGCCCTTGTTCTGGATAAAACTGGATAAAACGTGTTTTGAAATGGAGGAAACCATTGAACTTTCAAAACAGACTGCTTTTAAATACGATTAAAACTTCTTCAATGCCAGATTGCACTTGTTTGAAATGGTTTAGACCTTAGGCCTCTTACCGGGAGGTGAGACTGCTCACCACTCCTCCGCCATCAGTCTCCTGCTTTGGTGATGAACGACAGGAACATCGAACTGCATCACTCACTCTTCAGGCACCAATGAATAATTTCAGCCTTCTTAATATCAATCAATCAATCAATCAATCAATCAATCAATCAATCACATTTTATTTGTATAGCCCTTTACAATAACCCAGTGGTACCCAAAGTGCTTTACAACAAAGCTATAAAAACAATACATTAAGAAATAAATACAAGAATAATACATAAAAACAATAAATAAAACACAGGTGCTGACTGTGGGAGGTGCGACAGTGCTGCAGGTTGGTGAAGCCTTCCAGAGATTCATAAAAACAGAGCATACAGAATAAATACACTGCTCTAGACAGAGTTAAAAGCCAACCTAAAAAAATGGGTTTTCAGCTTTGATTTAAAAATGCCGAGATCAGTAGTGGTGCGAATGTCGGGGGGCAGTTTGTTCCACAGTCTGGGAGCAGCAACAGTAAAAGAGCGATCGCCCCACTGTTTGTATCTCAACCTTGGAATGTCTAAAAGAAGCTGACCTGAAGAACCAGGGCCCTGCCATGGTCACGTATAGTTAAAATATCAGACAAGTAAGAGGGACCCAGGACATTGATGGCATTAAAAACAAACAACAGAAGTTTAAAATCGATTCTGAAACGAACTGGAAGCCAGTGGAGAGACGGCAGCACAGGGGGAATGTGTTCATGTCTGGATGAGTTTGTAAGATATCTGGCAACGGCATTCTGCACTAGTTGAAGACGTGAAATGGAAGACTGGCTGAGGCCAACATAAAGGGCATTACAGTAGTCCAGTCTTGAGCTAATAAAAGCATGTATTGCCTTCTCAAGATCCTGTTGATTCAGAAACAGCTTCACTTTGGCCAGGAGACAGAGCTGATAAAAACTGGCTTTGACAACAGAA
The DNA here is from genome assembly GCF_963422515.1 of Blennius ocellaris. Lineage (NCBI taxonomy): Eukaryota > Metazoa > Chordata > Actinopteri > Blenniiformes > Blenniidae > Blennius > Blennius ocellaris. The sequence continues at coordinate 2,109,723 of NC_137663.1, read as the reverse complement.
CTAATCTGTTTATCAAATTTAAGACCGTTGTTGAACGTTACCCCAAGATTTGTAACAAGTGGTTTAAAATAGGGGGCCAGAGCACCAGAGTGTGTTTTAAAGACATTCGACATAGGTGATGTGCCAAACAAGATGCATTCTGTTTTTGTGTCATTTAAATGCAAAAAGTTGTGTACCAACCACTGCTTTATATCAGTAAAACAATCCATTAGCCTTGTAAGAGCAGTGCTTTCATTGGGTCTCATGGGTAAATATATCTGCAGATCATCAGCATAGAGGTGAAAAGACAGATTGTGTTTTCTTATAATTGATCCCAGAGGTAGCATATACAAGGAAAAAAGAACAGGGCCGAGAACAGATCCCTGTGGCACCCCACAAGGGAGAGATGCACGTGAAGAGCAGAGGTCACCAATCATCACAGAGAAGCTCCTGTTTGCCAAGTATGACCTAAAGCATTGGAGGGCGGTGCCACGGATGCCAGCATACTGCTCTGGGCGAGATAGAAGGACTGCATGGTCGACTGTATCAAAGGCTGCTGTGAGGCCCAGCAGCACCAACACAGCGGGGTTCCCAGCATCCAAGGACAAGGCAATGTCGTTATGCACCCTTAGTAGTGCTGACTCAGTGCTATGTCTGGATCTAAAACCAGATTGGAACTTGTCAATAGCACAAATTGTCTCTAAAAATTTCTGTAATTGGATAAAAACAACTTTTTCTAAGACCTTAGAAAATGAAAGACAAATGGGAAACAGGCCTGAAATTGGACATCACAGAGGGGTCAAGGTGCGGTTTTTTAAGGAAATGCCTAACCACAGCATGTTTGAAGGCAGCTGGGACGGACCCTGAACTAAGGCAAGTGTTTATAAGAACAAGCAGACTGGGTCCAACAGAATTAAAAACCTCCTTCAAAAATTTTGCTTGAATTATATCTAAGGGACAGTTAGTGGGTTTCATGCCACTAACCACCTTAGTGAAAAAAGGTAAAGAAATGGTCTCAAACTGCTGGAAAACAGCAGGTTGCATAGAAGGAGCACTCACATCATCAGGGGACGCACCTAGGGTATTACTGATAGTCCGCTTGACTGATGCCACTTTGTCAGTAAAAAAAGTGAGAAATTCTTCACAGGTTGCGGTGGAGGCATCAGACAAGACGGCGGGGCGTGGGTTTATAACAGAATCAATAGTGGTAAACAACAGTCTTGGCTGATGAGAACTGTTGGCTATAATGGAGGACAGATATCTGGACTTAGCCTCCTTGAGAGATCTCTGGTAAGCAGCCAAACTATCCCTTAACCAGCCAAGAGATACATGCAGTTTGCCTTTTTTCCACCGCCGTTCAGCCTGTCTGCATTGCTGTCTGAACTGAGTGTCCTGAACCCAGAAGCAGACCTCAAGCAGAAAATTGTTTGCAAACGTCAATGTTTTATTGAGGAAACAGGGAAAGGGGAGCTGGAACGGTTACGGGACCCGGGGGAATCTCTGGGGGGCCTCTTGGAACCGGGACGGGGAACTTCTTGGAACCGGGACGGGACCCGGACGGGGAACTTCTAGGAACTGGGACGGGGAACTTCTTGGAACCGGGACGGGGAACTTCTTGGAACCGGGACGGGAAACTTCTTGGAACCGGGACGGGACCCGGACAGGGAACTTCTAGGAACCGGGACGGGACCCGGACGGGGAACTTCTTGGAACCGGGACGGGACCCGGACGGGGAACTTCTTGGAACCGGGACGGGACCCGGACGGGGAACTTCTTGGAACCGGGACGGGACCCGGACGGGGAACTTCTTGAAACAGGGAAGGGACCCGGACGGGGAACTTCTTGAAACAGGGAAGGGACCCGGACGGGGAACTTCTTGAAACAGGGAAGGGACCCGGACGGGGAACTTCTTGAAACAGGGAAGGGACCCAGACGGGGAACTTCTAGGAACCGGGACGGGGAACTTCTTGGAACCGGGACGGAACCCGGACGGGGAACTTCTAGGAACCGGGACGGGACCCGGGCGGGGAACTTCTAGGAACCGGGACGGGACCCGGGCGGGGAACTTCTAGGAACCGGGACGGGACCCGGGCGGGGAACTTCTTGGAACCGGGACGGGACCCGGGCGGGGAACTTCTTGGAACCGGGACGGGACCCGGGCGGGGAACTTCTTGGAACCGGGACGGGACTCGGACGGGGAACTTCTAGGAACCGGGACGGGACCTGGACGGGGAACTTCTAGGAACCGGGACGGGACCCGGACGGGGAACTTCTTGGAACCAGGAAACCGGAACGGGGACCTCCCCGGGGAGGACACTCACTCCCCGGGGAGGACAACACCGACTCACCTGCGGGCAGCAGCCAACAGGGGACTCTCCACACGGACTGAAGACTAGGCAATCCTCTGGCACCGGACCCACCTCACTGCAGGGCTTAAGACTGCATGGCAATCAATTAGCTGATTGCCTGCAGGAGTGCCAGAGAGGATCCGGTGCTAGAGCGAGGTGTGTGACTCCTGACAGTACCCCCCCCTCAATGGTCGCCACCTGGCGACCTACCCGGCGTAGATCCCCGAGAGCATCCGGGGGGGGCTGGAGGAGACTGGGACCGGGGCATCTGGGGCTGGGAGCGTGGTGCTTGAGGTCCGCTGGGTTCATCCTTGGCCAGAGGATTCTGTCACGGCTGGGAGCCGGCGCGTGGAGTGTCCTGAACCCAGAAGCAGACCTCAAGCAGAAAATTGTTTGCAAACGTCAATGTTTTATTGAGGAAACAGGAAAAGGGGAGCTTGAACGGTGACGGGACCCGGGGGAACTCTGGGGGGCCTCTTGGAACCGGGACGGGACCCGGGGGAATCTCTGGGGGGCCTCCTGGAACCGGGACGGGACCCGGGGGAATCTCTGGGGGGCCTCCTGGAACCGGGACGGGACCCGGACGGGGAACTTCTAGGAACCGGGACGGGACCCGGACGGGGAACTTCTAGGAACCGGGACAGGGAACTTCTTGGAACCGGGACGGGGAACTTCTTGGAACCGGGACCTTCTTGGAACCGGGACGGGAAACTTCTTGGAACCGGGACCTTCTTGGAATCGGGACGGGAAACTTCTTGGAACCGGGACGGGACCCGGACGGGGAACTTCTAGGAACCAGGACGGGACCCGGACGGGGAACTTCTTGGAACCGGGACGGGACCCGGACGGGGAACTTCTAGGAACCGGGACGGGGAACTTCTTGGAACCGGGACGGGACCCGGATGGGGAACTTCTAGGAACCGGGACGGGACCCGGACGGGGAGCTTCTTGGAACCAGGAAAAAGGAACGGGGACCTCCCCGGGGAGGACAACACCGACTCACCTGCGGCAGCAGCCAACAGGGGACTCTCCACACGGACTGAAGAATAGACAATCCTCTGGCAGCGGACCCTCCTCACTGCAGGGCTTAAGACTGCATGGCAATCAATTAGCTGATTGCCTGCAGGAGTGCCAGAGAGGATCCGGTGCTAGAGCGAGGTGTGTGACTCCTGACATTTTTGCCGAAATGGTGCAACAGAGTACAGAATTGCAGAGCATGTTGAATGAAACTTGGAGAGCAGGCCATCAGGACAAGGAGGAGAAACCAGCCCCCTGTCAGCATGCAGATGAGAGACCCTAAAGGCAGTGGCAAACTCTCCAGCCGTCGATGAAGTGAAGATACGGCGTCTGCGAGCTGTAGAAACAGGCTTATTGGCAGGTGGGGGGGCAGCAAAGTCAAAAACAATGGGGAAGTGATCCCAGATCGCTGTGTCCACTATTTCTCTGAGGGAAACTGAAAGTCCATGAGAGATGACGAGGTCAAGGGTGTGCCCGTACTCATGTGTTGGTGCATTTATAGACTGAGTGAGACCAAAGGAGTCCAGGAGGCCTTTAAACTCATTAGCCTGTTGATTTGCTGCACAACAAACATGAATATTAAAGTCTCCACAGATCAATAATTTATCAACTTTTGAGATAAAATCAGACAAGAACTCAGAGAACTCTTGAATAAAGTCCTTATTATATTTGGGAGGGCGATAGACTGTGGCACACAACACGGGGCAGGCGAAGTCAATCACAAACAGTTGCAGTTCGAAGCTGGAATAATTATTAGTGGTTATCATTCAGCACCTGAAGCTCTCCTTAAATATTGCAGCAAGACCGCCGCCACGACCTGTAGCTCGCGGGGTGCTAAAGAAGGAACAGCCGGGGGGGCGAAGCTCGGAGAAGGCGCTGTTATCTGTCAGGAGTCACACACCTCGCTCCAGCACCGGATCCTCTCTGGCACTCCTGCAGGCAATCAGCTAATTGATTGTCAAGCAGTCTTAAGCCCTGCAGGGAGGAGGGCCCGGGGCCAGAGGATTGCCTAGTCTTCACTCCGTGTGGAGGTGAGTCGGTGTTGTCCTCCCCGGGGAGTGAGTGTCCTCCCCGGGGTGGTTCCCGTTCCTGTTCCCGTTCCTGTTCCGACGCCTGTTCCAAGAAGTCTCCCCGGGTCCCGTCCCGGTGCCAAGAAGCCCCCCCAGAGATTCCCCGGGTCCCGTCCCGGCTCCAAGAAGTTCCCCCGGGTCCCGTCCCGGTTCCAAGAGGCCCCCCCGGAGATTCCCCCGGGTCCCGTCCCGGTTCCAAGAGGCCCCCCCCCAGAGATTCCCCCGGGTCCCGTCCCGGTTCCAAGAGGCCCCCCCAGAGATTCCCCCGGGTCCCGTCCCGGTTCCAAGAGGCCCCCCCAGAGATTCACCCGGGTCCCGTCCCGGTTCCAAGAGGCCCCACAGAGATTCCCCCGGGTCCCCTCCCGGTTCCAAGAGGCCCCCCTGAGATTCCCCCGGGTCCCGTCCCGGTTCCAAGAGGTTCCCCGGGTCCCGTCACCGTTCCAGCTCCCCTTTCCCTGTTCCCTCAATAAACCTTACTGTTTGCAAACAACTTCCTGCTTGAGGTCTGCTTCTGGGTTCAGGACACTCCACACGCCGGCTCCCAGCCGTGACAGTTATCGCCTGGTTTCAATATGCAATAGTAAATCTAATTCATTTAATAATAACAAACAATGCACACTTCCTGCTTGGTAAATTAGTCTTATTTATGGTGCAAATAGCTTCGAAACGCTATAAGCATTCATTACATGCCAGATAATAATTACAGGAATTAAAGTTTCTTTGTAGCTCTCTAAACAGCACTGCAGTGGCTTTCTGTTAATTTAAGACACTTCTGCCCGAGTCTTCTTTGTATTAACCATCTTATTTGTTTGGAACCAAACAGATAATCAGCCCTGTGCATAGAAATTGGTGGCTAATTCAGAATGACCATGCGGTCCAGAGAGCAGCCAGTCTTTTTGCAAATTTAATCTTAATGTTTTCAATGTGAGGCCTGAGGAGACTGAAGCTGAGAGATTATCTGAATCCACAAAACTCTGGTTTAGGTTTTGTGTCTTTCTGATTACGTAAAGATGTAAAACCTTTTCGAAATAAAGTCTTGATCATTTTCCTGTTGAGATCTTCTAATGGAGTCTCTCCTCCACCAGCAGACATTTTTCTTATTCATCCTCTCAAAAGCATCAGATTTACATTGGTTCTGTCTATTGTGTTCAAATAATTCACGTTACGCAGGAAATCCAATGTTCAGTGTTTCTTCCATTTCTTCACATTGCAGTACAAAGTTGGCCATTTTCCAGGCTCAGATCTTCAGAGGAGAGCGGTCGTACTCAAACAGATCGCACGCTGTGTCCAACAAGAACAAACACAGCGAAGTTGCAGGTGCACTTCCAGAAGGCCGCAGTACTTCGACCTCGGTGACCTCTGCAGGGCGTGAGGAACACGCAATAGAAACATGCACAAAGACGATCTCTGTGGAAACTCAGCAGGACAAATAACCACTTCATCTACTATTAGGTCAAATCTGGCATAAAGCAGGATCTCTGTCTCCCAGAGGGTCCCAGGTATAACCAGGAACAAAAGGCACCAGAGGAAAATCTTTTTTTTCTACTCAGCCTAACTTAAAAGAAAAATTAAATTTCTCACGTAGGAGTGAGACAAGAAAAGACTGTAGTTTGGCATTTTGCTCCTAAAAGTCACAGTCTGTGTTTAGTGTTTTGCTGCAGAGATTCAGCACAAAGGAATAAAAATAAATCCCTCGTTTGGAAAAACACCTCTGCCAGCTGACGTCACCTCACACACCAACCTGGATAATCCTGTGCAGGGAAAATGGTGGAAATGTCACCACAGAGGCGAGGTTGGTTCCATTTCCAGCTCTTACATTTGGTTAAAAATTAGCATTTAAATTCTGTGGAGCTGGAAATATTGAATCAATTTGAAGGACATTTTCTGTACAAATTGATGTGTAACTGATAGTGGAGGAAGGTGCTCTATCATCTGGATGTTAGTTGATGTTACATCAGCTATTTCTTCCACATTTTTAATATAAATTCTACAATCAGGAGACCTGATTATAAAAAAAAGAAAAGAACAAAAAACACAATAAATACCATATGATATGCACCTCAAAAATGAGCACAACTGTTCTTTTTCCTATAATCTTCCTTTAAATTGCCATTGTTAGTTTGGATTAAAATAAAGCAATTTACTGTGAGCCTTATTAAAAATCTAATACAAAAGGGAATAACTTCATGCAGGAGATATAATCTCTTTATTATTACAAAGCTTCTTTTGACCTTTGGTTCATATTGAACATGTGTAGTCATGTTGAATGGCGTTCCAAGAGAGTCACTCAAAGCCTTTTCTAATGGAAAGAAATGTTTTATTCATGATCAGCAGGTAAAACTTCATTACTCCCACATGTTCTTAATCTGGACTTTAATGCAGTTGATTTGAGCTGAATTATATGGACATATCAAGGGAGCCACGAGAGATATTTTCTTCTGTTCCTTCCAAAACATATCAGATCAAATAAATTTGACTTTATTTATAGATTGAATAATCTTTTTTTTTTTTTTTAATGGGGGGGGGGGGGGGGGTTAAACAGTAAGAAGATGTGAATAAGAACTGTAGGGATTTCTTACCTCATAAGGATCACTATTTATGTTTTGGTTGGCTATCGATAATGATTAATAATTATCAATGATAGTTATTGATTATGTTATATACATTTAATCTGATCTGTATCAGATACCTCAGCGCACCACCTGTCTTAACAGGAAATTATAGTCAATTCAGTTCTATCAGTCTCATAAGATATACTAAACAGTTAATCAGGAATGTGAATTAATAGTTAAATTAATTACAATTACCAGAATTAACAGTAAAGCTTGAAGGATTTTGGAGTTCTTAACACAGAAGAGGTCGACATTACATTCACCTTTGTGCACATTAATAAAACAGTAATTATGATTCCAAAAGTTATATTTATTAACAATGAAAACAAATAAAACACAGATTCTAACTACCTATATACAGCTGGGTGTGTGTAGATGTGCGTGTGTGTGTGTGTGTGTGTGTGTGTGTGTGTGTGTGTGTGTGTGTGTGTGTGTGTGTGTGTGTGTGTGTGTGTGTGTGTGTGATGTGTGATGGAACTACAAAACAAGATGGCGAGTCAGAAGAAACGACATTCAAATGGAGGTTATCAGAGAGCAGGAGGTCTGTCCTGGGTCTCGGCCATGTGCTGGAGAACAATGGAACATGGAAGCTAGTCTTTAGCGTCTGCTTCCTGTGTGTCTCTGCTAAAGGACCATTTCTGGAATTAGTTTATGTGAATGCACTTGTTTTGTAAAATGTCAGGAGTCGTCAGATGGTGTTCAGTTACTGTGTGATGTTGTCTTTGATGTGATATGTGTAGGATTGTGAGTTAACTAGTTAGTAAAGCAGATTAGCATGCAGACCCTGTGTCTGTGGCAGAGCTAACGTTGGTTTACAAGTTGATAACTGCTCCGAATATCATTATCAATAGAACTCAATCACTGTAATAGAATCAACACATCTTCATAAAGTTAAACAGTTCTATCATAGCATCAGGTTTAACTAATCCCAGATAAAGCCCAGTTGTTGTTCCCACTTCCTTGAAGGAGTTTGGTTGTTGTCCTGGCTGGAGGGAAGCTGGTGTCTTCTCCTGTAGTTAGCACCTCCTGCTAACTGTGGTTGCTGGTTCTGCAGGCTGAGGAGAAGAAGATGAAGTTGATGTTTCAGGAGTCCTTCTTTGCAGCTCCTGGTTGTTCCTTTTGTCCAGACTGAGGAGCTGGTCGCTCAGATCTGTGATGGTTTTCCTGCTGGTTGACGAAAACACAAAGAAGTTCTGTGAGGAGTCGTTTCCCTGGTCCGTCCTGGAGAAACCGGTTGGTTTTCCTTGGTTGATGGGAGATCAGACTCTGGGTGCTGGTCTCCGGGTCCTGGGAAGGTCTGACCCTCGTGGTCGGGTCAGCAGAGGAGTTGAGGAGTGAAGGCCCTGGTTGCAGGCCTCTGGTGTTAGCTGTATGCTAACGCTGGGTGAGTTGAGCTGCTGGGAAGCAGCTCTTCCCACAGTGTTCACAGGAGAAAGCTCGCTGCCAGATTCTCTTGCAAGACTGCTTTTGCAGGCTTTTCTTGAAAGTATGTGGATTCGAAGGTGTCGAATCCTGAGAGCTTTAACCAATCAGTGACTGGCTGATTGCATGGGGGAAGCGTCTTTTCAGCAGAAAACGGGGGAGGAATGCTGTGGCAAACGACCCCCCCCCCACTGGGTGTGATGGTCAATCACATTCCTGGGTCAGAATTCATATGTCATGACTGTGTATCATGACATATAAAAATTGTCTTTCCTTAGAAATGAACAAACTTTCTGTGGTCTTGTGAGATTCCAACAGAACTAAAGAGGATGAAAGGTTTTCAGGTTGACAGCTTGCACGGTTTGGAGTGCTGTCCACACTCAAACTGGTTGTAGCTGGATTAAATGGATCGTTCCCATCCTCATGTCACCGCCGTGTCACTCCGGGAAAGCGTCTGTGGAAAGGGAATCTAAAGTGGTCCAGCATTGAGCTGCGGAGCGCTGAGACAGTGACAAGCTAAGCCAAAGTCAATGACTTTTTGAGCTGGAGAGGCTCAGTATGTGGGAGTTCATGATGCTCCCGTCACAGCTCCTCTCAACTCTGAAGTGCCTCCGAGCCGCGAGGAGTTCCACGGGAACCTGATTTACAGCCGGAACAAAGTCAACCCCCAAAATCCTCTGGGCCAGACCACCACACACCTCCAATCAACAGTTGAAGGATTTCATTTTTCATTGTGCTCACAGTTTCAGAATTTTGTCCGGTGTTCACCTGCTGACACACCAACTCTGATCTCTGATTTGTCAAAACATTACAGTGAAGACAAACTGGCTTAAGTTTCCAGATCTGCTTTGGGCCCCGTTTGCACGACAACAAATACGAGTGTATCCACACTTTTGGGGGTCCATTTACACGGAACCAGATGCACTGCATACGCAAAGTTTTTATCCCGGCTCCCAAGGTGGAAAGATTCTTTCACAGTCACTAATCCCTCCTGCAGAGACTGATGGAGGCTATGTAGCCTGTTACTGCACATCTCTCCCTCTCCCTCCTGCTCATCCAGTTGTAAACAAACATGGCGGCCCCACAGTGGTATAATTCTTCTGCGTTTTATCATCCATATCAGTAGTTTTATTGTTGAGACTCACCCCTAATAGCATCCAATGCATCATCAGTCCATGCGGATGTTGGGTTCTCTCCATTTTCTTCACATTTATAGTGTATTGTTCTCTAGACTAGTGATGACGCTAAAGGCAACTCGGCATGGCAGCTGCCAGCTCCTTAAAGTCGCATGAGGCTTTCAGCTGGCATGCCCGAGTCAATTCAATTCAATTCAATTCGACTTTATTTATATAGCACCAAATACAACACACTCATCCACAGGTGCTTTTAACAGAGAAAAACCCAATGGATCCAAATGAGCAAGCAGATTTATTTGCGATTGTGGGAAGGAAAAACTCCCTGTAACAGGAAGCAACCTTTGCAGAAACCAGACTCCGAGGTGACAGCTTTCTGCTGACTGGTTGGGGTGAAAGGATAGAGGAGAGTAGAGGAGAGGCTAGATAGAGAGATAGATTAGAGGAGGTATATAGGTACATATATGTACCTATATGCGCATATAGGTACATATATGTGCATATAGGTACATATATGTGCATAAAATATAGGAAAACGGCCAATTTTATATATGTCACATATATTCAAAACCTGCATCAAAACCTATATTAAAACATATATGTTTATATAGGTTCTTTACATGTGGGCATCAACACGGTTCACATTTCACTCGAAAACTCCGGTAAAACTTAGTTTTACGACTCCTTACGCACACAATATTATCCTTAACATGTTACAACCCAGATAATATGCTTTACATTTGTGAATCTTAAGTATTTACCAACCTGTGATAAAGAAAAGAGAGAGCACATGCGTTGATCGCCGTTTACTTCCTGACATGCGCCGTCTAATGGACAGTATAGGAATTACACTTGACTCAAAAGAGCTTGTATTTGAACCAAATGATTCTAAACAAATAAAATAAAAATATGTTTTACGGGTGGGGTGTTTATTTCCATTCTTTCTATAATATAACTATATTAAAGCCTCTACACATTTGGTGGGTATAACGGTGAATGTGTATAAGCTGTAATGTGAATCTGGAAGTGACTTGAAATTGTAAAAAAGGCTTGAATGACAAAATAAAGAAAACGACAAACCATTTTGTTATACATTTCCTTCTTTTCCACTATCTTCATACAAGAAAGAATTGTCCTTATAAATGTTTCTGGAAAACATGTAGACACCATAGCTTTCCATCTCCTCTCACTTAATTGCCATCGTTAAATTACATAACATGCCAATTACATGTGACACCAATTTCACGTGTTCGCACATACATAAGTTCTTCTTGCATAATTGTTTTTTAGTTAGTTCTTAGTTATTGCCTTGATATGACAGTTGCCAAAGTGAGATATGAAGTATCTTCTTCCTCGATGTTGATCATTGGCTGAACAGGCCAAGCCTCTTGGCTGTGGAGGAGGAAGGAGGGACCCTGACTCCATCTATTCGGCCTTGAAAGCTCTTTGAGAGTTTTGCCCCTCGTGATGTCATCCTTGGCGTTTGGTTTGACCAGTCTCTGTCCCTCGACAGCCATTCGAGACGTCTGGTCAAAAACTGTTTTTTCCATTTGAGAAACATCGCCAAGCTAAGGCCAATTTTATCCAACTCTGATCTTGAAGTGGTAATTCACGCTTTTATCTCGTCTCGTTTAGATTATTGTAACTCCCTTTTTACTTGTTTTAACAAATCTGCTTGGAACCGACTCCAAATGGTCCAAAATGCTGCAAAATGCCTTTTAACAGGATGTAGCAGAGGGTCTCACATTACTCCTATTTTATATTCTCTGCACTGGCTCCCCATCAAATTTCGAATTGAATTCAAGATTTTAGTTCTGACTTTTAGAGCGTTACAAGGTCAGGCTCCTAAATATGTGTCTGACTTGTTGTGCCCCTGGTACTCCCCCGGTCGCTCCTTTAGGTTCTCAGGCCAGAACCTCCTCACTGTTCTGCGGACCCTCTTCAAAGGCCAAGTCTCCTCTGGTTTTAAAGCTGTTTCTCCTAGATTGTGGAACGACCTTCCTTTGTCGCTGCGTGTAGCTGACTCTGTTGATTCTTTTAAGAAGCAGCTGAAAACACGGCTGTTCAGACAAGCTTTTAGTTGACACGGCTGTGATTTGTTTAATCTTTATTCCGTCCTTACTATTTTATTGTGTCCGTACTATTTTACTGTGTCCGTACTATTTTATTGTGTCCATACTATTTTATTGTTGTCCGTACTATTTTATTGTTTTTATGCCTCTGTGAAGCACCTTGTGATTTTATCTGTGAAAGGTGCTATATAAATAAAGTTTATTCTTCTTCTTCTTCATCAGCTGGGGGTCTCGCTGAGTCCAAATACCTCCAAAAATGTGGATCTGTTAGGTCCTGGATTTTGGCTATCCGTGTATGGACCAAAACTTTGAAACGGCATGACTCTGACTGCAGCCAACTCAAAACTGTTGTAGAGTCAGACCACAGAGTGATACTGTTTAACTCCAGAGTAAGCTCTGACTTCAGGAGTTTTGCAAGTTGGGCTCCGGTTACAGCTGCACAAAGTTCCAGCCAAGGGATTGACATCTGGCGTTTGGGTGCCACTCGGGAGCGAGCCAAGAGGAAAGAGAGATGGACTTGACCTTGGTCATCTAATGTTCGAATGTATGCAAAAGATCCATAGACCTGCTCTGATGCATCACAGAAGATGTGTATCTGTTGGTTGCTGTTTGAGAGAGTAACATCAGCTGGGGTGCAGCACCAAGGCAGAACAACTTGAGGGAGGGTACAGAACTCACTCTCCCACTCCTCCCGCTACCTCTTCAAATCAGAAGGAAGCAGTGAGTCATCCCAGTCTTGCTTTTTCCCAGAAAGGACTAAGCAGCACTTTAGGATGGGTGCTAAAGGGCAGGCTTTATCAAAGAGGGTGATATTGTGACACTAAGACCTTGTAGATGTTTCACATAGTCAGGATGCCAAAATCAAAGGGCCGATGTTTGTACCCGAGAGTGTAATCATGGATGTGCCAGCTGAGCCCAAGTGTGTTCTCAGATGAGACCATCTTATCCTGAGCAAGCCATAGCTCACTGCTATTTGACTGAGCCTCTTTGGGTAGATGGCTGATGATGTTTGGCTCAATACTTGACCACTGAAAAAGGTAAAATCCTCCTGAAGCCAGCAGTGATCTTAACTTGTCTACTAGCGCTTTGGCTTCCATTGAAGTACCGTATTTTCCGCCCTATAAGGCACCTGAATACCTCAAATTTTCTCAAAAGCTGCCAGTGCGCCTTATAACCCAGTGCGCCTTATATATGGAAGAATTGCTCTACTTGAGACTGCTATTTGACAGCTGAACAACCAGAAGCTTTTATTTTGACAACACTAACTTCTCAACTGGATCTTCAGAGCGGACGACACTCCACACAACACATTCATCACTCATGGTTGCACACCAACATTCTAACAAACCAAAATAAACTAGATGGAATAATGACTCCCTAAACTGGGGAACAAAAACACATAAACACAATCAACACAACACCAAGTCCAACAAAAACCCACAATAACCTCCAACAATACAAAACATGAATTCATCCTGAGCTCCTCAGTGCAGCCGATAGAAACTCCCATAATTCATTGCAGCTGTTTGTGGTGTTTTAAATGCAATTATTGGGGGTTATATTTGGTTTGTGGTGTCGGTAATAATTGTGTTGTGTTGTGTTTTTGTTGCTTAGTTCATGTAGTTTAGTTTATTACCGGTAGTTGTAAGTTGTCAACCAGCAGTGAAGAAGGTTTTGTGTGTAGTGTCCTCCTGGCATAGGCTGCAGGTAGGACTATCAAAATAAAGTGTGTGCACCTCTCTGGGTGTTAGAATCAGTGGAAAATGTAACCTAATGGCTTTGAGCTATAAAGGTTGTGACCACTGGTCTATTCCATGTGCCTTATAATGCGGTGCGCCTTATATATAAACAAAGTTGTAAATTATGTCAATTGATGTAGGTACTCCGGTGCGCCTTATAGTGCCTTATAGTGCGGACAATGCGGTAGGCACACTTTGCAGACAGTTGTCCACATAGAAGCAATGCTCAACAGGGAATCTAACATCTTCACCTTTGGCACTGTGATCCATTACATGGCGTTGCAGAGCATATGTCGCACAACAGGGGCTGCATGTAGTGCCAAAGGGAAGGACCTGTCACTTGTATATATCAGGAGGCTTGTCTCGAACCAGGTCCCACCACACAAATCAGAGCAAGGATCGATCCTCTGGAAGGAGGTGAATTTGTGAAACATGCCTTTGATGTCCCCACTGATGGCAATGGAGTGTTCGCGGAAATGAAGTCGCACCCCCAGTAAGGAAGCACCAAATGTAGGTCCCGGCAGCAAGTAATTGTTCAGGTTGAGCCCTTGATACTGATAAAAACAGTTAAAGACTATTCGATTCTTGTTGTTATGACTCACCATGTGATGGGGATGAACCACAACTCACTTTGCTGTTCAGGTGTTTCTTGATGGTTTTTTGCCACAGCTTGGATTAACTTCCTAATCTCGGCACAGGAGGCTGTGACACGTTCTGGGTCTTTCCTGAGGTGTCTCAGTGCTACGCAGGTTAGGCATGACTGACTCTTGGAAGGCTTGGAAAATGGGTGTGTTCTTCTTCTGCAGGAGAGAGGTTGCATAACGAAAGATCCCGTTGACCTCCACGTGTGTTGTTTTGGTTTTAAGCAGGTTTATTGCCTCTTTGTCTTCTCTGGAGCGTGTTACAGTTTTTTCACTCCTGTATGGCAGGATGTCAGCTTGCCAGAGCTTTTTCACATGTCTCCATAACTCAGCATCTTGAGGAGCACCCAATGTGAACAGACACTGTCTGGGTTGCAGACATCTTTCTATTGTTTTCATAGGCCCCTGTAGAGTCCAGCCCAATTTGGTTCGAACTGCAGACGGTCCATCCACCAACCCAAATCAAGAAGGGTTATGAGCTGAGAATGATCTGTGCCTATGAGCACCAAAGACTGCACATTGTTGAATGAGTGCAGAGGAAGGCCTGAAAGGTGTCTGTATTGTTTCTTCAGGCTCTCAAATGTGTAGGAATGCTATGGCAATCTTTGATGTTCTGCAGTGAAAGCGCCTGTAATGGTAAAGCATTTCTGGCTGTTGAAGGCTGGCGAAACTTGAAACGAGACACATGAACCATTGAGTGTCTGACTGTCTTTTCTGATGGTTCTCAAGTCATGGGTCTCGGGGGGTCCTTGTAAGCCTAGTTTTCATGCAGCAACTGTCAGCAACATTGGATGTCCAGAACCATCATTGCGGAGAGCATATGTTTCTAGGCTCCTATCTTTATGATGCAAAGTCACCTGTATCACTTTCAGCAGGACCTTGCTGTAGGTTGGTGGTCTTTCTAGGTACAGTATGTCTGCAGTGGTACTGACCAGACAGCTTTCCTCTCATCTCTTGTGTTCACTTCATGGAGCGCCTGGAGATGTTTCTCTTGGGTGAGTCCAAGGGAATATATATATATATATATATATATACACACACACACACACACACACACACATATATATATATACACACACACACACACACACACACACATATATATATATATATATATTAGGATACAAAATTTTTTACTGTAATCCGTTACAGTACATAACAAATGTGTAATCTCGTTACAGGTATATTGGATAAAAACTGGGATTACTGAGCAGGATTATAATAGCTGCATATTCTAGTTTATTCCTTCTTATTCTGTGTCACATGTGCCGTCCGCTGGCATTGCGACACTTCCCGAGCTGTCAGGCTGGCTCACTGAAGTGTTGCCATGGATACTGCAGCCAGCTGCTCTCATCACTATGTTTTAAAGTGGGAGGAGTTTCTTCTCTGTACTTCTCTGTACAATGCAAATTATGCCTCCCAGCAGTGAAAGTGCTATGAATGTCCAGGAACTTGACGTCTCACCTGAAGAAACATCTGGTAGGATAAAACCCGCTCACTTTCACTGATCCACTCCTGGACTCTGTCAACTAGTTTTATTAGCTCATAACCTGTCAGTAACCTGCCAATACCAGTACTGGTGCTGATGGTAGGAAGACATTCTCAATATGTTTAGAGAATCTCATGTTTTAGGTATTAATTGGGGCAACACACGCCATTTTTTTTCTCGAGTTTGCTCGTTGACTGAGTAGTGGGTTGTTCAGTTATTATCAATCAGTGATTCATGCTGCCAGATACAGCCTCTCATCAGATTTAGTCTGGGGAAAAAACAACATTAAAACCAACAAGGACACGGGATGAGAGAGAGAGAGATTTTTGGAAAAGATAGACACATTTTCTTGAATAGAAATTAAAAGCTTTATTTATATTGTGGTTTTGATTCTATAAAGAAAAAAAAAATCACACCTGATTGTTTACTGAGTTTTGATAGTTCAAAACATGTGCAGTGCAATTTGTGTACAAGATGTGTCAATACACTGAGCAGACAACACAGTCTATTCTTTCTTGTCTTTAGTTTTTATGTTTGCTGGTAAAGTAATCCAAAAGTAACTAAAAGTCCTCGGTCGATTGGACAACAAAACAGAATAGATTAATGGCGTTTTGCTGCCAGTAGGTGGCACACTAAAACCACAGCAACTCAACTCTAGAAAATCCACACATCAGCATACTCAGTAGAGTAAACAATAACCATTAGTAATGAAACAAACGTGTCCAACTTCAATTCCCTCTGTCCAAGCCTTTCTAACAACCGGCTTTGGCAGTGGAAAGACAAAGAACTGGTGCCAAGTCTGGCCCTGGCTCCAAACTGGCCCCTTGTTCTTTCTGGTGGACAAGCCCCTTGTGTCTGCTGCTGCATTGTAAATGCACTCCGTTTTTTTTACGGATTAGATGTTGTCACGTAAAACGTTGTCGTGTAAACGGGGCCTTAGTTTGTAGAAAATGTATCCTTGTGTTTATATTTGACATGGGCTGAATTATCAATATTTATCCTCACCATGGTCCCATATTATACTAAATCGACTTTTCTGTGCTTTAAACGTCATACAATTGCTATTTGGGGTTCATATACATCCCCAAAGTGTTTTTTTCATTGATTCCCTCAAGCTTGAGTTCACAGAGATCTTTAGCCCCGTTTCCACCGTACAAAAAGTACCGGCCTAGACCGGTCTAAACCGCTCCGGTTCGCGTGTCACGACAGGAATGCGGTCTAAACCGCTCCAGACCGCTCCAAAGGCGACCGCTTTTCCGCTCCCCTTCCGTTGGGGTGCCAGGACCATGGAACGGGTCTGAGGTTGAGCTTCTGTCTGCTGATTGGTCAGTGATTTACGACACGCCCTCAATATGTTAATGTGCTGGCTGGATCCTCTGCTGTCAGTGTGGTCAGCTGTGCACTGGTTGTTTTTATTTTCATTTTCTTTTCTTTGCTGCTCAACTTTAGTGTTTGTTGTGAAAGAGCGGACTTGAGGCAGGGGGAGACCGGGGGGAGGGACTTTGCATCGCGTTGGAGCTTTCTGTTAGCAGCATAGCGCTCGCCGTGGCGTGGATGCGCGTCCGGGACACCGGAGTCTGGAGCTTTCGTCTCCGGCGCTGACCGCGCTCCGGCAGCTCCGCTATCCAGAGGCGGTCAGTGTTCTGTTCAGCCGCGGTCAGTGGCGCTTTATCGTGGGGACAGACCGCGGAAGCGATGAAAAGGAGCTCGGAGCTCGGAGCTCGGCGCCTCCGTGTTCCTGCGCTGAGCTGCCGGACCGCGATCAGCGCCGGAGTGGAGAACCTCCTGCGTTGGAGCAGAAAGCTCAGACTCCCGTGTCTGTGCCTCAGCCAACCGGGGGGAACGCTCCGGCCACTTGCCCCACACCCGAGCGCTTGAGCAAGGGCAAGTCGCCCCAAGTCGCTGGCAAGTAGCCGGAGGGTTCGCTCTCTCACAACAAACACGGAAGTTGCGCTGCAGCTCTCCGCTGCAAAAAATGACTGCTGCAAAAAGTAACTTTTTTTTTTCCGCTGCAAAAAATAACAGTGCAAAGTGGAGAATTTAAGCAACAACAGAGGATTCACAAGATCTACATCTGACGACTTTCTTTTCTGTTATAATGTCACATTTCTGCGGAGCTCATAAGCCCCGCCCACTTTTAACGCTCCTCTCTGCAGTGGGGACACGACCCAAAATTTCGGTCGGGGTCTCTATTCCGTACCGCTCCGCTCCGTCCCGGCACTTGTGTGCGGTGGAACCGGGGCTTTTCTCTGTTCTAACTGTTGGGGGAACTCAACAGGTTGATTCAATTTTTGGATGATGCAGCACAGCCTTGCTGACTCAGCACAGAGCTGGAGAAGCCCGCCTCCAGGAAGATTGGCATGCGGGCAAACCAAAACAAGACACGCCCACGAATGTGCCAAGGAGCGTGTCAGTAAGTCTGTAAGTACATTACTACAACTACGAGCTTGAGCTGCTGGCTACGTCACCCAGGGGGTGGGGGGAGGCGGCTGTGGTCTGGGCTGCAGTCTCCGTGAGGGTGGAGGAGGCAGAGGAGCTGAGAACTACCCGTTTCATT
Source organism: Blennius ocellaris (assembly GCF_963422515.1). Taxonomy (NCBI): domain Eukaryota; kingdom Metazoa; phylum Chordata; class Actinopteri; order Blenniiformes; family Blenniidae; genus Blennius; species Blennius ocellaris. The sequence continues at coordinate 2,091,644 of NC_137663.1, read as the reverse complement.
AGAAGTGACGTCAGCTCAGTCCAAGAAATAACTATAATTTCACAAGTTTTGAGTGTTGTATACTGTATCACCCAAATTATTATACAACATGAGCAGGACGGTCTGTGAAACATGAAATATAGCGAAATATGGGTCCTTTAAATAACCATTGACCTGGATGTTAGTGTTTAATTATCTCCATCACGTTTCCATCAAAATGTTTAATATAAAGTCGTATTAGAAATAACGAAATGATTTCAAGTCTTTGATTATTTTTTATTCTATTTAATTCATGACCTAAAATAAAATAAAAGTCTCACAACGTTTCAAGGGGGAAATTACTACGCTACCCAGAATGCAAAGCGGAAAACGGAGCGACGGCAAGCTGAAGCTATTGCCTTTGACACTTCGCGTAATTTTTTGACACAAATCAACAGAAACCCGAAATTAAGGGCAACATATTGCCAAGCCTTTGCTTTACCTACACAAAGAAATACTTTAATCGGTTAAACTTTGAGGAAAGCGTCCAGAAAGTTGTCCATCTCGTCCTGCGCGAACAAACAGGTCGCGAAAAGTTTCACGAGTTAGCGGCTAAGCTAAAAACAACAGCTTGGTCTGAAACGAGCTGAATCGACTTGTGTGTTTTACTAGAACGGCTTTAATCAGAGGTGAACCAACTGCTTCCGTTTTTATTTATTCACGGTGTAAGGTTTTAAATCGGCTGCAACAGCATGGTGGTCCTGAGAGAGGGAATGTGTCCTGGACTGGAAGAAGATTTATTGAGAGAGCTACGAGCTGCTGGCGTTAGGACAGGTATGTGTGTGTGTGCGCGCGTGTGTATACACTTGCCTATCTATGTATGCACCTGCGTCTGTGTGTGTGTGTGTGTGTGTGTGTGTGTGTGTGTGTGTGTGTGTGTGTGTGTGTGTGTGTGTGTGTGTGTGTGTGTGTGTGTGTATACCTGCCTCTATGTGTGCGTGTGTCTGTGTATGTATGTCTGACTGACTGACTGACCGACCCACATATCTGTGTATAAACCTGCATTTGTGTATGTACCTGTGTGTGTGCGCATTTGTATACACTTGCCTATCTGTGTACGTACCTGCATCTGTGTGTGTGTGTGTGTGTGTGTGTGTGTGTGTGTATACACAACATATTGTATTGTTCTCAGACTGTGCACCTTATCCCCACCCTCCTTCTTGCACTATTTTCCTTACCATGTTTTTTGCATATTCTGCACTTTTTTGTTCTTTTTTTCTTAATATGTTTCTTACATATTCTGTACACTGTTGCACTGTTACTGGAGTTTTTTTTAAATCTCATTGTACCTGGTATAGTGACAATAAAAGGCATTCTATTCTATTCTATTCTATTTTACCTGCCTCTATGTGTACGTGTGTCTGTGTATGTCTGACTGATTGACTGACTGTGTGTACACCTACCTATCTGTGTATGTACGTGTGTGTGTGCGCGCGTCTGTGTGTGTGTGTGTGCACCCGCCTATCTGTGTAGGTACCTGCATCTGTGTGTGCGTGTGTGTGTGTGTGTGTATGTCTGTCGCTCTGTCTGTGTGCGTGTGTGTGTGCACGTACCTATCTGTGTATAAACCTGCATCTGTGTGTGTGTGTGTGTGTGTGTGTGTATGTCTGTCGCTCTGTCTGTGTGCGTGTGTGTGTGCACGTACCTATCTGTGTATAAACCTGCATCTGTGTGTGTGTGTGTGTGTGTGTGTGTGTGTGTGTGTGTGTGTGTGTGTGTGTGCGCAGTGGAGGAACTGGTCTCGTCCGACATAGAGGAACTTGCTCGGAGATGCTCTGTATCCTATAAGGTATGTACACATATTTTTATGGTTATTGGTAGAAGTAATGGATTCCAAATACTGACATTACTCTCAATACTCCCCACTGTAGAGTCAGTCCAGAGGGGTTGTAGAGCCACACATGGCTCCAGAGCCACCTGCAGCTCAGATTGGGTTTTGTTGGTTACTGCCGTGGCGTTAAGAGGATCGAAACTGAAAACGCCCACGTTGCTTTTGAAGAGTGGGACGGTCAGAACCTGAACAATATCACATTGATTTCATTCACAGTTTCTCCCACACGCTTAGATATTTTTACTTTCTGTTCACCTTTAACAGATAAAAACCTCCCATGGGGCTTATTATTTACTCTGGAGCCAAACGAGGCGTCCGGCTAAAAGGCATGCAAAGCTCTGCTGGTTCAAATTCTGGTTGATCATCACTTTGAGTGTTTAAATGCAATTTCCACACAACACAGCTGCAGCAGGCATCTTCATGTTGGCAGTCGTTGTAATTGAATAGCAGTATTGAAATTTTAAAAAGTGGCTTCATAAGGGAGTAAAAATAACCTGCTGGCTGTAGGTGATGTGTAAACATAAGTGCGTTGCCACAAGGAAATGGAGAGTCAACTCCCAGTTTTCCCACAAGTCCTGCATTATCATTGAGAAGCTCATCAGAGAAATCTAGTCCAACTCTGAGCTGACCTCAACATGTGTTGTTTTTTTTGTGTTTTTTTTAAATCCGCCAAAGTTTTCAGAGGTGTAAAAGCACAAATCATCACGTGAGGAATGCAGAAGAGCCTCGCAGATAAAGTCAGTAGTCATGTGGGTGGATGGGTTGTTGCAATCAGCCTTTCTTGGATTAAAAAAACAAAAAAGAAAGTGTGAGTGAATAAAACCTCTCTTGCTTGAGCAATCTGGACATGCAGAAACAAAGAAGAAAGTCTTAAAAACTCAGTTTGATTAAATTGAGATATTCCTCAGTAGAAAATAAAGACTTATCTTGTTCTAGTTTGCAGCTGCAGCCACTGATCCTGCAGGAAGGTCCAATGCTACCTGCTAGTTTGTGATCACTGAAGAGTGGTTGTTACCATTTGAAGCAATGCCATTAAGTTGGTCCAACTGTTTCCAACTATTTTCCTTTTTCAGTGAGGCAATAAGAAAGATCTCCCAGCTCTCTAAACCTAAAGCAGCCGATCTAAGAAATGGGTGTAACGCAAGCAGAGCCAAACCACATTGTTATGTTTTATTTTACTATTAAAATGTATTCAGTATAAACAAAGCATATGAAGATGTAACATGAAATCATACCTGTTTCAATTTATAGTAATAATAGAAATCATATTACCTATACTTCTACATACAACGTAGTAGTAAAGTTAAGGATAAATCACGTATAGATTAAACTGTTATCATAGACATTCACTGAGTTCTGACTTTTCTCAAGTCGCCTGATATAACAAACAGTTGTACTTACAAAACTAAAACAGATGTTGGCAACAAAATACATTAAAATAAAGAATAGAAAAGAAAAAGGATAAAAAGTGGGGGGTGTTTAGATCTCCATTGCATGTAATAATGTTTTCCATCTTCTCTCAAATTTGTCTAGTTTCAGTTGTACTCTAGCAGTAGTTTTTTCCATAAAACAACACTTTTTACTCTGTCCATCCACTGTATTAAGTGTGTGTGTGTGTGTGTGGGGGGGGGGGTCATGATTGTGATACTTTTCTTTGCTTATCAGGAGCAGGATCCTCAGTATTTAGTTATGTAATATTCCAAGTAAGGATGGGGCCGATCCGATCCAGTGTCGGTGTCGGGTTCCGATACACTTTTCACTACTTTCCCTACTGTCTATGATCTTTAGGCAATCCCAGAATATGTGTGTGAAGTATTTGACTTCACAAACCACATTTGTGTGTGTCTTTGAAGTAAGGCTGGGCGATATGGCCTCAAATCAATATCACAACATATTGAGCAGTTCACCTGGATAACGATAAATGGATGATAACTACTCCACTGTGCCCCCTGCACAAAAAAACCCCCACTAGATGTAGTAGTTATATTGATAGTATCACTCCCCTGGACCTATTTATTGCCACTTTAAAGGACTGTGAAACTACACTGTCTGAAAATAAATGAAAAAAATACAAATGAAGAACTTTTAATTAAGATTTATTGAAGAGCTGATGAGCACAGATTACTTGAAATGAGAAGAACTGAGAGCGGATTATACCGTGACTTCATCTGTATTGCATCTGAAAACACAGATTTCGCCACAGTGATATGAAAAAAGACCTATCTAACCTAAATCCAGCCCGACGAATGGTCCGTTACTGCAGGGCGGTCTGCTACACGGCACTGTGCACGCGATGGAGGCGTGGATTCCCGCAGCTCGCGTCACTCTGCCGCTGATTCTAAATATGGAGAATTTGCTTCGATGGCTTCTAAAGCCGTTCACTTCAGCCACTGCAACAGCCGCTACAACTTCTGAACCTCCTCCATCGCCTCCTCTCTCCATTTTTATGACAGACTGGATGGGTGGAGTCACGTCTCTCATGCAGTACAGCGTCTTACAGGGACATGCTACCTACACACAACACCAACCTTTTTTTTTTTTAAACACCGAATATACCAACATGGGCAAAATGACGTCGGTAATTTTCCTAAATTTCAGTATCGGTAAATTTTCGGTTTATTACTCAGACCTACTTTGATGATCTCACCACTCTTTATATCAGTGATTCCCAACCGGGGGTACACGGACCCCTAGGGGTACGCGAGGGTATTGCAGGGGGTACGCAGAAAGATTATAAATTAGCCTACAGTATCCACACACAAAAAAAAAAAAATTATACTATATTATATTGTATTATATCATGAATTTTAGTAAGGCCATATGTTTATTTTCCATGAGTAGCAGTTCGTCCACAGTGATTGTAACACTACAATGCACATAATATGAAAAGACTATAAAGTGGCACGCTTTAAAAAAAAAAAAAAAAAAGGTTCACGTTCTTGCTGCGGGCGCGCACGATTCGCGAAGCTAGCTAACTCTAGCTGCATACCGACTGTAAACATGGATGCATGGCTAGGCAGGAGTCAACGTCCAGCTACCGCTACTGCTACCGTCGCCTCGGACGCAGGCACAGGGGAGCCCAGTGAAAAAAGGAATTATGAAAGACTTATGAAAGACAAGCAAGCGCAAGTGTCTCATTAAAAGGTATGTTTTTACACTCACAATAATTGTTTTATTTAAATGAGCAGTTGGATAGATAGAAAGACAAAGGGTTAAATATAATAATCACACACGAGAGAGGGGGTACTTTTCACATGGAAACCAGCTCAAGGGGTACACTGGTCAAAAAGGTTGGGAACCACTGCTTTATATGATGATCTCACCACTCTTTATATGATGATCTCACCACTCTTTATATGATGATCTCACCACTCTTTATATGATGATCTCACCACTCTTTATATGTTTACATTTAGATGAAAAATATTCAGGACACACCAAAGAGGAAAAAGCTTCTATTAGGTTTTGTTTACATGAGAATGATTTCAAGTTAACTTTTGTAGTGTTTCGGGTGTCTGTTTACACGACAATTCAGAGTCGCTGAAAATGAAAACGTCTCTTAATGTGAAGCTTTTGGAAAACGCTTCATCTCCACGGAGACCAGGAATACACAACCTTGTGAAACGCTTCCATTGCACATGTACACCACGGCCGAATTAAATAATTCTTCTGCACATGCTCAGTAGATGAACAATAACATAATGGTTTCATTACAAAAACAAACAACAGCACCAACTGGTGGCCCAACATGTCATTTATATCGTTTTCAGTGTTTCTGCTGTTTCCGTGGAAATGGGCATCATTTTAAAAAGGTTGCCACGTAAAACTTTTCCGAAGTAAAAGCACAAAAACAAGTTTTCACTTGAAACGTCACATAAACGGGCCTGAGTCTCTGAACTTGAGTCTCATGGGGAACATGCAAACTCCACATTTACTGCCTAAAGATTCCAGCTCACAATCGAACTTCGGGTGCTCTGGCAGTGCGACCCACTTCTCCCACCTGCCACCAACCCCATGGAACTTCACAGTCATTCTCTTCTTTTTTTTCCCCCTAATTTTATTTATTTTTTTATTTTTAGGAGAGGAAAGACAGAGAGATTAGTGCTACATACATTTTTCTTTTTTTTCCCATTATAATACAGTAATCACAGTGATCTAAATATTTTCCAACTGCCATGAGATTAAACCAGCCTGAGCAACAACAGAGCAAAAACCAAAATAATCACAACAATGATAGCAAAGACAAAAACAAAAGGACACAAAACAAACAAACAAACAAACAAACAAACAAACAAAAACCACAACAACAACATGATTTTGATACTTGACAATAGCAAAAAATAAGAAAAATCAGCAGTAAATTTCATCAATGAGGAGTGGAAGAGTGTGTGTGTGTGTGTGTGTGTGTGTGTGTGTGTGTGTGTGTGTGTGTGTGTGTGTGTGTGTGTGTGTGTGTGTGTGTGTGTGTGTGTGTGTGTGTGTGTGTGTGGGTGTGTGGTTTGTCCTCTGGATGTGAATGGAACTGTTGTGGGGGGGCCCGCAGTACCACCCCGGAAGGCACCAGACGGAGCGCGTAGAGAGGATCCCCCCCAGGCCCCCAGGCCCCAACCCGAGCCGCCAAGCCAGGACCGGCCAGTGCAGCGCCCCCAGGCCACACGGCAGGGATCCCCCCCCGACCCCGGCAGCAGAGGCAGCCGCACCACCGGGGGCCATCCCCCCACCACATCCCCAACCCCAGCGGGACAGAGAAGGCCCCAGCCGCCGAGCCCCAGATCAGCCCCTTCCCCCCCCAGACCAGGAAGAGCTAAGGCCCAGCCAGCCCCGGCTGGAGCACAGCCACCCTCCAACCCCCAGGAGCCCCAATGCCACCCCCCCCCACCACCCCATCACCTAATCCCAGCCCACACACACACACACCCACACCTAAGCATACGCATACACACACCCAGACACACACACACACACACACACACAGACACACCCACACCAAGCATACGCATAAACACACACACACACACACACACACACACACACACACACACACACACACACACCAAGCATACGCATACACATACAGACACACACACATACATTTATTTGGTTGGGAGGGGGATGCCCCCCACTCCCCAGGCCCCCACCAGGCCACTGTAGGATCTCATTCTCCACCAATCCGACCGTGAATAGGGAGGGAGAACCACTACCCAGCCCCCCCAGAGCGCCACGCCCGAGCGAGCGTGCCCCCCGTACTCCAGCCGCACTCAACCCGGAACACGGTGGGACCACAGCGGGAGGTGCTGTGCCCCTCCCCCCCTCCACCCTGTGGGGTGTTGGATGCATGTAGAGGTGTGTATTTGAGTTTTGAAGAGGTGGTGCAATGTGTGTGTCTAAGTTGCAGTTTAAAATTGAGGGGTGGCGGGGGCCCGGGTGTTTGGGCCCACTGAAAGCCAGCTGATCCCCTCAAGACCCTGCGTGACTAAGTGTAGTTAAAATTGTGGGCGGTGCAAAGTCGGGGGAGGGGCAGACCACAGTTAAGTGGCCTGGACCCCCCGTCCACTGGCCTCTATTGTTGAATGAGGTAAGGTGAGGTAAGGTAGGAGGGGCTGAGAGGGAGAAGGTCCCCCCGTCGCTAGGACTTGGCCCAGCTGGACCCCCCGCGCCGCCCCACCCCACCCCCAAGTGGCCGGCCTGGAAGACGGGGACCAACACCCTCTCCGACAAGCCACCGCAAGAGGACCCGGACAGGAAGCCCCCCCCACCCCACGGCCGAAGAGCAGAGTCTAAGACCCGCATGGCCCAGCACGAGCCCGGCTGGAGGCCAGCGGCTAGGAAGCATAGACCCCCCCCCCCAACCTCACATACTCAAACAAGACGACACCCATACTTATATATAGAATACACACCCCCACATGCACACACTCATCCACACTCACATTCACCCCCCCCCCACACAAACAAACACACGCAGACACTTACACACACCCACCCGTACACACCCATCCACACTCGCACCCCCCCCCCCCCACACACACGCGCGCACACACTCACACCCACGTCCCCGGACCATCTTCCATATAAAACCCCCGGGGGTCATCTCCAGTCAGCTGTCCATCCAGGCCGGGAGCCCCACTGCTCCGATCCAGGGGTGAGCCAGACCCGGAGCACGGAAGCCGGGGACACACGGTCATTCTCACTTTCACAGTGGAAAGTCGGTTATGTAAACGGGAAATAATTGTGTTGTCGCAATGAAGATGCGCTAATAATCTTCTTTTACAGATGATGACTTTGTCACATCCAGAACAGCACCGGCATGGAAACTACATTGCTTTCAGAAGCTTGCTGTGTAAATGTGAACATTTTTCAAAAACGAAATGGGAAAACAAAACGTTTTCACATGAAACGTTGTCGTGTGACCTGGCCGTGAATTTGCCTCCCAGATCATCCTACCAACTGGCGATCTCGCTTTTAACTGATACTCAACAGATTAGTCTCTTTCCCTGAAGAAGTTTCAGCCATTGGACATGAATTGTAGCAGGAGGCTTGAGGAGACACTGATTACACCCTGTTGAAGAACACCGAGCCGCTCTTTCTTGAGAAAGTTGGACTCTCCGGTGATTGATGAGTTCCTCAGACAGTCAGAAGCATTTTCATGTAAAACAGAAATCCAGAGCTGCTGTAGGACAGCAGGGAAACACTGAGTCTTGACCTGATTCATTAGCCAGCGCTCGCTCTTCCTACACATTCTATATTGGCTTCATCACCAGGAGACAGTGAGACATTTAGGAGAACAGCTTTCATACGCATCTCAGAAATGTAGATCTTATCACCATATGTTTGTGTGTACCATTTTGACCACTTTCAGATAAAAATGCAAAACACATTTAATCTTCCGGCTAGTTTATCAACTGAAATTTACTGGAACTTCAGTTGCATTTATGAAATTTAAGAACTGCTTCTAAAACCTTAAGCCATCTTAAGCTGTTTTTGACTGTTTGTCATTTTAGCTGCTTCGGTCATTTTTAGATTACCTCAGCTTTTTTAATCTTAAATTGTAACATTTGTTTTTAGTCTTTCATTTTGTGCCACACACACACACACACACACACACACACACACACACACACACACACACACACACACACACACACACACACACACACACACACACACACACACACACACACACACACACACACACACACACACACACACACACACATTCTTGAGCATCTTCCTCTCAATGTTACACAGTATTATAGCGCATTATCAAGACATTTAACACGATTCCTTTTTCTAAACAACTTATTTTTTATTTGCAGTAAGTCATGAAGTAACTCCACTACTTGTAACTGTAGTCTGTTGCTTAACCTCATCACTTTAATCAAGATTGGTTATTTTCATTGTTGCTTTCCTTCATATTCACTCCATCTCTTTGAATGACACATATGCACAAACATCTTCACAGTCAATGTGGAATATTGTGAAATTATTCCAGCTCTGGAGAGCATAAAAGAAACGTGCATATTATAAATATCTTCAAGTTACAAGAGGAACAAAGACTAATGTGCTTTTCACTTGACTGGGTTTGTAGAGTTAAATGGAATGGAGATACCGTTCAGAGGTGGTGCTGATTGACTGGCCACTGAAAGAGACTGGCAGGCAGCGACCGCCGATCCTCTCCTCCATCACTGTGTCCCCGAGCCCAGGCTCAGACTTTCCTCTCATTTTCTCGCTAATGAATGCGCAAGCAAGGAGCTCATGCAGCTTTTTGTTCATTTGTTGGAGTGCAGTTCTCATGCAGGCTTAAGTGGCTGCGGGCGGGAAAGAAGCCTCAGTGAAGCAGTAAGACATTCCCACCAGTGGCCTCATTTTCCTTTAGCTCTCAGAGTTTACAGGGAAACAGTCTGATAGCAAAGACCAATATCTGTGATCATGTCACAAGCTCCATGTTCAAACTCGAAGACCTTGTTTACAACACAACTTTTCACTGAACACGCATAGATTTAGAATTTTCCTTTTCGAAAAACATTCGCCTTTACACGTTACGAAAAAGGTGCCTGTTTCCACGAAAACTCGGAAATGGTGAAAATGATGTAGTTTTCATGTTGGGCTACCAGTGGGCGCTGTTACAAGTTAGTTCCTGTCGTAGGTTAGTTTGGCTGTGACATAATCGTGAACGATGCTTATGAACATGAGTTATTTTGCTCTCCATAAATGCAGACACCGTAACACTGAAACTATCCAAGTCCGGACGAAGCATTGTAGCAAATTGTTGAAAATCTCACAACTTGAAACTTGAAGTAAAAACGGGACATGTGGTTCTTCAGAAAACAGACCAGAAGATGAACGATAAAACCCTTTAAACAAGCCACAGTTGTGTGTTTAGCACTTTGGATGAAAATCCTAATGTCAGGAAGTGGTCTAGTTCTTCAGGAAGTAGTTCTGTAAGACGTGGTCTTGTTCTGAAGGAAGTAGTTCTGGAGGAAGTGGTCTAGTTCTGGAGGAAGTGGTCTAGTTCTGCAGGAAGTAGTTCTGTAAGACGTGGTCTTGTTCTGAAGGAAGTGGTCTAGTTCTGCAGGAAGTAGTTCTGTAAGACGTGGTCTTGTTCTGAAGGAAGTGGTCTAGTTCTGCAGGAAGTAGTTCTGGAGGAAGTGGTCTATTTCTGCAGGAAGTAGTTCTGTAGGAAGTGGTCTATTTCTGCAGGAAGTAGTTCTGTAGGAAGTAGTTCTGTAGGAAGTGGTCTATTTCTGCAGGAAGTAGTTCTGTAGGAAGTAGTTCTGTAGGAAGTGGTCTATTTCTGCAGGAAGTAGTTCTGTAGGAAGTAGTTCTGTGGGAAGTGGTCTACTTCTACAGGAAGTGGTCTAGTTCTGCAGGAAGTAGTTCTGAAGGAAGCAGTCTATTTTTGCAGGAAGTAGTTCTGTAGGAAATGGTCTTGTTCTGCAGGAAGTGGTCGAGTTCTGCAGGAAGTAGTTCTGCAGGAAGTCGTTCAGCAGGAATTGATCCAGTTCTGCAGTAAATAGTTCTGCAGGAAGTAGTTCTGCAGGAAGCAGTTCTGCAGGAAGCAGTTCTGCAGGAAGTGGTCTAGTTCTGATCCAGCTCTCCTCGTGTGTTTCAGGCTCTGTTCGCCGTCCGCCGGGTTCTGCTGGCTCAGCACACGGCGTTTCCAGTCTCTGGAGCAGATTTGTACCAGGAACTGTTGAGCTCCACAGCCATCCTCTCCACTGGGAACTCCAGGTGACCAGACTGCACGCACGCACGCACACACGCACGCACGCACGCACGCACGCACGCACCAGGCCTCCAGCTCCACCACTGCAGGTGGACTAAGCCTCCAGCTCCACCACCACTGCTGCACTAAGCCTCCAGCTCCACCACTGCAGCTGCACTAAACTGGCCTCCAGCTCCACCATTGTAGCTGCACTAAGCCACCAGCTCCACCACTGTAGCTGTATTAAGCCTCCAGCTCCACCACTGCAGCTTCACTAAGCCTCCAGCTCCACCACTGTAGCTTCACTAAGCCTCCAGCTCCACCACTGTAGCTGTATTAAGCCTCCAGCTCCACCACTTCGACTCTACTAAGCCTCCAGCTCCACCACTGCAGCTTCACTAAGCCTCCAGCTCCACCACTGTAGCTGTATTAAGCCTCCAGCTCCACCACTGCAGCTTCACTAAGCCTCCAGCTCCACCACTTCAGCTCTACTAAGCCTCCAGCTCCACCACTGCAGCTTCACTAAGCCACCAGCTCCACCACTGTAGCTGTATTAAGCCTCCAGCTCCACCACTGCAGCTTCACTAAGCCTCCAGCTCCACCACTGCAGCTTCACTAAGCCTCCAGCTCCACCACTGCAGCTTCACTAAGCCACCAGCTCCACCACTGTAGCTGTATTAAGCCTCCAACTCCACCACTGCAGCTTCACTAAGCCACCAGCTCCACCACTGTAGCTGTATTAAGCCTCCAGCTCCACCACTGCAGCTTCACTAAGCCTCCAGCTCCACCACTGTAGCTTCACTAAGCCTCCAGCTCCACCACTGTAGCTGTATTAAGCCTCCAGCTCCACCACTTCGACTCTACTAAGCCTCCAGCTCCACCACTGCAGCTTCACTAAGCCTCCAGCTCCACCACTGTAGCTGTATTAAGCCTCCAGCTCCACCACTGCAGCTTCACTAAGCCTCCAGCTCCACCACTTCAGCTCTACTAAGCCTCCAGCTCCACCACTGCAGCTTCACTAAGCCACCAGCTCCACCACTGTAGCTGTATTAAGCCTCCAGCTCCACCACTGCAGCTTCACTAAGCCTCCAGCTCCACCACTGCAGCTTCACTAAGCCTCCAGCTCCACCACTGCAGCTTCACTAAGCCACCAGCTCCACCACTGTAGCTGTATTAAGCCTCCAGCTCCACCACTGCAGCTTCACTAAGCCTCCAGCTCCACCACTGCAGCTTCACTAAGCTGGCCTCCAGCTCCACCGCTTCCAAGTGAAAAAACGACAAAACTACAGACAGGTCTTTTAAAACACTTTTGCAGCACATCAGAAAATGAAAATTTAATGATTTGAGTGAAAGCAGAAGTTACCACAGCGTGCAGCACATTGTGCACTGAAGCATTAAACGGGAGCATCTCCTGACCACTGTGTGGAGCCATCATGGGATCCAGTGGATCAACAGAAATCCGCTATATCAACAGGATCCACTACATGCATGTAAATCCACATGATTCAGAGGGTTCAGGGGATCCATGCAATTCACAGTATTAAATGGATCCATTGGATTAAATTGATACACAAGTTTCTCAGGATCGGCTAGTGTTCACTGGGTCCACAAGATTTGCAGGAACAGCATGATCAACTGGAATTCACTGGAGCCAATGTGTACACAGTTTCCTCGGGAGCCGCAGTATTCAACCGATACAAACATTTGCAGGAACCACATGATTTGCTGGATCCACAGGAATATAGTGGATAGTATGGATCAAGAGGGTCCACTGGATCCCTTGGTCAAGAGGATCCACTGGAACTGCAGGTTAAACATTTTACTGCCATGAGGAAAAATGTGCCTCAGTCAGGAGGATGAATGGGGTGATCGTGGCTTAGTGGTAGAGTCGGTCGTCCAATAATCAGAGGGCTGGCAATTTGAATCCCACTCTATCCAAGTCATTGTCGTTGTGTCCTTGGGCAAGGTACTTTACCCACATTATTGCCTTGTATGCATGGGTATGAATGGTGCATGTATGATGGTGGTAGTCAGAGTTGGTGTAAAATGTCAGCCTCTGTCAGCATGCCCCAGGGCAGCTGTGGCTACAATGGAACTTACCACAACCAGTGGGACTGGTGTGAATGAATAATGGTTTCTGTACGCGCTTTGAGTCAGCCTGAAAAAAGCGCTACACAAATCCAAGCCATTATTATTATTATGCTTGTGGATGAATGTGTGAAATAGTCCTATGTGGCATCATTTAGATGTCAGGCCCTTTTTCGTTCCTCTTTTCATCCAGTTAAACTCTCAGACTCCGAATAATGAAGAACCACAGGTGTTTTCTTTTGACTCCTTGTGGCTCTTTTTCAGTGGTTTCCATGAATTACTCAGCACTCTGGAGCAGAGACTTGAAGCTGTGACGAGCGTCTGTGTGTCTCTGCTGCCCTCTGCTGACCACAGATCAGCTGAGGTATTGAAGCCACAGTCAAATCTGAAAAAAAATGTCATAACTCTAAAAAAGTATTAATGATTTTCTATGGTTATACCTGTAATAGAAGAGCAACTGCATTTATAGATTTAATTTTATTATTATTGATTATTGATGATCCAGTGTGACTCAGATATAATATTTATCTTGGGTTTCTGTCTAATATACTGATAATAAGCAATTCTATTGCTGTAATTGCTGGAGGTTGCAGTAACTCTGCATGGTAATATTATATCCAGGTTATATAGCATCTTCCTCCTCTAACATCCAGATTATAGAGCATCTTCTCCCTACTCACATCGAGATTATAGAGCATCTTCCTCCTGATAACATCCAGATTATAGAGCATCTTTATCCTCTAACATCCAGATTGTAGAGCATCTTCTTTCTCTAACATCTATTATAGCGCATCTTCCTCCTATAACGTATATTATAGAGCAACTTCCTCTTCCAAAAATACAAATTATAGAGCATCTTCCTCCGAGATCATCCAGATTATAGCGAATCTTCCTCCTCTAACATCTGTTATAGAGCATCTTCCTCCTCAAACATCCAGATCATAGAGCATCTTCCTCCTACTCATCTATATTATAGAGCATCTTCCGTCTTCTAATTTCTAGATCATAGAGCATCTTCCTCCTCAAACATCCAGATCATAGAGCATCTTCCTCCTACTCATCTATATTATAGAGCATCTTCCTTCTTCTAATTTCTAGATCATAGAGCATCTTCCTCCTCTAACATCCAGATTATAGAGCACCGTCCTTCTACTAACATCTGTCACGGGCAACGGACAGGACCCAAGTGCAGGACTCTGGAGGCAGGCTGAGTTCAATCAAGTCTTTTATTTACAATGACTGTACAGACCGACGAGTTGCAGGCTGCTCCTCGACCTGAGGAGCACAGCAGACTTGTACTCCAACACACTGGACAGGACGGACGAGACATGGTGATGACAGAAATTGTCCACAGGTGTGGAACAGGACCGCCCAGACCTGTTGCCCGCCCACTCTTAAAGGGAGATCTCAGCCTACCTCCTGACAGTACCCCCCCCCCCCCCTCCACGACCGGCTCCAGACGGCCCAGGCCTCTCAGAATGCTGCCTGTGGAAGTCCCTGATCATGTCTGGATCCTAAATGTCCCTAGCAGGTACCCAGGCACGTTCCTCAGGGCCATACCCCTCCCAGTCAACCAGGTATTGAAACCCCTGTCCACGCCGGTGAGCTGCCAGGAGTCGCTTGACAGAAAAAACCTCCTCACCCTCTACAATACGGGGAGGAGGAGGGGCTCTTGAGGAGGGAACCAGGGGGCTAACCCAGGCAGGTTTAACCTTTGACACGTGAAAGGTGGGGTGGACACGAAGCGAGCGGGGCAAACCAGCTTGACTATAGGATAAGGTCCAATAAACCTCGAAGCCAGCTTCTTCGCGTCTGAGCGGATAGGCAGGTCCCGGGTGGAGAGCCACACACGCTGACCCACAGCGTAAGTAGGTGCAGGAGCCTGGCGCCGGAGTGCAAGCCTCTTGCGCTCTGCAGAACACTGCAAGAGCTTGCTTCTGGCCTTGAGCCAAGCGCGCTTGCATCGCCGCACCAACGCAAGAGCTTAAGGGACACTAACCTCCGATTCCAGGGCAGGGAACAGGGGAGGTTGGGACCCATACACGCACTCAAAGAGAGACAGCCCAGTGGATGAACAGGGAAGGGAGTTGTGTACTCTACCCAGACTAACTGCCTGTACCACGAAGCCGGACTGTCAGAGACCAGACACCGAAGGATGGACTCCAGCTCCTGGTTCACCCTCTCTGTTTGGCCATTAGACTCTGAGTGGTACCCGGACGAAAGGCTCACCGTAGTTCCCAACAGCCTGCAAAACTCCCTCCAAAACCGAGACACGAACTGAGGCCCCCTGCCAGAGACAATGTCCCGCGGGAACCCATGAAGGCGGAACACATGAGTAAACATCACCTCTGCCAGCTCCTTGGCTGATGGGAGTTTCGCTATGGGCACAAAGTGGGCCATCTTAGAAAACCGGTCCACTACGGTGAGGATGGTGGTAAACCCTTCTGCGTCTGGGAGGCCAGTGACAAAGTCAATGGATAGGTCTGCCCATGCTAGGGTGGGTACCCGGAGCGGCTGCAACAGACCAGAGGGGTGAGAACGAGCACAAACAGGGCAAGCCCGGACATACTCACGGACCTCCCTGTTCATTCCTGGCTGACATTGCTGTCAGCTGTATTGATGTAAGGAGACATCTAAAACGTGCAGGGCTGTGGCCCTCGAGGACCAGGATTGCCCACCCCTGCGCTAGACCGTACAGGGGAACACACAAACAGGCAATTGGGAGGGCAACCTGGCCGCACCGTCACCCCCTCCAGAGCCCGCCAAACCTGCTCCTCATTCTTCCACGTCACCGCCCCCACCACACAGGTCAGAGGTAAAATTGGCGTGGGGGAACGTGGAGCAGGATCCGGCTCAACGACCCAGGAAAGGGCATCAGGCTTCGCGTTCTTAGACCCAGGCCGATACGACACCACAAAGTCAAACCTGGTGAAGAACAGAGCCCACCGGTCTCGCCGAGAATTTAGCCCATCTTCCTCCTACAAACATCTAGATTGTAGAGCATCTTCCTCCTCCAATATCTAATATTGAGCATCTTCCGACTCCTAACATATAAATTATAGAGCATCTTCCTTCTCTACCATCCAGATTATAGAGCATCTTCCTACTCATAACATGTGTAGGGATTTTCTACCACATCATACTTTTGTAAGTACGGCTGGATGTCTACTGCGGTAGCAGGAAGACAATGGTGGATGTGAAAGCTTTGGGAGATTTCACACCGGAATCAGAGATTTTTTGGTTTGTACCAAAGTGTATGTTGATATTAATATTGCACAAATATGAATGAAAGTCGACTTTGCTATGCCCTCGCGCGGGGCGCCATTATGTAGGGATTTTCTACCTCATATGGATCACTATTTATGTTTTGGTTGGCTATCGATAATGATTAATAATTATCAAAGATAGTTATTAATAATGTTTATGTAATTTAATCTGATGTGTAGCAGAACCTCGGAGCTCCACCTGTCGTAACAGGAAATTATAGCCAATTCAGTTCTATCAGTCTCATAAGATATACTAAACAGTTAATCAGGAATTTGAATTCATAGTTAAATTAATTACAATTACCAGAATTAATAGTAAAGCTTGAAGGATTTTGGAGTTCTTGACACAGAAGAGGTCGACATTTCATTCACCTTTGTGCTCATTAATAAAACAGCAAGTATGATTCCAAAAATTATATTTATTAACAATGAAAACAAATAAAACACAGAATCTAACTACCTATATACAGCTGGGTGTGTGTAGGTGCATGTGTGTGTGTGGAGAGAGAAAGAGAGAGAGAGAGTTGGAGGGAGTGTGTGTGTGAGACGTGTGATGAACTACAAAACAAGATGGCGATCACAAGAAACTACATTCCAAATGGAGGTTATCAGAGAGCAGGAAGTCTGTCCTGGGTCTCGGCCATGTGCTGATAGCTATAGAACAATAGAAGCTAGCCACAGCATCTGCTTCTGTGTGTCTCTGCTAAAGGACCATTTCTAGAATGAGTTTATGTGACTGCGATTTGTCTTGTAAAACGTCAGGAGTCGTCAGATGGTGTTCAGTTACTGTGTGATGTTGTCTTTGATGTGATATGTGTAGGATTGTGAGTTAACTAGTTAGTAAAGCAAAGATTAGTATGCAGACCCTGTGTCTGTGGCAGAGCTAACGTTGGTTTACAGGTTGATAACTGCTCCGAATATCATTATCTATAGAACTCAATCACTGTAACAGAATCAACACATCTTCATAAAGTTAAACAGTTCTATCATAGCATCAGGTTTAACTAATCTCAGGTAAAGCCCAGTTGTTGTTCCCACTTCCTTGAAGGAGTTCAGTTGTTGTCCTGCTGGAGGGAAGCTGGTGTCTTCTCCTGTAGTTAGCACCTCCTGCTAACTGTGGTTGCTGGTTCTGCAGGCTGAGGAGAGGAAGATGAAGTTGATGTTTCAGGAGTCCTTCTTTGCAGCTCCTGGTTGTTCCTTTGTTCAGACTGAGGAGCTGGTCTCTCAGGTCTGTGATGGTTTTCCTGCTTGTTCAGGAAAAACACAAAGAAGTTCTGTGAGGCGTTGTTTCCCTGGTCCGTCCTGGAGAAACCGGGTGGTTCCCTGGAGAGCAGACTCTGGGTGCTGGTCTCTGGATCAGAGGGTGGTCTGGCCCTCGTGGTCAGGTCAGCAGAAGAGTTGAGGAGTGAAGGCCTCTGGTTGCAAGAGCGTCTGGTGTTAGCTGTGTGCTAACGCTGGGGGAGCTGCTCTCCAGCAACCCACCTCCTTGGAGTTTGCTTTGCAAGAGAGAGAGAAGCCTGGCTTCGCAGGCTCTTTGTTCCACGTGTGGATTCAGAGGTGTCAAAGCCTGAGAGCTTCAACCAATCAGTGACTGGCTGATTGCATGGGGGAAGAGTCTTGTGAGCAGAAAGGGGGGGAGGAAGGTCCTGCAGAAGGCCCTCCGCCCCCACTGGGTGTGATGGTCAATCACATTCCTGGGTCAGAATTCATGTCATGACTGCGTCTCATGACAAATGAAGATTGTCTCTAACCTAAAAATGAACAAACTTTCTGTGGTCTTGTGAGATCCCAACACATGCAAATTGTAGAGCATCATCCTCTTCTAACATCCAGATTATAGAGCATCTGTCTCCTCTAACATCTAGATTAAAGAGTAACTTCCTCCTACCATCTACATTATAGAGAATCTTCCTTTTACTAACATCCAGATTATAGACCAGGCCTATTCAACTGGCGGCCCACGGGCCAACTCCGGCCCGCGGGTGACATCAGACCGGCCCGCAGATCAGTTCTATTTACTTTTTTTTTTTTTTTTATAAAAAAAAAAAAAAGAAAGACATTTTAAATACATTACAGTCATTCCAATTTGCTTTTATAGAGAAAATAGAAAAGCCCAACATATCCACATGAGCAGCAGGTGTGTTTGTGACTGTGGAAAGGAAAAACTCCCCCAACAGGGAGAAACCTTTGTAGAAACCAGAGTCAGAGGTGGAGGAATTCTGCTGACCGGTTGGGGTGAAAGGATAGAGGAGAGGATAGAGGAGAGGAGAGGAGAGGAGAGGAGAGACAGAGAAAGACTTGGTGGAAAAAAAAATACATACTTGTTAGTGCTACATACATTTTTTTTCTTTTTAATAATACAGTAATCACAGTGATCTAAATATTTTCCAACTGCCATGAGATGAAACCAGCCTGAGCAACAACAGAGCAAAAAACAAAATAATCACAACAATTATAACTAAAGCAAAAACAAAAGGACATTAAACAAAGAAAAAAAAGGAAAAGAGACAAACAGAATGAAACAAAAAAAACAAAAAACTAAATAAAAAGCCGTGGTATTAAGTCTGTTCGATAAACAGCTTTTGTTGTCAGATGCTCAAAATGTTCAGCGACTGTGTGACATGAAATCCATTGGCAAGTTCAGCTAATCTTTCAATTCTGATCATCTGTTTGCCCTCTTCTGTGGATTGTTGAAAGAAAGGGATTTGTATTACAAGTAGAGATGTCAGAATTTACTAAATTATACAGAAAGACATACATAATCTTTCAGATGTTTCAAATATGTGTTTATGGGGCTGTAACAGCCTTTGTTCCAAAACAAAAACAGTATGATGTGTATAAAGTCAGTGATTTGTACTTTTTGCCATGTACCAAAATAAAACACTTTTGAATGTGGCAGAGCATTGTGTCAGGTTGAGATCAGGAATAATAGCTGAGGGAATTGTCCGGCCCCCGGGTCCTTAGCTTTCTGAAAATGTGGCCCTCCCAAAAATATAGTTGAATAGTCCTGTTATAGACCATCTTCCTCTTCTAACCTTCACTGGATGGACATCCATCACTAGAACTCAGCACTGCATCTAGAAACTTTTTCAATTAATGATTTTTAGTATTTTGAACAACATTGATAAAGAAGAAATGATATAAATAAAAGCTGTCATCGAGTTTGTAGATTTTTCACTGGTCAGGATGTTTGATGATGGAGGTTTCAAAGCTGTCACGGTTCACTCTCAGAGACTCAGGTGCGGACAGAAACACAGCAATCAGGAGTACTCTCATAACACTTTATTAAGTGACAAGGCAATGAACCCAAAACCAAAATACCAAGGAAAGCAAAACTCTAACCAGACATAACTAAAGACTACCCAGCTACTTTACCAAAACAAAACTATAAGGACCCAGCAGGAGACTTAAAGAGCACACTGCCTGGAAGGAAGTGGCAAATGCGGAATGGCGTGGCTGGCGCTGGAGGACACGGGAGGTGGTGTTGTGCGGAAGCTTGGAGTGGGTCAAGAACAGAGTCACAGGCAGGAGCTTGGTGCAGCAGGGTGGGTCCAGTACTGCAGCAGAAGAGAGGCAGATTAACACAGAGCCACACAGACTGAGGCAAGGCAAGGCAGAGCAGGGTACAACTAACTGTTGGTAGTTCTACGGTCTGACGCCGAGTCTTCATCTGATGCCAGCTTTATAGAGAGAGAAGTGCATTGTTGAGTGAAGCCACACCCTGCTGCAGGTGAGAGCACTCAGGTAATCAGCACTGCACTCCTCCACACCTCACACAGCATGCAGCACACGCCCACCTAGGAAAAAGGAAAGGAGGGAGGGGGAAGGGAAAAAATGCTGCCACGAGGCAGAGCCATAGGTGGAGGTCATGACAAAAGCTTCGTGTTCTTGTGGGTTAATGAATTTAACATTTTAAACACTCGCTGCACAGACTGTTTGAACCTCAGAACGGGCCAATCAGGTCGCAGTTTTCTGCGTCTATGACCTTTCATTAGCACGAGTATGACCACATCAAGCTTGACCGTGGGAATCAGGCGTGACGACTGCAACCACTGTTTTAAAAGGACAACGTGGAAGTTTAGGTTCTGTTTTCCACAACCTGCATGGATATATATCACATTGCGTAAACGATACGATAGGAAAACAAACAGGATTATTACATCCGTAATGTGCAATGATGATTAATCTGCAACAGTTTCAGCTTTTTGTGGCTCTTTTGAACAGTTTGCCTCAGTTTTCTTTCCATTTTTAGAGGCTTCAGGTGTTTCAGACATTTTTAGTTCTTTCTTTTATTACCTACTTAGGCTACTTTGACTGTTTCAGCCACTTTTGTTGTGGCTTGAAGTTAGAACCCCAAAGCAGAGCCCAGAGACTGATCAAACAGAGTTAAAAAAATGTATTTTCCAAACGGCAGGCAGGACAGGCAGTGGAGACAGGGGGGGGGCTGGCTGGCAGGCTGGCAACGACACTCCAGGAGAGGCACAACAAACCTGAGCACAGGAACAAGTATTAACATCCAAAAAATGGCAGAGAACTAGACTAGAATCCGAACAGGGCACTACCAAGTAGACGGAATAATCTGGCAGAGGTGTGGAGTGAGAACCAGGGTTCTGAAGACTGTAATTAGTGTGGAGTAGATTCAGGTGTGCCTCACTCTCCTGGAGGAGCTGGCCACGCCCCCTGTCACACACACCCTGCACAGGAACAGAAAAAGGGAGGGGGAACAGACAACAACAAAAACAGATCCCTAACAACTTTGGCTTTTTGAAAATCCTTTTCTATCATTTTACCTGATTGAGGTTGTTTGAGATGTTTGTTTTTGTTTCATTTTTGCGACTTATGCATTTCTGTGATTTAAGCTGTTTTAGCGTTATTAGTTGTCCAACCTTTTTTTTTTTTTATCCAATTTGATTGATTTTAGCTCTTAGCTGTTTTAGTTTCTTGGTTTTTTTGGCTTTTTCTGTTGCAATTTTAACACTATGGCTTTTCCCCCACCTTTTCTGGGATCTTTAGCTGTCTTCACTGTCATCATTATTTCAGCCTTTTGAAAACCGAGTTAAAATGTATATTTCCTGCCCCATCACATCTGAAGCAAGTGGATATCTGACTTTCATGACAATGTTTGCTGGTTTTTGCGGTTTCAACCCCCCCCCCCCCCCCCACAACATGTCTGTCTGTCCTGTACTTTTCTCTCCTTCTATCCTCTAACCCCAGTCGGAACAGTCCCCACCTCCGGGTCTGGGTCTGCAGCTTTCCTCCTGTCTCTGCTCACTTTCCTCCAGCAGAATTAATGGACCCAATGATTTACCGCTCAAATAAAAGGAGCGGATACATGGAGCTAAAAGATGTCACGAACTATGAGTGTATAAAGGCAGAGCTCGGGGAAGATTTCCCTGCACAGCCACAAAGAACCCGTGAGAAAACTGACGGGGGTCATAAATCCCAGGACGGACCCTCCGTCACTTGCTGTGACTGTTTGACAGTTGCGTGTTCATCCGCGCTCGGCTGGCACAACATTTTAATGGCGTTGGCCTTTGTACGTAATTACCAGGAGACATAGACGAGGTGATAAAAAGTGGATGAAATGGAAACAAGTGTATGTTATTTAGGAGTAGGAAGCGACCCTGCAGCTGTGGTTTGAAGGACTGCACTCCTCCACACTTGGTCCATCGTCGCCGTCAACTCGTCCAGTTCCTTTGATTAAACAAGAAATCACAAAGCGTCAAACAATCTACTGCAAAAGGTTCAAATGTAGTTTCGTTCAGGACAACGTGCAGGAAGATTCTGTCATGATAAAATTCATCCCCTTTCATTACTGCAATACTTCTTGTGGTATGGGCACTGCAAGTTTTGAAGTTGTTTTCTTCTTAAATCATGGCTCGCTTCTCACCCACTGAACAATTTTAGAATATTTCCGGGTAGTATTTTATATTTGGCCTTCTACATTATTTGTGCTGTTTGATATTCCACCAGATCTGTGATTTTGAATAAGTTTGACTGTAAGAATAAGGAGTTGGTATGTTTCAGATACATCTTCATCTATTATTATCACCCCGAGGAATTTATGCTGACAAACTCTTTCGATTTCAACTCCATAAATCTCTATCTGGACTTGTGTATTTATTCTGTCGTTAATAAATAGAATTAATTTAGCCTTAGGGTGGCTGGGCGTACCCTTAGAGATAGGGGGAGGAGCTCAGTCACCAGGGAGGAGCTCGGAGTAGAGCCGCTGCTCCTCCACATCGAGAGGAGCCAGTTGAGGTGGCTCGGGCATCTATTTCGGATGCCCCCCGGACGCCTCCCGAGGGAGGTGTTTCGGGCATGTCCCTCTGGTAGGAGGCCTCGGGGCAGACCCAGGACACGCTGGAGGGACTATGTCTCTCTATGGCCTGGGAACACCTTGGGGTGCCACCGGAGGAGCTGGAGGAAGTGTCTGGGGCGAGGGAAGTCTGGGCAACTCTGCTCAGACTGCTGCCTCCGCGACCCGGCCCCGAATAAAGCGGTAGCCAATGGATGGATGGATGGATAATTTAGCCTTATTCAGATTTAGTGATAGTTTGTATCATCTGCAAATAGGATTAACTTAAAACAACTTGTAAATCCATTTTAATGCAACACCCCTGGTGCCATACTTTACTGGTGCCAGTTTATTGACTAATATATCATGGTTTATTGTGTCAAAACCTTTTTTCAGATCAATGAATAACCCCACTATGTATTTTTTGTGGTCTATAGTAGGGATGAGCTGATAAAACATTTTTAACGATTATGAGCATGATACAAGGAAAACTTGTCAATATCCGTGCTATGCTGAAGGTAAAACCCCCATTTGGTAACTGACTGTCTTCACGCTCTATGATTGGCCAGTCACACACAGCGCCCACCCTTCCCTACACATACAGTGGTATGAAAAAGTTTGGGCACCCCTGTAAATGTTCATGATTTTCCTTTATAAATCATTGGTTGTTTGGATAAAAAATTCCAGTTAAATATATCTTATAGGAGACAAACACAGTGATGTTTGAGAAGTGAAATAAAGTTCATATGATTTACAGAAAGTGTGCAAGAATTATTTAAACAAAACTCTCGCTCTGTTTGCCCCTGATGGTGCCAGCTGTGAGTAATGAACTGTCCTTGTTTCTCGCAGTTTTGATAAACTGCTGGATTCGGGCTTGTACACCGGAGAGATAACGGAGCTGTGTGGAGGCCCGGCAAGCGGCAAGTCTCAGGTGAGCATTTCCTCCTCCGTCCTTTCATTCTCATAAACTCTCCTCCTCCTTCCCCCGGGTTCCTTACCTCCTGACAGCTCACACTCTCGCTGCTTCCAGGTGTGTTTCGGTGTCTCCATCAACATTTCCTTCCACCTGAAGCAGAGTGTGATCTACGTCGACACCACGGGCGGACTGACCGCCAGCCGCATGCTCCAAATGCTCTGGACTGAGACCAGCAACACAGAGGAGCAGGTCAGGAAACATTTAGTTATCACCCATCAATTCAAAACTTTACAGATTGAAACTGTGATAATTAGACAAAACAAACTGAAAACTGGTCAGAACCTGTGGAGAAACACCATGATGAAGTAAAACATGGAGGCTTTTAACAATCTAAAGTGAGATCAGGAAAAATAAAAACGTCTCATCAATAGCAATGGTCCACCAGGATCCAGATCCACAACGTGATGTGACCTTCACATTGACCTTCACCAAGACCTTCAGTGTGACCTTCATGGTGACCTTCACCGAGACCTTCAGGGTGACGTTCATGGTGAGCTTCAGGGTGACCTTGACTGTGACCGTCACCAAGACCTTCAGGGTGACCTTCAGGGCGACCTTCAAAGTGACCCGCAGGGCAACCTGCAGGGTGACCTTCACCAAGACGTTCAGGATGACCTTCACTGTGACCTGTAGAGTGACTTTCACTGCGACTTTCATCATGACCTGCAGGAAGTCTCGACTCATCCTCACGGGGCTGGAACAGATTGATCTGATCGTTTTAAAAGATTTCATGGAATCTCAAACTGGGTTCTGTAGCTCTGACTGGTGTCAGCTGGCTGCACGACAAGTTATATGGTTGTTTACGTGAAACAAACCTCCTAATTCAGTGAGAGGAGAGCACCTACAACTCAGTTTCATTTATTTTTGATGTGTCTTCAGTTTCAATACTTTGCAAATACTTTCTCAATCGGCTGCTTCTTCAGTTTTTTTTGGACGTAAGCAAAGAGGTAGCGTGACTTACTGTACCATCTCGTGGTAGAATGTGGAATTACAAGAAATTTAACAGTGATTAACTATTCATGCTTGTGCAGCATTTTCATCACTTTGGAGAGGTTTTTTAATGTGATAATAATTAACAAGGATCTCTTACCCACAGATGGAGGCTCTCCAAAGGATTCATATCTTCCGTGTGTTTAACGTCTACGCGCTGCTGGACTGTCTGCGCGGCCTCCGTGGCGGCCTGCTTCAGCAGGTCTGATATTCTCCCAGAGGAACCTTTGAGAACAGCGGGTCAACGGTTCTGCCATCTGATCTTTGTCACATCGTGTGTCAGGCGTCCGTCGGCGGCGGCTCGGTGAAGGCGCTGATTGTGGACTCTGTGTCGGCCATCATCTCTCCGCTACTGGGAGGCAAACAGAGTGAAGGTGATTGAAGTTTGTTGTTTTTTTTAGAAAGTTAAACCTCCACAATCTCCCGCCAGCTTTCGAGGCAAGCTGTCCATACAAGTTTATTGGCTAAAGGCTGATTCATCCTCCATGAGAACAAGAAGCAAGTTGGGCACTCCGGGGTCCTGCTGAACAAAATGACGTCATTTTCTTCGGCCAGCTCTTTCTGGCCAAAGAAATTCAGTTCAGCTGTTTCAACTGTCCTGGGCGAACTATGTGGGTGCCACACTGCCGAAACGTCTGCACTGCTGTGTGCTTTGCATGCGTATTCCAGCTTGCTAATGACTATCAGTCATATTTTAATCATATTTAGCTTGTAATGTTGCTACTGTATGAGCTCCGCAGCTTGTTAGCATGTCGAAGGGCAGCTACGTAACTGCAGGAGCTGAGTGATGCGTTCCGGTGCATCACGTAAGATGCACCGGAACGCATCACTTAGCTCCTGCAGTTAAAACCACACCAACATGGCGGCCTCGTGATGCATACAAACTAAACCAGAAGGTAGATAGAAATAAAGGCAAGGCAAATGTCTTTATAGAGCACAATTCAAACACAGGGCTTTACAAAGAAATTAAAGTAATACAGAAAAACTTTACAAAGATGTAAAAATGATATTAATAAAATAAATACATTAAAGCTTTAGAAGAAATGAAAAAAATGCATCAAAACATTGGTACAGCGTTACATGGAGTGGACCTTGGCCAGAGTGAGAGTAAGTGAGTGGTGGTCCGGGGGGAGAATCCGTTTAGTAGCAGAATCTCCATTATCTTATCTTATTATTAAGCTCGTTGAGAAAGGAAACGCTAACATTGGGACTACAGTTTTTGGTTTTATAGTCACTGATGGCTTGTATGCCCTGCCACATAAGCCGAGGGTCAGAGTTGGTAAGATGCTCCTCGACTTTTGTACTGTAACAACGCTTAGCAGTGTTGATGCCCTTCCTCAGGTTAGCCCTGGATGTACTGTAGGCCTGTGCATCCTCTGACGCAAAGGCACTGTTACGTGTCTTTAGTAGTAGACGCACCTCCCTGTTCATCCAGGGCTTCTGGTTTGGGCACATGGAGATTTTCTTTACCGATGTGACATTATTTACGGTGCTGTTAATATAGTTCAATACAGCAGCAGTGTATGTGTCCAGGTCAGTGTTGGTACCTCCAGTGCCAGGAGAGGCTAACGCTCAAGTCAGTATGATGGAATTTGTCCTGAAGTGTAGAATCTGCACCTTCTGGCCACACTTTGATGGTCTTAGTTGAAGGCCTCACACGGTTTATAAGGGGAGTGTATCTGGGGGTGAGAAACAGTGATAAATGGTCTGACTGACCCATATGGGGAAGGGAGGCCACAGAGTAAGCGCCAGCAAGATTTGTATAAATATGATCCAGAGTTTTGTTTCGACTTGTATGACAAAAACTGTGCTCCAAAAATTCCACACATTTCCTAAGTTAGTATGGTTAAAGTCACCAGCAACTATGAAAGCTGCCTCCGGATGGGCTGCTTGTTGTTTACTGATAGCAGCATAAAGTTCTTTCATAGCAGTTTTTGCGTTAGCATCTGGGGGAATATAACTAGCAATGACAAACGTAGCGTACTCCCGTGGCAAATAAAAGGGTCTGCACTTAACGATAAGATATTCCAGATCGGGTGTGCAATGTCTCTCCACGATAACAGAGTCTGTACACCAAGCGTTGTTACTGTCGATGCAGTCAACCGCCCCTGGTTTTACCAGAGTCAGCAGTAATCTGATCTGCCTGGTGTAAGTTGCGACCAGCTTGCGCAATAGCAGTATCCGGGATAGCATCATGAAGCTATGATTCAGTGAAAATCATGACGTTACAGTCCAAAAGTCTCTTACTGTCAGTGATGCAGAGTCGTATCTCGTCTAGTTTGTTCACGAATGAGCGTACATTGGCCAGGAATATGCTGAGTTAGGAGAGCTAACCCTAGCCCTCAGTCCGCCCCGCTTCCCCGTCTTTGTTTACGTTCCTGACGGGGTCGGCGTGACCTTCCGCCCGGCCAAGTAGCAAGCGTAGAGTCTCTAGAACACCCGAGGCGGGTGTTCTAGAGACTTCAGGTATGAGTTGAAGGTCTGGGTTGAAGCCATGTGGGATGTGTAGACTAATATCCAGAAGCTCCTGTCGGGTGTCGGATGTTAGAGCGGAGGTGTGTAAACAACCACGAAATGAGCAAGAATAGTTGCAAAATTGCAAATCTAGAGAGACACTGGGCTTCGCAATGCGCTCGCACTGCCATCTTGATGTGTCTTCCTGAGGACCTCAGACAAGGTACAAGTCAATCTGAGATTATTTAGGCCCCAGATTAACCCATTCTAAACATTCATTAACTCAGAGCTTTATAGATCAGAAGGAAGATTCTGAAGTCAATCCTTTGACACATAGGCATTGGAGAGGCTGGAGCACAGTGTAATGTACTCAGTGACATGGTGAAATGTGCTCCACCCTCAGTGTCTTGGTGTAATGTGCTCCACCCTCAGTGTCTTGGTGTAATGTGCTCCACCCTCAGGGAGGGAGTGTAATGTGCTCCACCCTCAGTGTGGTGGTGTAATGTACTCCCACCATCAGTGAGGTGGTGTAATGTGCTCCACCTTCAGTATAGTGGTGTAATGTGCTCTGCCCTCAGGGAGATGGTGTAATGTCCTCCACCCTCGGTTTCTTAGTGTAATGTGCTCCACCCTCAGTATGGTGGTGTAATGTTCTCCACCCTCAGTGTCTTCGTGTAATGTACTCCACCCTCATTGAGGTGGGTGGTGTAATGTACTCCGCCCTCAGGGAAATGGTGTAATGTACTCCACCCTCAGTATGGTGGTGTGATGTACTCCACCCTCAGTGTGGTGGTGTAATGTGCTCCACCCTCAGTGTCTTGGTGTAATGTACTCCACCATCAGTGAGGTGGTGTAATGTGCTCTGCCCTCAGGGAGATGGTGTAATGTCCTCCACCCTCGGTTTCTTGGTGTAATGTACTCCACCCTCAGTGAGGTTGTGTAATATGCTCCACCCTCAGTGTCTTCGTGTAATGTACTCCACCCTCATTGAGGTGGGTGGTGTAATGTACTCCACCCTCAGGGAAATGGTGTTATGTACTTCACCCTCAGTGTCTTGGTGTAATGTACTCCACCCTCAGTATGGTGGTGTGATGTACTCCACTCTCAGTGAGGTGGTGTAATGTGCGCCACCCTCAGTGTCTTGGTGTAATGTACTACACCCTCAATGAAATGGTGTAATGTACTCCACCCTCAGTGTACTTCACCCTCAGTGTCTTGGTGTAATGTACACCGCCCTCAGTGTATTGGTGTAATGTACTCCACCCTCAGTATAGTGGTGTCATGTACTCCACCCTCAGAGAGGTGGCGTAAAGACACCGTTATAATACTCCAACCTACTGAAATCTCAACGTCCTGCACTTGTGGATCTGCCCCCTGAGTCAGAAATCTTTGATTCTTCAATATTGTTCAGATGGTAGGAAGCAAATTTTTTTCTTGTCTTTTTGTGGCTACTGAATGTTAGGTCTGAGTCCAGAACTCCACCCACATTTCTGAGAGAACTCCACCCAGATTTCTGCCTGATTTGATCTCCTGACTGACCTGGAGTCAAGATGAGCACTGACCTTTAATCTATCTTCTTTGGGGCCAAAAACGATGAGCTCAGTTTTCTGAGGGTGTAGTTGTAGAAGGTTCTGACTTATCCACTCATGATTTCATGTATGCATTTCCTCAGTCGGTATAAGAGGATGTGGGCATTCACTGACAGGTAGAGCGGTCGTCTCCCAATCGGAAGGTTGCAAGTTCGATTCCCATATCTGCCTGCCCACATGCCAAAGTGTCCTTGGACAAGGAACTGAACCGGGTCACGGAGGCAGCAGTCCGAGCAGAATTGCCCAGACTTCCCTTGCCTCAGACGCTTCCTCCAGCTCTTCCGGTGGCACCCCAAAGTGTTCCCAGGCCAGCCGAGAGACATAGTCCCTCCAACATGTCCTAGGTCTGTCCCGAGGCCTCCTACCAGAGGGACATGCCCAGAACACCTCCCTGGGGAGGCATCCGGGGGGCATCTGAAACAGGTGCCCTAGCCACCTAGGCTGGCTCCTCTCAAAGTGGAGGAGCAGCGGTTCTACTCTGAGCTTCTCCCTGTTGACTGAGCTCCTCACCCTATCTCTAAGGGTACACCCAGCCACCCTACGGAGGAAGCTCATTTCAGCCACTTGTATCCGGGATCTCGTTCTTTCGGTCATGACCCATAGCTCATGACCATAGGTGAGGGTAGGAATGAAGATTGACCGGTAAATCGAGGGGCAAGCCACCTTTTTCCAGTCGAGAACCATGGCCTCGGATTTAGAGGTGCTGATCTTCATCCCAGCTGCTTCACACCCGGCTGTGAAAGGCGCCAGTGCACGCTGAATGTCCAGGTTCGGTGAAGCGAGCAGAACCACATCATTTGCAAAAAGCAGAGATGAGATCCTGTGGTCCCCAAACCGGACCCCCTCCGGCCCCTGGCTGTGCCTAGAAATTATGTCCATGTTGGTAATGAACAGAACCGGTGACAAAGGACACCCCTGCCGGAGGCCAACGTGCACTGGGAAATGGTCCGACTTACTGCCGGCAATGTGAACCAAACGCCGGCTCCGGGCATACAAGGACCTAACAGCCCTTGACAAAGGGCTGAGGAGTGTGATCCCTCTGTAGTTGGAACACACCCTCCGATCCCCCTTCTTAAAAAGAGGGACCACCACCCCGGTCTGCCAGTCCAGAGGTCCCCGACCACCACGCGATGTTGCAGAGACGAGTCAGCCGCGACAGTCCCTGCACATCCAGAGACTTAAGGAACTCTGCAGGGTGAATCTCATCCACTCCCGGTGCCTTGCCACCAAGGAGCTTCGCAACAACCTCGGTGACTTCAGCTTGGGTAATGGACGATTCCACCTCTGAGAACTCTGCTTTCTCAATGGAAGATGTGATGGTGGGATTGAGGAGGTCCTCGAAGTATTCCATACACCGCCCGATGACATCCCCAGTTGAAGTCAACCCACCTCTACTGTAAACTGTGTTGGTGGAGAACTGCTTCCTCCTCCTGAGGCGCCGGACAGTTTGCCAGAATTTCCTCGGGGCCGACCGATAGTCTTCCTCCATGGCCTCCCCGAACTCCTCCCAGACCCAAGTTTTTTCCTCCACCACAGCCCGGGCTGCAGTTTGCTTGGCCTGCCGGTACCTGCCGGCTGCCACGGGAGTCCTATGAGCAAACAACGCCCAATAGGACTCCTTCTTCAGTTTGACGGCATCCCTTACTTCCGGTTTCCACCACCGGGTTCTGGGGTTGCCGTCGGGACTGGTGCCAGAGACCCTGCGGCCACAGCTCCGAGCAGCAGCTTCAACAATGGAAGTGGAGAACATGGTCCACTTGGACTCAATGTCTCCAGCCTCCCCCGGGATCTGTGAGAAGCTCTCCTGGAGGTGGGAGCTGAAAACTGCGTGGACAGAGGGCTTAGCTTTGCTTCACAACAGACCCTCATAACACGTTTGAGCCTGCCGAGTCTATCTGGCCTCCTCCCGATCCATCGCATCCAACTCACCACCAGGTGGTGATCAGTTGACAGCTCTGCCCCTCTCTTTACCTGAGTGTCAAAGAAACACGGCCAGAGATCAGGTGACACGACCACAAAGTCTATCTGGCCTAGGGTGTCCTGGTGCCACGTGCACTTATGGACTCCCCTGTGCTCGAACACGGTATTCATTATTTACAAACTGTGGCTGGCACATAAGTCCAATAACAGAACACCGCTCGGGTTCAGATCGGGGAGGCCGTTCCTCCCAATCACCCCCTTCCAAGTCTTGCTGTCATTGCCCACGTGGGCATTGAATTCCCCCAGTAGAACAATGGAGTCCCCAGTTGGAGCACTATCCAGCACCCCTCCCAGGGACTCCAAGACGGTTGGGTACTCTGAACTGCTGTTCGGTCCATAGGCCAAGACAACAGTCAAAGACGTGTCCCCTACTTGAAGGCGTATGGACGCGACCCTTTCATTCACCGGGGTGAACTCCAACACATGGCAGCTAAGCTGTGGGGCAATAAGCAAGCCCACGCCAGCCCGCCGCCTCACACCAGAACTCCAGAAAAGTGGAGTGTCCAGCCCCTGTCGAGGAGCTGGGTTCCAGAGTCCAAGCTGTGCGTAGAGCTGAGCCTGACGATATCTAGACGGTATCGCTCAACCTCCCACACAAGCTCAGGCTCCTTCCCCCCCAACAAGGTCACGTTTCATGTCCCAAAAACCAGATTCAGTGTCCGGGGATCGAGTCGTCGAGGCCCCTGCCGTCGACTGCCACCCAATCCACATTGCACCCGACCCCTACGGCAGCCTCTGTGGGTGGTGGACACATAGGAAGAAGAGGAGGAGGGGGCCGTGTCGTCCCTTTGGGCTAATCCCGGCCGGGTCCCGCGGGCAAGAGCCCGCTCACCAGGCGCTCGCAAACGCAAACAAGCCCCAACCCCAGGCCTGGCTCCAGGGTGGAACCTCAGCTGCGCCTCACCGCGCGACGTCTCTCCTCTCTCTCTTATTTTGTAATTCCATGGGGTGTGTTGAACTGCTTTTAGTCTGACCTGTCACCTTGGACCTGTTTGCCTTGGGAGACCCTACTGGGGGACATAAAGTCCCCTGACAACATAGCTGCGAGGATCATTCAGGTACTCAAACTCCCCCACCACAATAAGGTAGCAGTTCAAGGGGGAGTATTAGCTGTGTGTCATCTGTAATTATGATCAGAGATGTTGTAATGTTCCTGATCTGAGCCAGTGGGAGCATGTAGATGATGTAGATGTAGATCAGGGGTCGGCAACTCGTGGCTCCGGTCCCGCTGCAGTTCATCCCGGAGCGGGGTGGCATGGGAGGTAAGGCAAAGCACACCCAGAGCCAATTCCGTTGCGCAGTCCCACTACAAAAAGTGGGGTAAAATGTAGGCGGGTCGTGAACGACACAGCGATGTAACGTCATTACGCAACAATAATGGCATGAAGAACGTAGAATTGTGGCTGCAGGTCATGACAGCGGCTCAACTGGTATCTGAAGCTGGGAGCTTCCTGTACCTTTCACAGTAAAACTTGCACTGTGGAACGCCAACAATTCCAGGAGGTTCATTGTGACTTGTGGAGAGTGACGGCAAATTATAGTGAATTACACAACAACTAAAGGACATTGAAAGCCACACCACTCACTCATGGTTCTAACAATCCCCACATATATCCTCCATTTTGAAAATGTGTAGCAATAAAGGAGCTGAGAGCTGCAATGCATTACTGTGTGTCGTGTTTTAAATGTAATTATTGGGGGTTATATTAGGTTTGTAGTGTTGGTAATAATTGTGTTGTGTTGTGTTTTTGTTGCTTAGTTCATGTAGTTTAGTTTATTAGTTGTAAGTTGGCAACCAGCAGTGAAGAAGGTTTTGCGTGTAATGTGGTCTTGGCATGGTCTGCCTGGGGAGTGTAAAAGTAAAAGACTGAAGTGCACGTCTGTTTTACAACAGTATAAGCTTGGTCTCTTCTTTGACGTTACTCACCATAATATCACAGTGATATTGTGAGTGACAATGTAGGCATGTGTGCGCATGGGCGAGTTGGAGTGTGCACACAGGTGTGTGTGGCTCTCTGGGTGTTGTGTTTAGTGGGAAACGGGACCAACTGGCTCTCGGACCGTTAAAGGTTGCCGACCCCTGATGGAGATAAAAGGGTCCAAGGATGGAGCCTTGAAGAACCCCACAAGTAAATTTTTATTTGCTCAGACTCATAATCAGCTATTGACACAGAATAGTTGCCGTCTTACCAGTAGGATTGAAACCAACTTTGTGCCAGAACTTCCCAACTATTGATTGTTCCAGTGGGTCCAGCAGGATGTTGTGGTCAACTGTGTCCTAAGCAGCACTTGGATCCAGTAAGAGTAAAATTGAGATTCTGGAAGTCAAGACGTCATTCAACACTTTAATAAGAGCTGTTTCAGTGCTGTTCTTTGACCTAAATCCAGACTGGAATACATTTAGCTCATTGTTTTGTGCCATAAAAGCATTCAGTTGTGTAAAGACTACCTTTTATATAACCTTACTTAAGAAAGGCAGGTTTGATATGTGCATGTCGTTACTAATTACTGACACATCCAGATTACTCTTTTTTTAAAAGAGCTTTGATAACGGCTGTCTTTGGAGTTTTTGGAAAAACATCCATCTGACTACATGTGGTCCATCTGGAGCTAAAGTGTTAAAAACGTGTATAAAACCCTTAGTGTGCAGACTGTGGAGGCTGCATCTTGTGGGTTTGAGGTGTTGAACAATGTGGGTTAGTGCTGCTCAGTCTAACAGGTGAAAATCTGCCAGATTAGACAGAACATCTTTGTGTGAAGGCTCAGGTGTTACAGTCGTGATCCTGAGCCCCACTGACTGACTCTGTCTGATCTATATAATTTAAACACATACATCAACTTCAATTAGACCTTTTGATTCTTTGAACAAATCCATCACAACTTTAGAACTTCATTATGCACATTAATTTAACTAATTTTGTGTTTGTTATCAAAAGACCCAGAACTGTGATCCAAAACAGACCAAACACTCAAATCTGAAGTTGAGAAATCCAAGTGGCCCCTTAGAAAGTTCTACAAATCACAACAAAACAGTGTGACTGAGGCCTGAAGGTGCACAAAATGAAGTGATGAATTCTGCTGTGCTCTGCTGGAAGCTGAGGCCACGTTCACATTTATCTTGGTATCTGAAAAAAAACAACTGATATTTCTCTGCGTTTGGGCCCCGCATTCACACATCGCAGCTATGACTCAACACAAACAATGATTCCTGAAAACTCCGGCCACAGAGAAGATCTGGATAAAATCTGTCTCTCTGGTTGCATCTAAAGGCAGGTGAGCCGATATTTACGTCACAATTTGTGACTTCTGATTTTTTTTCAGGATTGTGATTGGCTATCATGATTTCATGCTTAGTACTACACTGCCCCCTAGAGGTCTGGCATGGTCACAGCAGCTCTGAACCAGCTGTATATGTGGGTCAGTGTAAATCAAGATTTTTTTTTAAACGTAGAGAGGGAAATATCAATTTTTTCTCAAAAACTGGGTACGTGTAAACATGGCCTCAGTGTCTCTGGAGTGCAACGCTTATTGATGAAGGAATCAACACTTGATCAGCTTCAGCTGGAGTTCTGGGAGGTCTGACGAATCATTAGTTTCCAACTTTCAGTCCAGAGTTCAGCCTCAAACAGAAACAGGGAGGGAATCGGAATGGTTTAAAATACAGCCAAGACCAGGAACAAATTCAAAACATGTTTCCATGAACTTCCATCTGGGTGGAAGCTGATTTCAACTGATGCAAGGAAACCGGACCTGTAACAAATTTGGTTAATGACTCGACTGTTCTGATCAACGTCCTGCACTTGTGGATCTGCCCCCTGAATCTATCACCTGAATTTATCACCTGAATCTATCACCTGAATATCACCTGAATTTACCCCCTACCCCCTAAATTTACCCCCTACCCCCTAAATTTACCCTCTACCACCTGAATTTACCCTCTATCCCCTGGATTTACCCCAAGGAAGTAATAAGTAGTAGTAGTATTAATAGCAAGACTTCTAAATTATGGATTCTAATTATGGACTTTGGTCAATAATGATGGTAAGTATTGGTCGTAAGACCAAAATGTAGCCCTCCACCAACTAAATGTACCCCACTGTCAAATTAATTTAGCCATCTGGATACTGCTTCTCTACTTACTGAATCTTTTCACCAACTAAACGAGTGAAACAACCATGTACTGTCTGATGAAGATGATCAGCCGGTCGCCTTCCGCCTGCAGGAATCTCCTTGATGATTGAAGTCGCAGGAGTCCTCAAGACGCTGGCCAAGGATTTCAATGTGGCTGTTCTGGTAAGAACCGCAGTTCTTCATCAACAGGTGTTCAGCTCCACACGTCACTGCGGCAGAAGATGGCTGAGCTTCTTTTAATCCAGAGGTTGAGTTTGATTCCCATGTTATGTACGTCCAAAAGGGTCGAGCAATAAAATGACTCATGCATGTTTTAAATGGGTGAGTGAATGAATGAATGGTAAGACCAGCTTGCTCCAGGAGACTGATCTGAGCGCAAGAAGCTACTATATGCAAGAGATGAAACAAGTCAAATTCTAAATCGGCGATATAAAAATCCAGGAAGTTATCAAGCTAACGATCCGTTCCTTCTCTTATAGTCCCACTTTGGAGCACCAGAGGGCCTTTGGTCCTTGTGTGTGGCGTCTTTTCTGGCTCTCAAATGATCTTGTGAGAAACGTTCTGTCTGCAGGTCACGAACCACGTGAGCAAAGGTGTCAGAGGCGAGGTGCAGCCGGGTCTCGGAGTCTCATGGAGCCACATCCCCAGAACCCGAGTCCTGCTGGAGCAGGTGGAAAGGAGGTTGCTGCGTCGTGCCACGCTCATCAAGTCCTCCAGACAGGTACCAAGTCCGATTCCGGGCCCTTCCAACAGCCCATAAATCAAATCTGTACAGCATGTTCAGGGGAAAAACATCACAAAGGATTCAGAAAAATTATTAAAGTTACTTGTTTCAATTACTAGACAATCCTCTTGTAATCTTATTACAACGCTTTGAGCTCCATGTCTCCTCATTTGCTTCCACTGTCGAAGTCTGTTTCACACAGGCTGTAGTTTAAAGTCACCTTCCACACCAAACTGGTGATAAAATATAGAATAATCTAATCTCTGGGATTATCAGTTTGGATGGAAACTAAATAATGAAAAACTTTGATGTGCTTGTTGTTCAATCCACCTGCAGTACTTCAGTGAACCACCAGAGGGCCTTAAGCCTTATTCACTTTGTTCTGTTAAGAGCACATTTAAAGTGCTGAAATGCTCTTCCTCCTCTCCAGCCGTGTCTCTTCTCGGAGGACTTGGACCTGCAGTGGTGGAGTCGGTCTGAAGCTTCGTCCTCAGGAAAGAGGAAGCTTCCAGACTCGTGACGCCAGCCAAAGCTGCAATCCCGGGAAGCAGCTGAGTGCTCCCAACACCTCGCCAGCATCCTGAATGAAACTTGATCCTGATTCAATTTCAGCCTCTCTGTGTCGCGTTTACATGAAATGTTTCCACTTCTCATCTGCGCTGACACACAAAGAAAGAAACTGTGAGGCGGAGGACTGAGACACTTTATTGTTTTCAGTTCATGAGTCGACACCTCAAATGTTACAAAGTTTCCCATAGTGTCAAAAAAAAATTTCAAGTTTTGGTGAGAGGATTTTCATGATCAACACAAGTTTTAAGGTTGAAAATCTAAAAAAAAAAAACCAACAAACTCAACATCCACCATCTATCAGAATAAATAGACGGCGACTTCAGCATGGCGGAATGATCCTCCTTTTCCGGATACACTCCCAGATCCAGCCGGTCGACACTCGCAGTGCCCGGCTCTCTTCCTTGGATTCTGACATGGTGTGCGTGGCCGAGGTGGCATCGTACTCTGGCACCAGGTCGCCGTCGAACGCCACAAAGTAGCGCTTTAGTTTGTGGAAGTCGTGCACAGAGTCGGGTAGGAAGAGCTTCACGCCGGTAAAGATGTCCAGCAGCGTCTGGGGGGGGACGGACGCTACATTAAGACCACCAACAGACCCAACTGTTAACTAAGAAGTTAGCATGCTAACCAACTAGCACCAGTTGTGGCTCATTACTGCCACCTGCTGACCGGCAGCAATGGTGATTGACCCACCTTGTTTCCTCTCGGCTCCAGCAGCTGTGGTGTGGCTTTAGCTCCGCCCGCTTGGCCGTTGCTGTGGACGCTTTCGCTGTTCTTGGACTGCGAGGAGGAAAATCAGACGAGGGTCAGAAGTCATCACTGCTTCAGGAAACTCTTTCCATCAACAGGAAGGAAGAAATACCTTCTTGGTGCTCGGAGCGTCTGAGCCCGGCGTGCGAGGAGAAGACTTGACCACCTTTGGTTTGGACGGCGTGCTATTGCTGCCTGAAAATCGACACGAGACGCATTGTTTAATGACCAGCATGAGAACAGACAACAGGAACTTCATTTTGTGATTTTCTCTCTCTCGTGAAATCACAACTATTTTTTACTTTTGAAAAGGACAAATATTAAGCATTCAGTGCTTCTCTGGTAACAGACCAAACGTCCAGTGCCAGAGGCAACAACAATCTGAAGCTGGCCGGGTTTCTGTCGTCAAGGTGATGGAATTGTTTCTCTTACCGGCCTTCTTGGTGGTGGTGCCGCGGGGCGCCGGTGAGTTCCCCCCGCTGTCTGCGCCTGATGAGCTGCGGTCGTCTCTGGACGGTCCGGCCATCACCTTGAAGTCGCAGTTCTCTTTGGAGATGCGGAACAGCTCCTAAAGACCAGAACACGTTCAGAACGAGACCTGGGAGGAACTCACATCTGGACGGAGGTCAACAAGTGGTGTCTCACTCTGAGCTGGTGCAGGTTGGTAGCGCTCTTCCAGTCCTTGTCGTCACGGACTCGGGTCATGCGGGGGAAGCGGATGGAGATGCCGTCGGCCGTGTGCATCTCTGACTTGGAGAACTCAGCGCCTGTGATTTCCCAGACTGGAGCTCGCTGCGGCACGGAACCAGAACTCAGGTTATGAAAACTTCAACCTGTGACTCTCATTAGTTTGATATGAACAGAGGGAACAGAGGGATAATCAGAATCCTTCTGAGGTGTGGAGTGTAAAACAGATAAACTGTATGAATCTGACCCTGAAGCAACAGAGTGAAGAGAATCGCACCTCGGGGTCACGGATGATGAAGTCTGGATAATAGTTCTTGATGATCTTCAACCAGCCAGGGATTTTACTGGGCTCCTATGAACGCACACGCGCACACACACACACACAGATTAGGATCACAGCTGTGTTGTCACCCTGATGTAGGCGGAGCCTGTCACTACCTTGCTAATCTTGACGACGTCCAGCTCCTTCTGCAGGCGGGCCAACATGGCGTCGTCATAGCCTCCGGAGCACTTGGTGACAGTGCACCACTTCTTGGAGTCCGGGTCAAAGCAGCCCATCAGAAAGCTGGACATGATGCCCCCTGGTGGATACGAGCAGAACAACACATATTTCCACTGGTTCTCAACAGTCACAACAGGAAACGCCACCAGAGAGCAGGACATTCAGCTTTTTTAAATGGAAGCATTTGTTTCAAATCAAAACACTTGAAATTAAGAGTGTTTGATGTTTGTTTCATGATACAGACTTTTCTGTCAGTAGTTAATTAAGGAAGTGTGTGTGTGTGTGTGTGTGTGTGTGTGTGTGTGTGTGTGTGTGTGTGTGTGTGTGTGTGTGTGTGTGTGTGTGAGAGTGTGTGAGAGAGAGAGATTAGAAAAATGAGAGTGTGTGTTGCAGACCGTTGGATCCTTTCCCATAGAACGCGCCCAGAACCACGAGGTCCGCCGTGTCGGCCATCGCCCCCTCGTTCAGGTAGTCCTTCTTAACCTTTAGCCAGTGGCGCTTCCCCGGCTCGTAGGTGCTCTGACACACACACACACACACACACACACACACACACACACACACACACACACACACACACACACACACACACACACACACACACACACACACACACACACACACACACACACACACACACTGCTCGTCTGAACCTCCACAGCTTGTATTTAGATGAACTCACCTTCACGTCTTTGAGCACCAAACCCTCAAGACCTTCTCTGATAACTCGAGTGATCATCTCGGCCAGATCTGCTGCCCTCTGCACACACATGCACACAAAAACAGTCAAGTTGCATGGTAACAGGTGGAGGCTCATCAGCTGTGGAAACACTCACTGTGACGTGTTTCATCTCTGAGAAAAGGATCCTGTTGGTGACTTCAACCATGTTGTCGTGGAGGAACTTCCTGCGTTCAGACAGAGGCCTGCAGAGGAAGTCCACATTATATTCTTCCAGATTATAGAGCTTATTCCTCCACTAACATCCAGATGATAGAGCATCTTTAATGTTATCATGTGACTGCCATAACTAAATATGACAGCAAATACCATTGAGCAATACTGCTGGATAAGACTGGATGAGCAAGAAAAACGTCTCTGGAACGAAAAATGTACACAGCAGAAGCTAAGCCAGGTAAAATATATATCTGTTAGACAAATAATTTATTTATTTATATATTTTTTTTAACCATCCATTTGTTAACAAGTGTCCTTACACTATATTGCCACATGTAGTCCAGAGAATACAGTAATTCAGACACAGTCTCTTTCTGAAATCCATGAAAGGTGCTCAATCTGAAACATCAAAGCTATCTGATCTTGATGAAAAACTTAATTCAAACATGTAACCACTGTCGTCTGGATGAGGAGGCTCGTACCGCTCCATGAGGCTCACGCCATTGAAGTAGATACAGTCGAAAACGAACAGACACACATTGGCGTCTTGAAAAGCAGCTTTCTGAGGAAAGACGGAGGACAGGCAGTTTGAAGTCACAACATTATAAACAAAGTGGAACTGAGGCAGTGTGAGTTGTGTGTATGAGGTGTGAGTGACTGAGGTGTGTATAATGTGAGTGAGGTGTTTGTGAGTTGTGTGTGTATGAGGTGCCAAATTAAGCAACTGAGTCGCTAACTATATAGTGTTTCGTAGATTAGATCTTAATTTTAGATAATGTTTGTTACTTGGATGTGTTGATTTCTGGTGATTATTGTGTATTTATTGTTGACATTGACTGGTTTGTAAAAGTCTATGCTTGGATCTCACACCTTCCCTTTTATTTAAGATTTTACACAAAAATATTAACTAATTTAAATAAACCTTTTCCAAACGAGACTGATATTTTGGTATTTAGCGATTTCCATATTCTCTGGTGGTGCCCCAGTTATTTAATGAATAAATAATTAATTTATTCTAATTAATTATTTTTCATTAATACATATTTTTTTGATAATTTATTCACTTTTATGTAATTACTCAATTACTGCAGGAGTTGTTAATGAGTAAATGACCATTTACTTCCATTAATAATTTAACTGTTTCATAAATTATTTCCGGGTCTCCGCCTGGCCGAGCCCTCTGTCTTCAACTCCCACCTCCAGGAGAGCTTCTCACGGATCCCGGGGGAGGTTGGAGACAATGAGTCCAAGTAGACCTTGTTCTCCACTTCCATTGTAGAAGCTGCTGCTCGGAGTTGCGGCTGCAGGGTCTCTGGTCCCTGTCGGGGTGGCAACCCCGGAACCCCCCCGGAACCGGTGGTGGAATACGGAAGTAAGGGATGTTGTCAAGCTGAAGAAGGAGTCCTATTGGGTGTTGTCAGCTCATAGCAAGCTAGCTGACAGGAACCAGCAGGACAGGCATACCGAGGTAAAAACTCGGGTCTGGGAGGAGTTCGGAGAGGCCATGCAGGAGGACTATCGGTCGGCCCCGAGGAAATTCTGGCAAACCGTCCGGCGCCTCAGGAGGGGGAAGCAGTTTTTCAACAACACGGTTTACAGTGGAAGTGGGGAGCTGTTGACCTCAACTGGGGATATCGTTGGGCGGTGGAAGGAATACTTCGAGGACCTCCTCAATCCCACCATCACGTCTTCCATTGAGGAAGCAGAGACTGGGTTCTCAGAGGTGGACTCGTCCATTACACGGGCTGAAGTCACCGAGGTAATTGCGAAGCTCCTTGGTGGCAAGGCACTGGAGTGGATGAGATTGGCCCAGAGTACCTTAAGTCTCTGGATGTGCAGGGACTGTTGTGGCGGACACTCCTATTCCAGGATACTGGAGAGAAGGATCCGGCTGTTAGTTGAACCTCAGATCCAAGAGGAACAATGCGGTTTTCGTCCTGGTCGTGTAACACTGGACCAGTTCTATACCCTCCACCAGGTGCTTGAGGGTTCATGTGTTGTCCACATGTGTTTTGTGGATCTGGAAAAGATGTTCAAAAACTGCCGGCTGCTAAGGCTGAGGAGACACGGACGAAGCGACGTCACAGTCTTCTGCTTCCTCAAACATGTTCAAAATGGGGTCACTAATGTGGCAGAACGACACATTCTGTGTCTCCTTCATCAATAACTGGACTTGAAATGCCCAATGATGATGAAATATCGTTAAATTCAGCCCTCTCTTCGTCATCAAAACTCCAATCCGCCACAATGCAAATACAACTTGGGCACAGCGTGTGTCCAACTCGTGACGTCACGCACATCGTCTGCTACTTCCGGTCTGGTCAGAAGCGGTTCACCGAGCAGCGAAACTGGCGCTGTTTATCGGCTATTTTCTCGCGGATTGCCATGTCTTAACATTTTACCCTTGGGCCGGTTAACATAAAAATGTCCCTAGAAGGGATAACAGTGTTTTAGAGGTCAAATTTTCATTTCCCTAGGCCTTTAAGAGCTGTTTAGTCCTTGTATGCCCGGAGCAGGAGTTTGGTTCACATTGCCGGCAGTAAGTCGGACCTGTTCCCAGTGCACGTTGGACTCCGGCAGGTCTGTCCTTTGTCACCGGTTCTGTTCATTATTTACATGGGCAGAATTTCCAGGCACAGCCGGGGGCCGGAGGGGGTCCAGTTTGGGGACCACAGGATCTCATCTCTGCTATTTGCAGATGACGTGGTTCTGCTGGCTTCATTGAACCTTGACCTTCAGCGTGCACTGACACGGTTTGCAGCCGAGTGGGAAGCAGCTGGGATGAAGATCAGCACCTCTAAATCCGAGGCCATGGTTCTTGACCAGAAAAAGGTGGCTTTCCCCCTTCTGGGCGCACCCTTAGAGGTAGGGTGAGGAGAGGTAGGGTGAGGAGTTCAGTCACCCTTAGAGGTAGGGTGAGGAGCTCAGTCACCCTTAGAGGTAGGGTGAGGAGCTCAGTCACCCTTAGAGATAGGGTGAGGAGCTCAGTCACCTTAGAGATAGGGGGAGGAGCTCAGTCACCCTTAGAGGTAGGGGGAGGAGCTCAGTCACCCTTAGAGATAGGGGGAGGAGCTCAGTCACCCTTAGAGATAGGGTGAGGAGCTCAGTCACCCTTAGAGATAGGGTGAGGAGCTCAGTCACCCTTAGAGATAGGGGGAGGAGCTCAGTCACCCTTAGAGATAGGGGGAGGAGCTCAGTCACCCTTAGAGATAGGGGGAGGAGCTCAGTCACCCTTAGAGATAGGGTGAGGAGCTCAGTCACCCTTAGAGATAGGGTGAGGAGCTCAGTCACCCTTAGAGATAGGGGGAGGAGCTCAGTCACCCTTAGAGATAGGGGGAGGAGCTCAGTCACCAGGGAGCAATTCGGAGTAGAGCTACTGCTCCTCCACATCCTCCAGAGGAGCAGCTGAGGTGGCTC
Source organism: Blennius ocellaris (assembly GCF_963422515.1). Classification (NCBI taxonomy): domain Eukaryota; kingdom Metazoa; phylum Chordata; class Actinopteri; order Blenniiformes; family Blenniidae; genus Blennius; species Blennius ocellaris. The sequence continues at coordinate 2,049,276 of NC_137663.1, read as the reverse complement.
GGGCATCTGTTTGGGATGCCCCCCGGACGCCTCCCTGGGGAGGTGTTCTGGAAGAGCTGGAGGAAGTGTCTGGGCATCCCCCTTCGACTGCTGTCCCCGCAACCCGGCCCCGGATAAGCAGCGGACAAAGGATGGATAAATTACATCCAGTGATTTATTACTTTCAGTAATCTATTACTGAGAGTAATTTAATGCTAATAACCAAACATAAATCCCAACATGTGTGAGTGAGGTGTGAGTAAGGTGTGTATGAAGTGTGAGTGAGGTGTGTGTACCTTGTGAACTCCCAGCGTCCCAAAAGGCAACGGTTTGCTGGTGTTGGTGTCGATCAGGAGAACTTCAGCATCCAGGATCATACTGTGGCCTCCAGGAAACGCCTGAGGGATGTAGTCTTTGAAATGAGCCACCTGAAACACACACAGGCAGATCTGAGACGTTCTCCAGGACCAACAGCCATTATTAACGGCTAAAAGTTTCTGAAGTTTTAGATCGGCTGGTTATCAGGGTTCCTGCAGAGTTTCTGCATTAAATACAGGAGAAAAACGAAGACCTGTCGGACATCGTTACTCCCATTGTTCATGTTTAGAGTCCAGTGTTCTCTGACGCATGTGTGTGGCTTCATTACAAAAACTAACATCAGCACCAACTAGTGGCCCAACATAGTTCTTAATTCGATCAAATAAAATTGGCCATTCTACATTTCAAAACCTCAAATAAACACAATAATAAACACAACTTTCTCATTCAGAGATGGAAACTTAAACCTTTGACACAATTGTTGTCAAACTTGAAAACCTTTTCAAGACATAAGACAGAAAACATGTTAGATTTCACTAAACTCGTTGCTCAAATATAAGTGACGTGATCTTGTTTTATTTATAGCTGTTTAATAATCTGAAATAATAACGTTGAAATATCTCATTTCAAAGTATTTTATTGAATAAATAATGAAAATATAATAAGAATTTTATTATAATGAATTTATCCATAAAAACCATCAGAATTGTACTGAAACTTTAAATATAAAGATGTGAAAAGTATCAATATGATCTTGTATTTATATGACAACAAATAAAGCTTTCCAATTGTTTTAAACACTCTTCTTTCTTTCTTAGGAATTCTGGTGAGTACACACACTGTTTGAATCTGGCTTTCTTTGAGCCTCTGGCATCCCTCAGGGTAATCTCAGACCTTAGATTAACAACCACAGATTACCTAATGGTGCCACAGGTGGACTGCAGTGCCCTCCAGTGGTCTAAAAAGCTCATTACAAAACAATTAATCCCGTGTGTGTGTGTGCAGGGCCGCCCCTGGCCAAGTGGGGGCCCTAAGCAGGATTTTATTTTGGGGGCCCCCTTCCAATAACATAATAATAATAATTATTATTATTACTACTATTATTATTGTATTGACGTTTGGAAGCCCCCTCTCTCTCTCTCTCTCTCTCTCTCTCTCTCTCTCTCTCTCTCTCTCTCTCTCTCTCTCCTCTCTCTCTCTCTCTCTCTCTCTCTCTCTCTCTCTCTCTCTCTCTCTCTCTCTCTCTCTCTCTCTCTCTCTCTCTCTCTCTCTCTCTCTCTCTCTCTCTCTCTCTCTCTCTCTGTCTGTCTCTGTCTCTGTCTCTGTCTCTGTCTCTGTCTCTGTCTCTGTCTCTCTCTCTGTCTCTGTCTCTGTCTCTCTCTCTCTCTCTCTCTCTCTCCTCTCTCTCTCTCTCCGGCCTCAGGCTGACTTGGTGGTGGTGCTCTACGCGCCTCTCGGCAAAATGCAGCGCATCCTTTGCACATTTGCAGAGAATGATGATACTTTATTGATCCCGAGGGAAATTCAATTCACTTGCGCAAAATGGGGCCCCCATGGATCGCGGGGCCCTACGTACAGCGCGTGTTCTGCGTGTAGGGAGGGGCGGGCCTGTGTGTGTGTGTGTGTGTGTGTGTGTGTGTGTGTGTGTGTGTGTGTGTGTGTGTGTGTGTGTGTGTGTGTGTGTGTGTGTGTGTGTACTGACTTTGTGTGGCAGCACAGGCTTCAGGCTGCGGCTGAAGTAGCTGAAGTTGTCTCCGTGCTTGTGGACCTGCACTCGCTCACCGTCGTACTTGATCTCGGAGTACATGCCATTGGGACATTTCTTCATGGCGTACTCAATAGATTTACAAGCCTCCGCCTGGAAAAGGTTAGAAGTCTTCAGCTCCTGAACCTCCACCATGATCTGATGTCCAGATTATAATTCAGAGGATTTACATGAAAAAAGTGGAAAAACATACTCTGTGAGCCCTGAAACTCTATAGCAGGTAACGTGTAGCGTCGCTGATGTGTGAGCCCTGAAACTCTTTAGCAGGTAGCAGGTAGCATGTAGCATGTAGCATCGCTGGTGTATGAGCCCTAAAACTCTTTCGCAGGTAGCATTGCTCCTTATGAGCGGATCAGTTGAACTACTGTGCAACATCGGGCTAACTCTGATAGTGATGAAGTTGCTGGTGATGTATGAACTATCGTTCTCCTCTTGGTGTCTTGGGAGAACATCTGTACATGTGTCGTATATATAAGTCTGTGAACAGCCACCTGTTAATTACAGCTAAACGCTTCAGACGACCTTGAAGAAACAAAGCATTTTGTCAAAAGCTGTACACATTAAACACATTTGTGGCTTTTTCATTAATCAAAGAATCACTGAAAGTGTTGTGTTGATAAAAAGCTGCTTTCTGTTTGCAGTGGCAGCGGTTCGGTTCCCCTCACCAGCATGGGCTGCACGGGCGTCATGAGCGAGGCTTCCACCGTCAGCAGCTTCCTGGGTCCAGACCCGCTGGACGCCTCCTGCTGGTTCCTCAGCACACGTTCGATCACATCGCCCAGGTTCCTGGAAGCCTTGAAGGCGTCGTAAGCGTTGGGATCCACGGCGTCCAGGCTACATGAGGGAGAGCGAGGCCGGCGTTAAATGATGCTTCCACCACGTATGGACGGACCGGGCTGGACGGGACACTCACACGTGCTTGGCGCCAGCATTCATCTTCAAGTCGTGCTTGATGAGTCGGATAATGCATTTGAGGTCATTGCTGGTGCATCTGTGATGGAGGCACAACAAACATCAGAGACACAACGGTCTGCAGCCGTTGCCTGACAGGGTGTTGTGGTTCCTTCACTTCAGGATCTCATGGTTACTTAAATGCTCATATTATGCTAAATTCACTTTCTACTGGTTTTCCAACAAAATCCTGAATACTAATCGTTCCCATACCTAGAACGACGCCCCAGAAGTGAAGAAAGTGTGTCCTCTCTCTCCCTGGCTTGTTTCAGTTTTTAAAAAGTGTGTTGCTCCACCCAGCCAATCAGAAATCAAACCCCATACTGTGTCAGCGGGGGTTTAGCCCAGTGATTCTCAACCTTTTTGGGGTCCTAGACCCCCTGCATATTAAAGATCAACCCTGAGGACCCCCATCCTGTAAATGGCATAGGAGAGGGGTCCTCAATTATCCCCCCCGAGGGCCAAAATCAGAGCAGCATGCCAAACCAAGGGCCAGAACAGTAGCTGGCTTTTTGCACTTTGTTAGTAAAAATTGTTTTAATTCCAGATGTTTTAGCTGATGTTACCATTATAACTATTATCATTTTGTTATTATCATGATTATTATGAGTAGTAGTAATCAAGGTAGTTATAGTAATAATTTAAGACTGGGATTTTCAAAACTAGTGTTGAGGGTCACATGAAAAACAGTGTAAAACCAACTATCTAAATATTTACACACAGAGACAGAAATACAGGGAGAGATTTACAGCTCACCAAATCCTCCACGCTTGTCGTCGCAGTATTATCTGACAGCGGCAGTTGCTTAAAGGTGCGTTTACAAGCAGCACAATGACTTCCTGACATCCTGACATTCTTAATGTGATGTAATGCATCTGAATAGAGTTCTTAAATTGACCTGACATTCCTGATATTCGTGGAACAGCTTTTTGGCAAATAAATCTTCCAAGAATTTCGAGAATCACCTGTATTCGTGAAGTTTGCAACTGAGCGTGTGGATTAGTTGTGATGTACGTTGATGCGTTATACAGCGTGACAGCATTCGCTCCCTGCAGCATCCTCCTCTCTGATCAATTTCTCTGAATGCTGAGCAATCTGGAGTGTGTGAACTGTTCAGTAGCTGTTGGTAGAATATCTGGGGTGTGTGGAATCATATATTTTTAAACTCAGTTGCAGACCTGACTTGTTTTCTGCCCAGGGTGAACACTGGCCTCTACCAGATTCACCTGAGACGGTGATTCTCATTTCCTCTGTGCGTTGGGCCCTGGACACATCGCTCATAGCTGGCATTGAAGCTGGCTGGATGCAGAAAGTTGAAGTACTGACAGCTTTGCTGACAGCATCAGTCTGCGTGCAGATCAAGCACGGGCCAGTCATATAAAACTAAACTGTTCAGTCCAGTCAGAGTTCAACTGACGCTTTTCCTGCTCAACTTTATCAAGCTGTAGGTCATGTTTCTTATTTTACATTTTGACTGTTGGATGATGTGTAGTTTCGTGGGTCATGAAATTGAAATCCATGAAAATCGGAGCGGGGCAGCATTGTTGTAATTACTTCAGATGCATTCAATTTTGGCTTTGACTATGGTATGGGATGAGGATTAAAAAGGTAGAGCAGCGCATTTGTTTTAGCTGCAAATCGCACTTTATTTCATGTTGCTGTGCAGCTAATGGGTCGCTGTGGGCTGGACAGGAGGCTCCCTATTTAGGACCCCTGTCATAGGATCTTTTTTTAAGGGATGTTTGATTTTCAAGGACCCCTTGTATTTCCACCACGGACCCCCAGTTGAGAATCACTGGTTTAGCCAATCCCAATCAGGGTAGGCCCTCCCTTTGACCTCTCCCATAATTAGGCAGTTCTGCACTGGCACATGGCACCACGAGAGGAAGTACTTCCCCCTCTTCCCAAGGTGGGCATGTGTGGGCGGAGCCAGTCCAGCTATGATCCAATATTCAAATGGAGGAAATGCAATAAACTTAAAAAGAATTTTTTTGGACCAACGAGACTAAGTGAAAGGGTTGAAAAGCTGGATAATATGATGCTTTCCGATCAGGATCTCATGGTTACTTTTTGGCGATGTCCTCCAGCTCGGCCTGCTGTTCGTCCTCCTTGGTGAGTTGGGCCAGGCGGGTCAGAGACGCGTCCACTTCCTGGATAGTGAGGAGGCTCTTGGTGGCCGGTGGGAAGGATTGGCTGTCCTCGAAGAAAATCCTCACTGTCTCAGACACGTCGCCCTATAAGACAGAAAGAAACAGGCTGGATTTGGTTGTTTGGTACTTCGTATTGACAAGTCGCTGAAGTTTATTACTCGTCCTTCATTAGAAATAATCTGGCCTCTCTTTTAAAATCTTCTAATTCCCATGTGGCAACTGGAAACTAAGGCAGAGCCACGTGGAACCACCGACCTGCTCCAGGTCGCGCACCATGTCATCCTGGTTGCTCCTGAAGATCCGGCTGAAGAGTTTGACGATTTGCTTGTCGTTGAGGTTGTAGACACTCTTTACAACACCAGGCAGGAGCAGCTTCACCGTCAGGTACAGATCTCCGTGGAACTTATCTGGGAGTGGAGAGATCAAAGCTGATTTAAACACCCCAAGAGAGATGACAAAGGAAAAATGACTTATTTCCAATTAATCTCAATGCTTCGAATCGGAGGGGGCATGTCTACACAACTCAATTAAAAGGGGTGGGCTCTAGATGTGATTGACATGTCTCTGAGACAGGTACTTTGGACATCCGGCTGCTTGGACTGCAGACGACCAGACGTTGGGGCAGGGCTCAGAAAATCAGCAGATATGTGACAGCGAACCCACGAACCTCCGGTGGAGCCCTTCCTCAGGAACTTCTCGATGATCTGCGTCTTGACGTTGTAGCTGGCGTTCTCTGCCACTGTCGCACACAGCTTACGGAACTCTCGGAGGAGGCAGTCTTTGTGCTGTGGATCACAGAGCTGCGTGGACAGGACGCTGCCTTGGCTGGGTTTGGAAGAGGATGAGGAGGGCGAAGAGGAAGAAGGTCCAGGACTGCTGGAGCTGCCGGCTTTAGCAGCTAAGAGGAGAACAAAGTAAAGTAAAACCTCTGATGTAGGGACACCCTAAAATCCAAGAACAAGTGTCCCCTGAAGACAGGTGTCCTCTCTTTGGAGGGACACCTCAGATCAATTGATATTGAACGAACCAAACATCAAATATGATGATTATTTAAAAGCAAATAACTACCAATACAAGATATATATAATATAAAAACATATATATATACATTTATACAAGATGTCCATCCATCAATTTTCTGCCGCTTATCCGGGGCCGGGTCGCGGAGGCAGCAGTCCGAGCAGAGTTCCCCAGACTTCCCTCACCCAAGACACTTCCTCCAGCTCTTCTGGTGGCACCCCAAGGCGTTCCCAGGCCAGCCGAGAGACATAGTCCCTCCAGCGTGTCCTGGGTCTGCCCCGAGGCCTCCTACCAGAGGGGCATGCCCGGAACACCTCCCTAGGGAGGCGTCCGGGGGGCATCTGAAATAGATGCCCAAGCCTCCTCAGCTGGCTCCTCTGGATGTGGAGGAGCAGCGGCTCTACTCCGAGCTCCTCCCTGGTGACTGACCTCACCCTATCTCTAAGGGTGACTGAGCTCCTCCCCCTATCTCTAAGGGTGACTGAGCTCCTCACCCTATCTCTAAGGGTGACTGAGCTCCTCACCCTATCTCTAAGGGTGACTGAGCTCCTCACCCTATCTCTAAGGGTGACTGAGCTCCTCACCCTATCTCTAAGGGTGACTGAGCTCCTCACCCTATCTCTAAGGGTGACTGAGCTCCTCACCCTATCTCTAAGGGTGACTGAGCTCCTCACCCTACCTCTAAGGGTGACTGAGCTCCTCACCCTATCTCTAAGGGTACACCCAGCCACCCTACGGAGGAAGCTCATTTCAGCCGCTTGTATCCGGGATCTCGTTCTTTCGGTCATGACCCATAGTTCATGACCATAGGTGAGGGTATACAAGATGTATACAAAATAATTATTAAATAAGATTGAATGTACTTCAGGGACCACATACAGTCCAGTTTCATCCTGAGTGGACCAGACTGGTGAAATATTGCTATAATAACCTTTAAATTTACTCTTCAAAGTTTGCCTTTGTTGTGGTCAGTGTATGGAATGAAATTGTCTATATTTCTACAAGATCAAACAGTTAGTACTGAAAATGATTACAATCTCAACATAAAGTAAATTTTAATTAAACATTCTGGTACAAAATACAATGAAATATATATATAAAAAGAACTAGTATAAATCCTCTATAACCTCCTTGCTTGGTGGGACCAGATTGGCGCCTCTTGATCGGTTTGGGCCCACGGGCCTTATGTTCTCTGCTGTTTAGGCTCTGACCCTCTGAGGGCAAACGTGTGATCTGTGTGCATCGACTACTCATGCTCAGAGGTTTTACTGTATTTATATTATGTGTAAATAATAACCCTATTTTCCGAAAATGATTTTATGCAACATTTGTGGTGAAAGGTAAGTGTCTCGTTATTCTGTAATAAAATTTATAGAGATTAAAGGACCCATATTATACTAAATCAACGTTCCTGTACTTCAAACATGATAAAAGTGCTATTTGGGGTTCATATACATCCTCAAGCTTGAGTTCACAGAGATCTTTCTCTGTTCTAACTGGTGGAGAACTCAACACGTTGATTCAAGTTGATGACGGGGCACCACCTTGCTGACTCAGCACAGAGCTGGAGAAGCCCCGCCTCCAGGAAGATTGACATGAGGAGAAACCAAAACAAGACCCGCCCACGAATGTGCCAAGGAGCCTCTTCTCTGTGCTCTCTCAGTCTCTGCTGCTTCACATTGAACGCTGCTGTTTTCACCTTCATGTCCACTGGAGAAAATGTGTTTTCACCATCATGTCCACTGGAGAAAATGTGTTTTCACCATCATGTCCACTTGGAGAAAATGTGTTTTCACCATCATGTCCACTTGGAGAAAATGTGTTTTCACCATCATGTCCACTGGAGAAAATGTGTTTTCACCATCATGTCCACTGGAGAAAATGTGTTTTCACCATCATGTCCACTGGAGAAAATGTGTTTTCACCATCATGTCCACTGGAGAAAATGTGTTTTCACCATCATGTCCACTGGAGAAAATGTGTTTTCACCTTCATGTCCACTGGAGAAAATGTGTTTTCACCATCATGTCCACTGGAGAAAATGTGTTTTCACCATCATGTCCACTTGGAGAAAATATGTTTTCACCATCATGTCCACTTGGAGAAAATGTGTTTTCACCATCATGTCCACTTGGAGAAAATGTGTTTTCACCATCATGTCCACTTGGAGAAAATGTGTTTTCACCATCATGTCCACTTGGAGAAAATGTGTTTTCACCTTCATGTCCACTGGAGAAAATGTGTTTTCACCATCATGTCCACTTGGAGAAAATGTGTTTTCACCATCATGTCCACTTGGAGAAAATGTGTTTTCACCATCATGTCCACTTGGAGAAAATGTGTTTTCACCATCATGTCCACTTGGAGAAAATGTGTTTTCACCATCATGTCCACTGGAGAAAATATGTTTTCACCTTCATGTCCACTTGGAGAAAATGTGTTTTCACCATCATGTCCACTGGAGAAAATGTGTTTTCACCATCATGTCCACTTGGAGAAAATGTGTTTTCACCTTCATGTCCACTGGAGAAAATGTGTTTTCACCATCATGTCCACTGGAGAAAATGTGTTTTCACCATCATGTCCACTGGAGAAAATGTGTTTTCACCATCATGTCCACTTGGAGAAAATGTGTTTTCACCATCATGTCCACTTGGAGAAAATGTGTTTTCACCATCATGTCCACTGGAGAAAATGTGTTTTCACCTTCATGTCCACTGGAGAAAATGTGTTTTCACCATCATGTCCACTGGAGAAAATGTGTTTTCACCTTCATGTCCACTGGAGAAAATGTGTTTTCACCTTCATGTCCACTGGAGAAAATGTGTTTTCACCTTCATGTCCACTTGGAGAAAATGTGTTTTCACCATCATGTCCACTGGAGAAAATGTGTTTTCACCTTCATGTCCACTTGGAGAAAATGTGTTTTCACCTTCATGTCCACTGGAGAAAATGTGTTTTCACCTTCATGTCCACTGGAGAAAATGTGTTTTCACCTTCATGTCCACTTGGAGAAAATGTGTTTTCACCTTCATGTCCACTGGAGAAAATGTGTTTTCACCTTCATGTCCACTTGGAGAAAATGTGTTTTCACCATCATTTCCACTGGAGAAAATGTGTTTTCACCATCATGTCCACTGGAGAAAATGTGTTTTCACCTTCATGTCCACTTGGAGAAAATGTGTTTTCACCTTCATGTCCACTGGAGAAAATGTGTTTTCACCTTCATGTCCACTGGAGAAAATGTGTTTTCACCTTCATGTCCACTTGGAGAAAATGTGTTTTCACCATCATGTCCACTGGAGAAAATATGTTTTCACCATCATGTCCACTTGGAGAAAATGTGTTTTCACCACCATGTCCACTTGGAGAAAATGTGTTTTCACCTTCATGTCCACTGGAGAAAATATGTTTTCACCATCATGTCCACTTGGAGAAAATGTGTTTTCACCATCACGTCCACTTGGAGAAAATATGTTTTCACCATCATGTCCACTTGGAGAAAATGTGTTTTCACCATCATGTCCACTGGAGAAAATGTGTTTTCACCTTCATGTCTACTGGAGAAAATATGTTTTCACCACCATGTCCACTTGGAGAAAATGTGTTTTCACCTTCATGTCCACTGGAGAAAATGTGTTTTCACCATCATGTCCACTTGGAGAAAATGTGTTTTCACCATCATGTCCACTGGAGAAAATATGTTTTCACCACCATGTCCACTGGAGAAAATGTGTTTTCACCATCATGTCCACTGGAGAAAATGTGTTTTCACCATCATGTCCACTTGGAGAAAATGTGTTTTCACCTTCATGTCCACTGGAGAAAATATGTTTTCACCACCATGTCCACTGGAGAAAATGTGTTTTCACCATCATGTCCACTGGAGAAAATGTGTTTTCACCATCATGTCCACTTGGAGAAAATGTGTTTTCACCTTCATGTCCACTGGAGAAAATATGTTTTCACCACCATGTCCACTGGAGAAAATGTGTTTTCACCTTCATGTCCACTGGAGAAAATGTGTTTTCACCATCATGTCCACTGGAGAAAATATGTTTTCACCATCATGTCCACTGGAGAAAATGTGTTTTCACCATCATGTCCACTGGAGAAAATATGTTTTCACCACCATGTCCACTGGAGAAAATGTGTTTTCACCATCATGTCCACTGGAGAAAATATGTTTTCACCACCATGTCCACTGGAGAAAATGTGTTTTCACCTTCATGTCCACTGGAGAAAATGTGTTTTCACCATCATGTCCACTGGAGAAAATGTGTTTTCACCATCATGTCCACTTGGAGAAAATGTGTTTTCACCATCATGTCCACTGGAGAAAATATGTTTTCACCTTCATGTCCACTGGAGAAAATATGTTTTCACCACCATGTCCACTGGAGAAAATGTGTTTTCACCATCATGTCCACTGGAGAAAATGTGTTTTCACCATCATGTCCACTTGGAGAAAATGTGTTTTCACCTTCATGTCCACTGGAGAAAATATGTTTTCACCACCATGTCCACTGGAGAAAATGTGTTTTCACCTTCACGTCCACTGGAGAAAATGTGTTTTCACCATCATGTCCACTGGAGAAAATATGTTTTCACCATCATGTCCACTGGAGAAAATGTGTTTTCACCATCATGTCCACTGGAGAAAATATGTTTTCACCACCATGTCCACTGGAGAAAATGTGTTTTCACCATCATGTCCACTGGAGAAAATATGTTTTCACCACCATGTCCACTGGAGAAAATGTGTTTTCACCATCATGTCCACTGGAGAAAATGTGTTTTCACCATCATGTCCACTTGGAGAAAATGTGTTTTCACCTTCATGTCCACTGGAGAAAATATGTTTTCACCACCATGTCCACTGGAGAAAATGTGTTTTCACCATCATGTCCACTGGAGAAAATGTGTTTTCACCTTCATGTCCACTGGAGAAAATGTGTTTTCAGGTGCAAGTATGGTTCCACACTATTTGTCTTGCTGAAAGAAGAAGCACAGCGGTGAATGTGGCTGGACTTTTTTCCTTTTCCACAAACAATGTTTGTTTGTGAGCGACTCTTCACCAAAGAAGCTTCCAGAACTACGGTACTTTGAAACTGGACTTCCTCAGAAGCTCATCTTGAAACCTGCTGCTATTCCCACAATAAAAGACTAACGAGGCGCAGAGATCTGTAAGTACATTACTACAACTACGAGCCTGAGCTGCTAGCTACGTCACCGAGGGGGTGGAGGAAGCAGCTGTGAGCTGGGCTGCAGTCTCCGTGAGGGTGGAGGAGGTGGAGGAGCTGAGAACCACCCGTTTCATGAGAGGTGACGTCACCTCAGTCCAAGAAATAACTAGAATTTCACAAGTTTGGACTGTTGTATACTGTATCACCCAATATGTCAACAAAACTTGAAAGTTTACATCCCGACAATGTTTTCAACTACGTATCATGCTAAAATATAAAATGCTCACCATGTTTCACATATTGTGATGGTGTGAAAAATTATATTGTATCTGATATAATGTAAAAGTTATATTACATATTATTACATTATAATAACATTATCTATCATGTGGAAAATTCATTACCATATTGTGAAAATAGTAAAAACATTTAAGGAGTAAGGACATTTTCAAGCAGAAACTTTATATCTAGTTCTTAATTTTTTTTAATCAAATATTACTTTAAATAACAATGTGTCAAGTTAAAACGTGCAGTTTCCCAGTAACATTTCTGATATAATGTCAACATTTTTTCACCAAATGATATTAGATATTTTTCTAACTAATACCAGAGTATCCTTTGAAACACGAATTGCAATAAAATCGGTCATCAACATAATGTAAAGATTACATAACGTCCCGATAATTAATTTTATTGAATAAATTCTTCACATATCACTGTTTCACACACTGTGATACTTTGACATCATGTGAAACCTGCATTTCAAATTTCTTGACATGTCCTCCCAAATTTCCTCTTTTTGGATCTTAAAGCCAAGACTTTGTAAAGTTAAAAGTTTCCAGCCATTGTATATTAAAATGAAGATTTTCACCCAGACTGCGAGTCATCACGCGATCAGGTCGGTAAACTTCAGCACAACGTGAACACATTAAACCGTTAAGTAGAAAAGAGTCACCGGTGAATCCTGAGAACTTGCGCGGGGCGTTGGCGGCCAGGTTGCTAGGCGGAGACATCAGCTGTCCGGACGGGTTCATTTTGGCCTGAACCTTCTTCTTGGGACTGGCGTTGACTTTGGCCATCAGGTCTGAAACAGGAATCACGAGATGAAGCACGACGTTCCGCTCCTTGGAAACAAGTCTGTTTCTACCATTTCATTTGTTACCCTGAGGGTGACCAATAAAGGTCAAGAAGAAGAGGAAAAAACTCCTTCACCCTCACGTTTCCAGTTTATTTTCACCAGGATCGACTCGCTGCCTCGTAGAGGTTGTGTTTCTAAGGTTCTACCTGAAACAGCCTTGTTTTTGCATTTTCATTTCAGAACCGTTGCACATTCAAAATAAAAATTTGCAGAAATTCTAAAGGGATAAACAAACAAGCAAAACAAAACAAAATTTCAAGTGGGGCCAACAGTTAGCACTGTGTGATTGTCATACAACCACACTGCCATGTAAACGGGTCCTAAAAGTTCTCAAAGATTCCTCACTGTTGTTTTTTAAACAAGCAGTTAAAATTAGGGATCCTCAATAAATCAAATTTTAATCCTGATTACAATTTTGGTTCCAGACGATCTCAAAATTCATATAATGGAGGAAAAACTATTATGTTGTCGAGCTGATGAACGGCAGTCGGAGGCGGTATGTTCAGCAAGGAACTCCAAACTTTATTCTCCATTAATCCACCCTTCTCAGTAACTCTACTTTTCTCTCTCTCTTCAACATGAGAGTGCAGCGCCACACGCTGTTGCACCAAAATACTACCAACCGGAAACCCCGCCTCTCTACCAAATAGAGTGGTGATCTCTGGTGATCAGTTAAGGTCATAATTCATCCAGTTACTGTGGGGTGGTGGGGAACTTTATTTTGTAGAGAGGCTAGATTTCCAAGCTGAAGTAGTTTTGTTGTTCCACAGTGTTGGAGAGATGAGAGAAAAAAAAGAGAGAAAAGCAAAGGGATGGAAAATAAAGTTTGGAGTTCCTTGCTGAACATGCCGCCTCTGACTCCTGTTCATCGGCTCTATACCACCACCATTTTATTTTGAAACAATTTATCAAAGTATTTATGTTGGACTTATTTATTGAAGTATATCTATCTCTTATTGTATTTTATTTATTTATTGTTTTCAAAAAAGAGATTGAGTGCAGTACAAGTTTATATTTTACTACTACATTACAAGCTATTGTTATATATTTAACAGGAGTCTTTTTGTTTTAAACATGTTTAATATATGCTGTTCCAAATTCAAAGACAATCGTGCAAATAATCATGGTTTCAATATTGCCCAAAATAATCATGATTATGATTTTTTCCATAATCGAGCAGCGCGAGTTAAAATGCGATTGAATCTGTCCAGTTTCACCTGAAACTGCTGTGAGTCAGTTCTGACACGGTGCTTGGATGAAGGCGTACAGGAGACGTCTGAGTCTGAGTGATGCTCAGTGTAGCGGCTGTACCTGAAACGTGTTTGTTGATGAGCTCCTTGTCCTCGTCCTGCAGCTCCTCCCAGCCCTCCAGGTCCGTGATGTCCTCAATCTTCTTGGTGGTGGCCCTGGCGCGCTCCAGTTTCTCGAAGATGCACTTGACGTGGTACCACTCCTTCATCTCCCCCGCTGACTCGCTGAACGGGTTGGGCACGATCTTTCCGATTCGCACGATCCCCTTGGTTATCTTGTCCTTGCACTTCTTGCAGCCAGCCGTGCCACGTTTGGCGTATTCCACCAGGAACCTCTGCTCCGCCATGTCGACCTCGTCAGAGAAGCAACGATTCAGAAGCGGACCAGGAGGAGAGTGATGGTGGTGGAGAAGGGGGAGGAGCTTCTGGGATGCTGGAGGAAACTGATGGTGCTGAATAAGTGAGGGTTCAAAGCAGGAAGAAGCTCGACACACCTTAAAGATCTGCTGACGCCGAGATCGTAGACAAGCACTCACAGTCTGGAGGGTCAAAACTAAAGTCCTCCGCATCCAGATGTGATGGTGTGAAGTTAAAACCTACAATATAATACAAACATCAAAGTTAAAGATGCACATTATGAATAAATACTGAGCTCCACTGGGCATGCTGATCTTGTTCAGTAAAAAACTCAACTATATGTCTTGTCTTTAATCTCTGAGAATATTTTCACTAAATGAGAGAAAAGCATAAAAAGAAATAACCTGAAATTTTTGTCTTTATAGTTGTAGGCAGCAGTGCTTTCCACGCTGCAGTTAAATTGATTGAATTATAAACACAAAAGTGAAGATCAATACAGCAGTTTATTAAAGAACTAAGACAAACAAATCTGTGTCGCTTTTAATAAACTACAAATAAAAATAGAACAAAGATGCAACAACTCAGTTGTCAACTGAGCCCAAATAACTAATTTGACTGTAGAAAATTTAATTTACAAATAGATTTAGTTAAACTTTAGTTTCTTCTGAAAACAGCCGTGAGATTAAAAGGGCACCACTTTTGTGTGTGTGAAATCAAACCACACACGATGTAGGTTTTTTAAATCAATCCGAGCCAACATAGTAACTTCATAGTGAAAGTAACTAAGTAACAAAGTAAGTTTACACGAAGCAGACCAAACTGTCGTCAGTTAGCATTAGCATTAGCGCGACTCACTCTCTTTCCACACATTTACTAACGTAGGATCAACTATCGGAATCCACATCAATTATTACTCTCAGTTCAACGCGTGGCTCGTGTTCCCACTCGAAAGTTCGCCTTTTACCTTAAAGAAGTTCAGAAATGTTTGAGTTTACACTGGGACAATTCCTCACTGTTGTTAGCGTTCAGCTCAGGAGAATTAAGCTAACGTCCGGTCTGAACCAACATAGTAAGAGATTGACGTTTCTGTTTTGGGATTGAAACACGATTTTATTGTGTATTGTGACTTCTTTGAACAGTTACACACTAAGTATACTTGACTTTGTGCATCAAGTATTTGAAAAAGGAAGAAAAATGAGCCTGTGTGGTTATTATATGGTGTGTTTCCTTTATTTTGAAATCATTGAGAGAGCCTCTCTGGTGAGTCGAGGGTGCGCTTCCTGAAAGCACGGGAGCTTTGTTTCTGCAAGTCTCCTCTTTGAAAAAACAAAAGACACGTTTAAACCAAAAGCATGGATCTACTGCCCCCTGCTGACCAGGAGAAATCCACACACACTACACACCAGCCATGTTTTCGCTTTTGGCCCTGTTTATCGAACAATGTGTACAGAAGAGTATTCGGGCCACTGAAGAAAAAGGAAAAAATCAGGAGCTTAAAAAGAAAAACCAAAACCCTTGATGCACGTCAGAAAGGGTCGAAAATCAAAGTCGTGATTTATTTTTCAGAGGTAAAAAAAAAAATATTCATGCACTCCAGAAAAAGTAAAAAATCAAAGTCGAGATTTTTTTTTCATTACGCTGACAACTTGTACAAAATGCCTGGCAGGCAGTTTGAGGAACTGGTTAAACTATACTTTAGAATTGGCTTTACTAACAAAGAAATCCTTTCGCTTTTAGCTCACAAACATGGTGAGCTAATCACAAACATTAGTATGAGGACTTGAAGAGACTGCCGAAAACTGCAACTTTTGTGCAGGATCAACCACACCAGCTTGGAAGAAGTGGCCTCATTTATACAAGTTGAATTATCCGGTAATGATTATCAAGGCTATTGATGGCTGCAGCGGGGGTACGTGGTATCACAAGATACAAAAAGATGTTTGATCAAATTGTTTGATCCTGAAGATGTGGAATTCAGAGGGGCGTGTTGTTTGAGGAATAGGCATTACTGCAACAAAGGTCCCAACGTGCTGTGGCATATGGACTCGTATGATAAACTGAAGCCATATGGCATTGCGATTAATGGTTGTATTGATGGTTTTAGTCACTACGTTGTGTGGATGGAGGCATACAGAACCAACAGTGACCCAAAAGTGATAGCCAACTACTTCATCACATCCATTGCGCACTTGGGAGCGTGTGAAGGAAACTTCAGTGCAGGATGGAAGCTGGAGATAAAACAGGCTTCAACGACACTTCTTCGTTTGGTTAAAAATGTTTAATATCGAATAGGATGACATCCAAAAACAAAAGCTGATGACATGACAGGGTGAGAGAAGCGACTTCCAATATGCAACTCTGACACACAAAGGAACCTCCGTCGCTTATATGGTCAGCAACACATGCAGCTAATTAGTTCACGACAATAAACATCACTGATGTCCTAGCATCTGTGGTCTCACTTAGGACATCTCCTAGCCTGCAGAAGTCCAAACAGAAGATGACATGACCTAACATTTGACCTGACCTTAGACTCTGTCCGGACTCTTTGGAGCCGGCCTGCATACTACAAAGAAGAGCAGCATGATAGCAAAATAAGAAATAAAACATATATGAGACGGTATAAGAAAATATACTTCACGTGCTCGGAGTGACTGTGTGCAGACAGTGGCGCAGAAAATGGGCACATAGTAAACATGCTTGTATTTTTGCGCAGCAAATATACGGATAATTTTACCGGAGTCCGAAGTTTCATGTATGGACGCAGCACCACAAACCAGCGGATTGAATCGTGGTGAGGGATCCTGAGGAAACAAAGTGCACAGTTTTGCATCAACATTTTCTAGACTCTCCAGGATGACGGAGACTTCTCTGGTGATTTCCCAGATAGGAGCCGGATCCAATTCTGCTTCCTAAACATTGTTGAAGTAGGCTTGGAGACTCATTATATTGGCACTCCTGGCCTCTCCTTCAGTTCACCTGGATGGAATTCAACAAAATCAAATGCATGTTAACTTTTGATCAGAGCACATTAGAGAGGAATTAAACTTGATTTTTTTAATTTGGCTTTATTTTTTAATTGAAGAGGGACATTTTCACATTGTGGTGTAAGAATATAAACTGCAGTATGAGATCTGAATAAATAAAAATGATAACCATATGGCCACCTTTCAAAGGGAATCCAAAGTCACCTTAGTACTGCTGCTACTATACTCGCAACCAGATGTTCACTTACACCAGACAGCCTGTCATGTCAGGTAATTACAGACAGGGCTGCAGCACTCTCCAAGGTGCTGAACCTGTAAGCAATAAATAATAATATCAATAATCTGGAGATAAACTTTTTTTTTACTGAGGGTGAGGGAAGGGAACTATGCATCCCACACTCCATTGTGAGTCTCTTGGTTCATAGTGAATGCTTATTTTTCTTCTTTAAATACGTGCAGGCATGCACACATGCACAATGCATTTTAAGTACCACTGTCCAACAATTCAAAAACTAAATATTAGGGATGTCCGATAATATCGGCGGGCCGATATTATCGGCCGATATTGACTTAAAAATGTAATATTTGGAAATATCGGTATCGGATTTTTACAACCGATATTGGAATTTCCGAGTCTGCATGAACGCAGCATGGGACGTTTACGGGCGCGCGCTTGATGACGTTTAACAACAACAAGTACAACACGCTGGACTCGTGGCTAAGAAGGAGAAGCCCGGTGAATGAAATGTCTGTGGAGGACTGGAGGCTCAACCAGGCCCTCTTCCCTGCTGGACCAGTACCTGACTGCACCCTGCACCAGTGTTGACGGTGAACCAGTGTTCAGCACTGGTACCAGTACCTGACTGCACCCTGCACCAGTGTTGACAGTGAACCAGTGTTCAGCACTGGTGCCAGTACCTGACTGCACCCTGCACCAGTGTTGACAGTGAACCAGTGTTCAGCACTGGTACCAGTACCTGACTGCACCCTGCACCAGTGTTGACGGTGAACCAGTGTTCAGCACTGGTCCCAGTACCTGACTGCACCCTGCACCAGTGTTGACAGTGAACCAGTGTTCAGCACTGGTACCAGTACCTGACTGCACCCTGCACCAGTGTTGACGGTGAACCAGTGTTCAGCACTGGTCCCAGTACCTGACTGCACCCTGCACCAGTGTTGACAGTGAACCAGTGTTCAGCACTGGTACCAGTACCTGACTGCACCCTGCACCAGTGTTGACGGTGAACCAGTGTTCAGCACTGGTACCAGTACCTGACTGCACCCTGCACCAGTGTTGACAGTGAACCACTGTTCAGCACTGGTACCAGTACCTGACTGCACCCTGCACCAGTGTTGACGGTGAACCAGTGTTCAGCACTGGTACCAGTACCTGACTGCACCCTACACCAGTGTTGACAGTGAACCAGTGTTCAGCACTGGTACCAGTACCTGACTGCACCCTGCACCAGTGTTGACAGTGAACCAGTGTTCAGCACTGGTACCAGTACCTGACTGCACCCTGCACCAGTGTTGACGGTGAACCACTGTTCAGCACTGGTACCAGTACCTGACTGCACCCTGCACCAGTGTTGACGGTGAACCAGTGTTCAGCACTGGTACCAGTACCTGACTGCACCCTGCACCAGTGTTGACGGTGAACCAGTGTTCAGCACTGGTACCAGTACCTGACTGCACCCTGCACCAGTGTTGACAGTGAACCAGTGTTCAGCACTGGTGCCAGTACCTGACTGCACCCTGCACCAGTGTTGACGGTGAACCACTGTTCAGCACTGGTACCAGTACCTGACTGCACCCTGCACCAGTGTTGACGGTGAACCAGTGTTCAGCACTGGTACCAGTACCTGACTGCACCCTGCACCAGTGTTGACGGTGAACCAGTGTTCAGCACTGGTACCAGTACCTGACTGCACCCTGCACCAGTGTTGACAGTGAACCAGTGTTCAGCACTGGTACCAGTACCTGACTGCACCCTGCACCAGTGTTGACGGTGAACCACTGTTCAGCACTGGTACCAGTACCTGACTGCACCCTGCACCAGTGTTGACAGTGAACCAGTGTTCAGCACTGGTACCAGTACCTGACTGCACCCTGCACCAGTGTTGACAGTGAACCACTGTTCAGCACTGGTACCACCCACATGGAAAGAACCTATATGAGGATATATGCACATATATGAAACCTATATGCAGCATATATGCACATATATGACAATATATATGCTGCATATATGCACATAAATGCTGCATATATGCACATATATGACCATATATATGCTGCATATATGCACATATATGCACATATATGCTGCATATATGTACATAAATGCTGCATATATGCACATATATGACAATGTATGGGCTGCATATATGCACATATATGACAATATATGCTGCATATATGCACATATATGCTGCATATATGCACATATATGACCATATATATGCTGCATATATGCACATATATGCACATATATGCTGCATATATGCACATAAATGCTGCATATATGCACATATATGACAATATATATGCTGCATATATGCACATAAATGCTGCATATATGACCATATATGACCATATACATGCTGCATATATGCACATATATGCTGCATATATGCACATAAATGCTGCATATATGCACATATATGACAATGTATGGGCTCCATATATGCACATATATGACAATATATATGCTGCATATATGGAAAGTCCCACATGGACAGAACCTATATAAACATATATGTTTTAATATAGGTTTTGAATATATGTGACATATATAAAATTGGCCATTTTCCTATATTTTATGCACATATATGGACCTATATGCACAGACAGGTACATATTTTTATATACATATATATAGCTCAGGTGGCAAGGCAACGGACTGGTGCACGGGAGACCCTGGTTCGATTCCCGCTAGGGTCACTGAGCAAATAACAGCATTCGGTGTGGGCCCACATGGAAAGAACCTATATAAAAGTTAGGATATATGTGGCATATATAAAATTGGCCATTTTCCTATATTTTGTGTGCATACATGGGCACATATAGGTGTGCATATAGGTGTGCATATATGGGCACATATAGGTGTGCATATATGGGCACATATAGGTTTGCATATATTGGAACATATAGGTGTGCGTATATGCGCATATAGGTTTGGAATATATGTGACATATATAAAATTGGCCGTTTTCCTATATGTTATGTACATATATGTACATATATGTGTGCATACATGCGCATATAGGTTTGTCATATATGTGACATATATAAAATTGGCCGTTTTCCTATATGTTATATACATATATGTGTGCATACATGCGCACATATATGTACATATATGTACATATATGTATACAACATATAGGAAAACGGCCAATTTTATATATGTCACATATATGCCAAACCTATATCAAAACCTATATTAAAACATATATGTTTATATAGGTTCTTTCCATGTGGGCAGTACCTGACTGCACCCTGCACCAGTGTTGACGGTGAACCACTGTTCAGCACTGGTACCAGTACCTGACTGCACCCTGCACCAGTGTTGACGGTGAACCAGTGTTCAGCACTGGTACCACTACCTGACTGCACCCTGCACCAGTGTTGACGGTGAACCAGTGTTCAGCACTGGTACCACTACCTGACTGCACCCTGCACCAGTGTTGACGGTGAACCAGTGTTCAGCACTGGTCCCAGTACCTGACTGCACCCTGCACCAGTGTTGACGGTGAACCAGTGTTCAGCACTGGTCCCAGTACCTGACTGCACCCTGCACCAGTGTTGACGGTGAACCAGTGTTCAGCACTGGTACCAGTACCTGACTGCACCCTGCACCAGTGTTGACGGTGAACCAGTGTTCAGCACTGGTACCAGTACCTGACTGCACCCTGCACCAGTGTTGACGGTGAACCAGTGTTCAGCACTGGTACCAGTACCTGACTGCACCCTGCACCAGTGTTGACGGTGAACCAGTGTTCAGCACTGGAACCAGTACCTGACTGCACCCTGCACCAGTGTTGACGGTGAACCAGTGTTCAGCACTGGTACCAGTACCTGACTGCACCCTGCACCAGTGTTGACGGTGAACCAGTGTTCAGCACTGGTACCAGTACCTGACTGCACCCTGCACCAGTGTTGACGGTGAACCACTGTTCAGCACTGGTACCAGTACCTGACTGCACCCTGCACCAGTGTTGACGGTGAACCACTGTTCAGCACTGGTACCAGTACCTGACTGCACCCTGCACCAGTGTTGACGGTGAACCACTGTTCAGCACTGGTACCAGTACCTGACTGCACCCTGCACCAGTGTTGACAGTGAACCACTGTTCAGCACTGGTACCACCCACATGGAAAGAACCTATATGAGGATATATGCACATATATGAAACCTATATGCAGCATATATGCACATATATGACAATATATATGCTGTATATATGCACATATATGCACATATATGCACATATATGACAATATATATGCTGCATATATGCACATAAATGCTGCATATATGCACATATATGACCATATATATGCTGCATATATGCACATATATGCACATATATGCTGCATATATGTACATAAATGCTGCATATATGCACATATATGACAATGTATGGGCTGCATATATGCACATATATGACAATATATGCTGCATATATGCACATATATGACCATATATATGCTGCATATATGCACATATATGCACATATTATATATGCTGCATATATGCACATAAATGCTGCATATATGACCATATATGACCATATACATGCTGCATATATGCACATATATGCTGCATATATGCACATAAATGCTGCATATATGCACATATATGACAATGTATGGGCTCCATATATGCACATATATGACAATATATATGCTGCATATATGGAAAGTCCCACATGGACAGAACCTATATAAACATATATGTTTTAATATAGGTTTTGATATAGGTTTTGAATATATGTGACATATATAAAATTGGCCATTTTCCTATATTTTATGCACATATATGGACCTATATGCACAGACAGGTACATATTTTTATATACATATATATAGCTCAGGTGGCAAGGCAACGGACTGGTGCACGGGAGACCCTGGTTCGATTCCCGCTAGGGTCACTGAGCAAATAACAGCATTCGGTGTGGGCCCACATGGAAAGAACCTATATAAAGGTTAGGATATATGTGGCATATATAAAATTGGCCATTTTCCTATATTTTATGCACATATATGTACATATATGTGTGCATACATGGGCACATATAGGTGTGCATATATGCGCATATAGGTGTGCATATATGGGCGCATATATGGGCACATATAGGTTTGCATATATTGGAACATATAGGTGTGCGTATATGCGCATATAGGTTTGGAATATATGTGACATATATAAAATTGGCCGTTTTCCTATATGTTATGTACATATATGTACATATATGTGTGCATACATGCGCATATAGGTTTGTCATATATGTGACATATATAAAATTGGCCGTTTTCCTATATGTTATATACATATATGTGTGCATACATGCGCACATATATGTACATATATGTACATATATGTATACAACATATAGGAAAACGGCCAATTTTATATATGTCACATATATGCCAAACCTATATCAAAACCTATATTAAAACATATATGTTTATATAGGTTCTTTCCATGTGGGCAGTACCTGACTGCACCCTGCACCAGTGTTGACGGTGAACCAGTGTTCAGCACTGGTACCAGTACCTGACTGCACCCTGCACCAGTGTTGACGGTGAACCACTGTTCAGCACTGGTACAAGTACCTGACTGCACCCTGCACCAGTGTTGACGGTGAACCACTGTTCAGCACTGGTACCAGTACCTGACTGCACCCTGCACCAGTGTTGACGGTGAACCAGTGTTCAGCACTGGTCCCAGTACCTGACTGCACCCTGCACCAGTGTTGACGGTGAACCAGTGTTCAGCACTGGTACCACTACCTGACTGCACCCTGCACCAGTGTTGACGGTGAACCAGTGTTCAGCACTGGTCCCAGTACCTGACTGCACCCTGCACCAGTGTTGACGGTGAACCAGTGTTCAGCACTGGTCCCAGTACCTGACTGCACCCTGCACCAGT
Organism: Blennius ocellaris; assembly: GCF_963422515.1. NCBI lineage: Eukaryota > Metazoa > Chordata > Actinopteri > Blenniiformes > Blenniidae > Blennius > Blennius ocellaris. The sequence continues at coordinate 2,026,018 of NC_137663.1, read as the reverse complement.
GTTGACGGTGAACCAGTGTTCAGCACTGGTCCCAGTACCTGACTGCACCCTGCACCAGTGTTGACGGTGAACCAGTGTTCAGCACTGGTCCCAGTACCTGACTGCACCCTGCACCAGTGTTGACGGTGAACCAGTGTTCAGCACTGGTACCAGTACCTGACTGCACCCTGCACCAGTGTTGACGGTGAACCAGTGTTCAGCACTGGTACCAGTACCTGACTGCACCCTGCACCAGTGTTGACGGTGAACCAGTGTTCAGCACTGGTACCAGTACCTGACTGCACCCTGCACCAGTGTTGACGGTGAACCAGTGTTCAGCACTGGTACCAGTACCTGACTGCACCCTGCACCAGTGTTGACGGTGAACCAGTGTTCAGCACTGGTACCAGTACCTGACTGCACCCTGCACCAGTGTTGACGGTGAACCAGTGTTCAGCACTGGTACCAGTACCTGACTGCACCCTGCACCAGTGTTGACGGTGAACCAGTGTTCAGCACTGGTACCAGTACCTGACTGCACCCTGCACCAGTGTTGACGGTGAACCAGTGTTCAGCACTGGTCCCAGTACCTGACTGCACCCTGCACCAGTGTTGACGGTGAACCAGTGTTCAGCACTGGTCCCAGTACCTGACTGCACCCTGCACCAGTGTTGACGGTGAACCAGTGTTCAGCACTGGTCCCAGTACCTGACTGCACCCTGCACCAGTGTTGACGGTGAACCAGTGTTCAGCACTGGTCCCAGTACCTGACTGCACCCTGCACCAGTGTTGACGGTGAACCAGTGTTCAGCACTGGTCCCAGTACCTGACTGCACCCTGCACCAGTGTTGACGGTGAACCAGTGTTCAGCACTGGTCCCAGTACCTGACTGCACCCTGCACCAGTGTTGACGGTGAACCAGTGTTCAGCACTGGTCCCAGTACCTGACTGCACCCTGCACCAGTGTTGACGGTGAACCAGTGTTCAGCACTGGTCCCAGTACCTGACTGCACCCTGCACCAGTGTTGACGGTGAACCAGTGTTCAGCACTGGTCCCAGTACCTGACTGCACCCTGCACCAGTGTTGACGGTGAACCAGTGTTCAGCACTGGTCCCAGTACCTGACTGCACCCTGCACCAGTGTTGACGGTGAACCAGTGTTCAGCACTGGTCCCAGTACCTGACTGCACCCTGCACCAGTGTTGACGGTGAACCAGTGTTCAGCACTGGTCCCAGTACCTGACTGCACCCTGCACCAGTGTTGACGGTGAACCAGTGTTCAGCACTGGTCCCAGTACCTGACTGCACCCTGCACCAGTGTTGACGGTGAACCAGTGTTCAGCACTGGTCCCAGTACCTGACTGCACCCTGCACCAGTGTTGACGGTGAACCAGTGTTCAGCACTGGTCCCAGTACCTGACTGCACCCTGCACCAGTGTTGACGGTGAACCACTGTTCAGCACTGGTCCCAGTACCTGACTGCACCCTGCACCAGTGTTGACGGTGAACCACTGTTCAGCACTGGTCCCAGTACCTGACTGCACCCTGCACCAGTGTTGACGGTGAACCAGTGTTCAGCACTGGTGCCAGTACCTGACTGCACCCTGCACCAGTGTTGACGGTGAACCAGTGTTCAGCACTGGTGCCAGTACCTGACTGCACCCTGCACCAGTGTTGACGGTGAACCAGTGTTCAGCACTGGTGCCAGTACCTGACTGCACCCTGCACCAGTGTTGACGGTGAACCAGTGTTAAGCACTGGTGCCAGTACCTGACTGCACCCTGCACCAGTGTTGACGGTGAACCAGTGTTCAGCACTGGTGCCAGTACCTGACTGCACCCTGCACCAGTGTTGACGGTGAACCAGTGTTCAGCACTGGTGCCAGTACCTGACTGCACCCTGCACCAGTGTTGACGGTGAACCAGTGTTCAGCACTGGTGCCAGTACCTGACTGCACCCTGCACCAGTGTTGACGGTGAACCAGTGTTCAGCACTGGTGCCAGTACCTGACTGCACCCTGCACCAGTGTTGACGGTGAACCAGTGTTCAGCACTGGTGCCAGTACCTGACTGCACCCTGCACCAGTGTTGACGGTGAACCAGTGTTCAGCACTGGTGCCAGTACCTGACTGCACCCTGCACCAGTGTTGACGGTGAACCAGTGTTCAGCACTGGTACCAGTACCTGACTGCACCCTGCACCAGTGTTGACGGTGAACCAGTGTTCAGCACTGGTACCAGTACCTGACTGCACCTTGCACCAGTGTTGACGGTGAACCAGTGTTCAGCACTGGTACCAGTACCTGACTGCACCCTGCACCAGTGTTGACGGTGAACCAGTGTTCAGCACTGGTACCAGTACCTGACTGCACCCTGCACCAGTGTTGACGGTGAACCAGTGTTCAGCACTGGTACCAGTACCTGACTGCACCCTGCACCAGTGTTGACGGTGAACCAGTGTTCAGCACTGGTACCAGTACCTGACTGCACCCTGCACCAGTGTTGACGGTGAACCAGTGTTCAGCACTGGTCCCAGTACCTGACTGCACCCTGCACCAGTGTTGACGGTGAACCAGTGTTCAGCACTGGTACCAGTACCTGACTGCACCCTGCACCAGTGTTGACGGTGAACCAGTGTTCAGCACTGGTCCCAGTACCTGACTGCACCCTGCACCAGTGTTGACGGTGAACCAGTGTTCAGCACTGGTCCCAGTACCTGACTGCACCCTGCACCAGTGTTGACGGTGAACCAGTGTTCAGCACTGGTCCCAGTACCTGACTGCACCCTGCACCAGTGTTGACGGTGAACCAGTGTTCAGCACTGGTCCCAGTACCTGACTGCACCCTGCACCAGTGTTGACGGTGAACCAGTGTTCAGCACTGGTACCAGTACCTGACTGCACCCTGCACCAGTGTTGACGGTGAACCAGTGTTCAGCACTGGTACCAGTACCTGACTGCACCCTGCACCAGTGTTGACGGTGAACCAGTGTTCAGCACTGGTACCAGTACCTGACTGCACCCTGCACCAGTGTTGACGGTGAACCAGTGTTCAGCACTGGTACCAGTACCTGACTGCACCCTGCACCAGTGTTGACGGTGAACCAGTGTTCAGCACTGGTACCAGTACCTGACTGCACCCTGCACCAGTGTTGACGGTGAACCAGTGTTCAGCACTGGTACCAGTACCTGACTGCACCCTGCACCAGTGTTGACGGTGAACCAGTGTTCAGCACTGGTACCAGTACCTGACTGCACCCTGCACCAGTGTTGACGGTGAACCAGTGTTCAGCACTGGTACCAGTACCTGACTGCACCCTGCACCAGTGTTAACGGTGAACCAGTGTTCAGCACTGGTACCAGTACCTGACTGCACCCTGCACCAGTGTTGACAGTGAACCAGTGTTCAGCACTGGTACCAGTACCTGACTGCACCCTGCACCAGTGTTGACAGTGAACCAGTGTTCAGCACTGGTACCCACATCATTGATGAGAAGAGAAATCTCATACATTGCTGAGATGCTGAGATGCTTGTATTCATACAGAACAATCTCCCTCTTACACATGAGGACATGGGGAAAGAAATAGACCAGTTATATGGACGAGTCAACTTCAGTCTTTGTTTTTGTTGCACTTTAAAGGAGGGCTGTTTTAATTTTGTGAGCATTTCTGTGCCTTTCTTGTTTATATTTGCACTATTTTGTTACTCTTAAAAGAGATTGAGCCAGTTTGAGTCTATTATTTGACAAGTTATGTCCAGTTATTCATTCATTGACTGTTTACAACTAATGGACTGAAGATATGCCTCTTCCTTTTTTTTATATTGTCTGTGGTGTTGTTGAGTTTGTTGTTGAGGTTTCTCTCTAACACTAAATAAATATGGCACTTTTTTCCAGAATTTAAGTTGTTGTTCTCTTATTTTTCTCAGTGTGTACATTTGGAAAGCCATGTTTGATTCACATATGCATCCAGTGGGGCATCACAATAAAATTAGGCATAATGTGTTAATTCCACAGTAGGAGATATTTTATGTTGTTGTTACCGAACAGTTTTGATGTAAAAAGACAGCAGATATCGGTATCGGTGATATCGGTATCGGAAATTAAGAGTTGGACAATATCGGAATATCGGATATCGGTAGAAAAGCCAATATCGAGCATCCCTACTAAATATGTATAGCCTATTTCATCCATCCATCCATTTTCTGCTGCTTATCCGGGGCCGGGTCACGGAGGCAGCAGTCCGAGCAGAGTTCCCCAGACTTCCCTCGCCCCAGACACTTCCTCCAGCTCTTCCGGTGGCACCCCAACATAGTCCCTCCAGTGTGTCCTGGGTCTGCCCTGAGGCCTCCTACCAGAGGGACATGACCGGAACACCTCCCTGGGGAGGCGTGCGGGGGGCATCCGAAACAGATGCACCTGATCCACCTCAGCCGGCTCCTCTGGATGTGGAGGAGCAGAGGCTCTACTCCGAGCTCCTCACTGGTGACTGAGCTCCTCACCCTATCTCTAAGGGTGACTGAGCTCCTCCCCCTATCTCTAAGGGGGACTGAGCTCCTCACCCTATCTCTAAGGGTGACTGAGCTCCTCCCCCTATCTCTAAGGGGGACTGAGCTCCTCACCCTATCTCTAAGGGTGACTGAGCTCCTCACCCTATCTCTAAGGGTGACTGAGCTCCTCACCCTATCTCTAAGGGTGACTGAGCTCCTCGCCCTATCTCTAAGGGTGACTGAGCTCCTCACCCTATCTCTAAGGGTGACTGAGCTCCTCACCCTATCTCTAAGGGTGACTGAGCTCCTCACCCTATCTCTAAGGGTGACTGAGCTCCTCACCCTATCTCTAAGGGTGACTGAGCTCCTCACCCTATCTCTAAGGGTGACTGAGCTCCTCGCCCTATCTCTAAGGGGGACTGAGCTCCTCACCCTATCTCTAAGGGTGACTGAGCTCCTCACCCTATCTCTAAGGGTAACTGAGCTCCTCACCCTATCTCTAAGGGTGACTGAGCTCCTCCCCCTATCTCTAAGGGTGACTGAGGTCCTCACCCTATCTCTAAGGGTGACTGAGCTCCTCGCCCTATCTCTAAGGGTGACTGAGCTCCTCACCCTATCTCTAAGGGTGACTGAGCTCCTCACCCTATCTCTAAGGGTACGCCCAGCCACCCTACGGAGGAAGCTCATTTCAGCCGCTTGTATCCGGGATCTCGTTCTTTCGGTCATGACCCATAGTTCATGACCATAGGTGAGGGGAGGAACGAAGATCGACCGGTAAATCAAGAGCTTCGCTTTTTGGCTCAGCTCCTTCTTCACCACGACGGACCGATACAACGTCTACATAACTGCAGACGCTGCACCGATCCGCCTGTCGATCTCACGCTCCATCTTTCCCCCACTCGTGAACAAGACCCCGAGATACTTGAACTCCTCCACTTGGGACAAGGGCACTCCACCGACCTGGAGGGGGCAAGCCACCTTTTTCCGGTCGAGAACCATGGCCTCGGATTTAGGGGGCAGATCCTCATCCCAGCTGCTTCACACTCGGCTGCGAACCGTGTCAGTGCACGCTGAAGGTCCAGGTTCGATGAAGCCAACAGAACTACATCATCTGCAAAAAGCAGAGATGAGATCCTGTGGTCCCCAAACTGGACCCCCTCCGGCCCCCGGGTGTGCCTGGAGATTCTGTCCATGTATCCCACATGGAAAGAACCTATATAAACATATATGTTTTAATATAGGTTTTGATATAGGTTTGGCATATATGTGACATATATAAAATTGGCCGTTTTCCTATATGTTATGTACATATATGTGCCCATGTATGCACACATATATGTACATATATATGTGCATAAAATATGCCACAGCTATAAAATATAAAATAGCTATAAAAAATAGCTATAAAATAGGCCACAGCTCCGAGCAGCAGCTTCGACCATGGAAGTGGAGAACATGGTCCACTTGGACTCAATGTCTCCAGCCTCCCCCGGGATCCGTGAGAAGCTCTCCTGGAGGTGGGAGTTGAAAACTGCGTGGACAGAGTGCTTGGCCAGGTGTTCCAAGCAGACCCTCATAACATGTTTGGCCTGCCGCGTCTATCTGGCCTCCTGCCGGTCCAGCGCATCCAACTCACCACCAGGTGGTGATCAGTTGACAGCTCTGCCCCTCTCTTTACCCGAGTGTCCAAGACACGTGACCGGAGATCAGATGACACGACCACAAAGTCTATCATTGACCTCCGGCCTAGGGTGTCCTGGTGCCATGTGCACTTATGGACACCCCTGTGCTCGAACATGGTGTTCGTTATGGACAAGCTGTGACTGGCACATAAGTCCAATAACAGAACACCACTCGGGTTCATATCGGGGAGGCCGTTCCTCCCAATCACCCCCTTCCAAGTCTCGCTGTCATTTCCCATGTGGGCTTTGAAGTCCCCCAGGAGAACAATGGAGTCCCCAGTTGGGGCACTATCCAGCACCCCTCCCAAGGACTCCAAGACGGTTGGGTACTCTGAACTGCTGTTCGGTCCATAGGCCGAGACAACAGTCAGAGACCTGTCCCCTACTCAAAGGCGTAGGGACGCGACCCTCCCGTTCACCGGGGTGAACTCCAACACATGACGGCTGAGCTGTGGGGCAATAAGCAAGCCCACTCCAGCCCGCCGCCTTACACCGCGGGCAACTCCAGAGAAGTGGAGTATCCAGCCCCTGTGGAGGAGCTGGGTTCCAGAGTCCAAGCTGTGAGTGGAGGTGAGCCCGACTAAATCTAGACAGTATCTCTCAATCAGGTCACAACACTCATTAAAAATAAAAAATAAATAAATAAATAAAAAAATAAATTAACAACCTTTCTTTTTAAACTCATAAAACAGTTGTTAATTTATTTTGATATTTTTCTTTTTATCCTCTGCTGCTTCAGTTCAATATATAAAGAATTCTCTACAGTGTGTTCCTTTTTGTAATCTCGCTATGATCCATGGTCTGTTTAAATACTTATATATTTTAGTATATTTCTTTATATGTTTCATTTGACTAAAGTTTGTATACAAGCTCCTACTCTCAAAATATATAATATAAAGTTTATTGTCTGATTAAATTGTCCTTGGCAGAAGGTGTCAAGTTTAAAGTTAAAAAATACCTCTCTCATCAATGTGCCCAAATTTCTCCTGTACTTCTATCCAGTGACGTGCAGGTGAGGCATTGACGTCATCAGATTTACAAATATATGCGCTCAGGGCAGATTATTTGCCATTTGATTGGCAGCAGTTTACGGGTTATGTTTAATTTCTGCATTCTTTACACACACAAACTGTGGCCCACAAAATGCACATTTCATTAAAAACAAAACAAAAAAAATTTCATCGCTGTCTTACCTTTACTTCTAAATGAAGTCCATGCGCCGGTCCTTCTGCATAAAAATATCCATCCTGTTGATTGAAACAAACCATTCAGCTCCAGCGTTGGTCTTCCTTTAGTAATTATCCCCTGCTTCACTTGAAAGTCCACTTTAGAAAACTGTTTAAGTGTGGAAATATAGTCATCCATGTGGAAAGTCGAGGTGCGCGAGACGGAAAAAATAAGTTGCTATGGCACTTGACTCGCTTACGCCACCGTAAAGCCGGAGAAGCCGTCGGTGGGGAATCCACCGCCGCCATCTTGTTCGGCCATTTTGATCCGAATCACCACCCCAGCGCCACTGTTGGTGGGAGGCAGTACTACATGCAATATGTTTTGTTCCGACGCACAATTACAGCGTCACTGTCGGTGGGAGGCAAGAGTACATGATCCGCAATGCAACCGCGCTCCTCCAGACTTGAAACTTCGCCAGTGCGGTATAAAAATGGCGGTGTACGGCCGCTGACATGCTTGTTTGTGGACGCCGCCATTATTGCTCACGGTCAGCGCCATACTACTCTCAAAACGCAAACCTCGCCACTGCGGTATCACAATGGTGGCTTATGGGCACCGACATACTTGTTTTTGGCCGCCGCCATGCGTGTTTATGGTCGCCGCCATATTTAAAAGGACAACTGACGTCACTGCTTTAGTGACGTCACGGTTTCATGGATCATGTTCAGTTTGAAGAAGCACAAGAACACTGGAGAAACATCCAGGTAGATATTATGTGAATAAAGCTCAGAGTGTTTATAAGGTCCAGAGCCAAGTGGATTGAAGAGGGAGAATCCCCCCCCCCATCATATTCCATATTCAATATCTCTCTGAACCGATTTCAACAAGACACTGCAGCTGGAACCACATCTGTAGAGTTCAGCTACTAAACTGATCTGCCTTCTTCATTCATGCAGTGACAATGTGTGGTGCATTAAGCAAAACTAACTACAAAAATGGAGAGTAACTGTAGTTACTTCAGAGTAAATGTCCATGACAAACCTTCAAAAAGTACCTCTGACAACTTTAAAAGAATAAAACCATCCATGAATCATGTCATTGTTCTTTATTATATATTAAAAGCACTTTTAAAGACAAAACCAAACAAATCCACATGAGCAAGCGTGAGCGACTGTGGAAAGGGAAAAAGTCCCTCTAACAGGAAGAAACCTTTGCAGAAACCAGACTCAGAGGTGGAGGCATTCTGCTGGCCGGTTGGGGTGAGAGGATAGAGGAGAGGACAGACAGATAGATAAAAGATACACTCTGAAAATTGGGACAGGAGACTTCAAACCACTATATTGATAGACATCCGGCAGGGAGGATGAGAGCACAGACGACAGGAGCTTGTTAGAACTTTCTCCCACTGGCTATGATGACCTGTGCTTGAAGCCTTGTGTGACCTTCAGCCATCAGGATGTTGATGATGATCTGAAAAAGATGGACAAGGTGCATGCAGATAGGTTTCAAAAGACACAAAATATTGACCACTATGATGTCCTCCATTCGATTGATCATCTTAATTCTGGAAGCAGAACATCAAAAATGTAATGGATGAGTCTCTGGTCCCCCTTCTTGATTTCCATGACCTCCTCCATCTCTTTCAGCATCTCGAAGATCTGTTGCAATACAGACGAATAAAAATAAACAAACTGAGCTTATGTTACATAAAAAATCTCAAACTTGATTGATGAGTCATAGGAGTGTTCTGCATGCAGACATGGACACTCAATTCCTTGACGGTCTCTGGATCCGTGGTCAGCACAGATGCTGTGTGCATTGTTGGGTGTGCATATGAATGCTCCATGCCCACGCATTCGCTGCTACGATGACGTGACATTCTGATTGAACACTGCGTCTGAAAAAATATTTAAATCAGAATCATTAGTATTTGTTCAAATGTACTGATCTCATTGATGATTGCAAACTGACAAGCATCCAAGTGATTCATTGCAGTATGTTATATATAAGATATTCAATCTCCCTCACAACCATTAAACTTTCTCTAATTTGGATGCACTGATAATAACACAGAAATCCCAGTCAGGTTGTAAAAATCCAGTAATGCAGTATGATAAAAAATACCAGTACGGGTCTAAATAAACCAACACATGGAACAAAGATAAAAAAAGAGCAACATAAACTTTGAGCTGATCTTACTTGAATTGCTCCCAACATAACTATACAACGACTCTTCCTCTCACTAATACTGATATAATGACACCTATCAACCATGTCCTACTTATTAGTGCAGGCTGATGCACACCGTTTTGAGGCTTTTCACCCACGTGACAAAATTCAGCCATTTAGGACGTAAACACAACTAAATGTTGTGATGAAACTGCAGTTAGCAGGAGTGATAAGTGAAGGCACACAGTAAACTGTGAGTTGTCTGGACGGAGAAATAAAGCAGCAGAGACATGTGGACAGACTGACACAGTTGGGGAGAGATGAACATGGAAGGTTGTGAAGCTGATCTGGCTCCGGTCTTCCAGTGCGAGTATAAACATAGTCTCTAAATACTGGTATAACTCCACCTACCATTTCATTCTTATTAGTGCAGGCTGATATTTTACACATAGAAAAAAATGCAATTATTTACCTTAGCAGAAGACAATCCTTTACTCTGTTGAGCTTCGAGTACACGTGTGAAGAAAACAATGCAATGGGAACAAACGTGCGCGGCGCACAGCTTTTTTCCGGCGAGTGGGTCCTCCTACGTCACTTCCGGTGGGGCGGCCTCCGAAAACGTAATTCCAGACGTTCGCGGTCTGAAACGTCACTTCCTGTATGTCGCGTCTGTAAACGTCACTTCCGGTACGCACTATTTCAAAATGGCGGCGACCGGTAAATAAGTATGGATGCGCCCGCAACACCGCCATTTTTGATTCCCCACCGACATCTCTTGTAAAGCCGAGTTTGTCGCTGTCACTTACTCTGCGGTGGTGGAGTCACAAAACGAATATCTGGGATCATGAGTGTCCCTGTCGTGAGGCAAGAGAACTGTTTGCCCCACCTCAGACTTTTTTCTCTGCCGTTTTGATCGCTCAGCAGCACACAAAGCACGTTACACACGCACAGTTGGTGACAAAAAACTCTGTACATTATATACGTAAGCCAAATTATGGAAAATCTGTTCATATATTAAACGTGTTTGAACCAGACAGGAATGCGCTCTGACCGCAGCAGACAGAGCAGTTAACGAGGGATTGTGCAATCCAAGGGGAGGTAGAGCCAGCTTAACTTCCAAGCATTTGAATGGGAAATTGCGAAAATTCAACAATTTTGAAGAAAAAATTATCAAAATTGGTGAAGCTAAATGAAAAATAAAAACTTTAACAATCAAAATTATATTATCATTATATATTTTCTTTCTTTGCATGATGCACTGCCTCCCCTGCCTCCCCTGACCGCACATCACTGCTTCTATCATATTATACATCAAAGTGTGGCAACAGGCCATGTGCTTCAAATAAGGAGCCAGTATTGTCAGTTTTGTAACATGGGCAGTTCTCTCTAAACATGCTTTTGTACGCAGCAAGTGCCAAATTTCCTCCCATCGACTTCAATATATTGTCGCGACCGCTGTGGAGTGAAGGGGGAGGGCCTCTTGTAACCTTGTTTATGTGTTGCCTTAGTTAGGTGTTAGTTGTACATTGTAGTTTTACTGTCACAGTTAGTTATAGTTTGTGTATTTGTGTACCTGTTCTTACCGTTACAGTTTGTGTATCCGTGTGTCTTTGTGATTCATGTGCATTTTATGACACCATGCGGCTGAGCGCACCCCTCCGAGCAGCACATGTACAGTATGTGTGGTTCAAATAAAGTTATTCCTGACCATTCCTGAGTCTCCTGGTCCTTGTATGCGCACAGCGGTGCCACAGTATTATTGGGAGATATTTTCTCGCTCAAACCCAGAAGTTGATACATTTTTATGGACTGTCTTGAGGGAGACAACCTATACGACATGAGAAGCTCACTCTAAGTCCATGAATGTCCTCTGATGCTCATGATGGAAAGATTTTTCAACTAAGTCTTACAGTTCTCAAACAGAAATCAGTAGTTCGGGAAGTGCGCATCCCATTGGGGTGCTATTGTGACTGACAGCTCTGCTTCTCAGTGTCAAATGCAGTTATACATGGGTGTGTGTTGGAAACATTAGAGTCGCAGAAGGTGTCGAGTTACACACACAAAAAAAACACAACCTCTCTTTCTCGGACCATCATTAAAACATGAGAAGGTCACTATTAGTCTTTGAATTTCTTCTGACGCTCACAGTGAAAACATTTTTCAACAAGGAATATAGGTTCTTGAACAATAATCAGCTGTTTGGGATGAGCGCATTGCATTGTGATACTGTTTTTCTGACAGGCAGCTCTGCTCATCAACCCTCATGTATGTGTCTCCTGTGTGGGTCTGTTGCTAAGATCTCTAATTTGCCTGGCAACATTCCTCTGAATTAAATCGTGGACGTGTGATGTAATTTTTTAACATGAAGTGCTCACACTCCCACGCATATAACATGAATACATACACAATAGTATTACAAGGTAGCATGCTTATTAATGCAAATGCTAGGCTAGTTAGCTTAGCAGATTAGCATGTGGGATACAACCAGATTCCAGGTGAGGGACACTTGTGTTACCAGTTACCTTGAAAAAGTAAGCTGATTAATGATTACTAGTTACTCCTATAAAAAGTAACTCCATTACTTTACTTGTTTTTGAAAGTAACTAAGTTAGATTACAAGTTACTTTTTTAGTTACTTTCAGAAGCTGCCAACAACACCCCTATCGTCTCAACATGAAAATGAAATGAAAAAAACCTCTGCTGATCTCTGCCTCCTGCACCATGTTTATATATTTTAACCTTTGATCTACATTCTTTTTATATCTTTCTATTTGATGATGATTAACACTATAACATTCAGAAGTTAACTCAGAACAGTAACAGAATGGACTCTCAACTCGGCGGTTGCTAACACGCTAACTGAAAACAGAAAGTTACCCCCGGTATCAACTGTCCCACTGGAACCCTTTAACCTAACTTAGGTGCCGTGGGTGAATTATGTAAACCCACTACACAAGCCCGTCGTAAGGGGTGGATGCAACGGCCCGCGGCGGGTGTCGTGGGGGATGAATACAAGCCCCGCCGAGCGCAGGTTGGGGGTCACCCGAGGAACAGGGGTACCGTGCTGTGAGGTGGGGACACGGGAAAACGCTCTGGCGACCTCCCGCAGAGATGACCGCTGCCCAACTGCAGACCAGGATGTCATGGCATCTGGAATGAACTCCCCGGACACTTGCAGCACCTGGCCGGGGACGAGCTTGGTGGACGAGGATTGCAGGTCCTCCTTAGGGGCAGTACCTGAGGCCCAGCTTTACCCAGGGGAGTTTGTCCTCCCAGTTACTATCTGTCAGGCTTGCATGCAGAGCCACCTTCATGAAGTGGTGGAAATGCTCGCACAACCCATTCGCCTTGGGGTGATATGCGGTAGTGCCGTGCAGCGGTAGCCACTGCTCAAGCACAGCTCCAACCGCATAGTCGGAAGCGTCGGCTGTGAGGGTGATCGGGCCCCGGGTGATGGGTGGACCAACATAGCAGCCCGGCATAACGCAGTCTTCATGTCGCCAAACGCCGTGACCCTCTCGTCGGTCCAGTCGATGTCTTGGTTGGGGGTCTTACCCTTGAGGGCTTTGTACAGCGGGTGCATGATGTGAGCCACCTGGTGGATGAATTGGTGGTAGAATGTAACCATCCCGAGGAAATTCCGGAGCCCTTGAGCTGATCGTGGGCAGAGAAAGGCGGAAACAGCCTCCACCTTTGAATGGAGGGGGACGGCCCTGTCACTGTTGATGAGATGTCCCAGGAACTGGATGGACTTCGCTCCAAAGACACACTTCGCCCGGTTAATAATCAGGCCATGCTGGTCGAGCATTGTGAAGAGGGCCTGGAGGTGCGTCAGGTGTTCCTCCTTAGACGAACTAGCGACAAGGACGTCGTCCAAGTAGACGAAGATGAAAGGCATGTCCCTAAGAGTCCATCAGTCGCTGGAAAGACTGAGCTGCGTTTTTCAGGCCATTTGGGGGGCTTATTTTCACGGACCCATCCAGTTTTCTTGAGGCCCACCCACAACCAAAATCCTGGCGCCGCTACTCCTGTGTGTGTGTGTGTGTGTGTTTGGAGGAAAAGGAGCAGCTGGTTCTGTTTAATAAAAAAGCGACTTTGCAGACAAGAAACTCATCCTGCTGGATGCTATAACAGTAACACACAGTGACTTGGATAAATAACTTAAATCTGATTACTGGTTTAGAAATAGTAACGCGTTAGATTGCTGGTTACTGAAAAAAGTGGTCACGTGAGATTAACGCATTTTCGGCATCACTGTTGGGGAGTAACGTCTTATTTTCAGGTAGATAACAGGTATTAACCTAGCATGCTCGTTAGGATGTTAATAGTTTGTTAAATTGAGCTGATATTTGGGGGATGGCCTAAAGGGGCAGGGCTAGGATAACGGATCACGAGCTAATTACCTGGGTCCGCCCACTTTTGAGCCCACCCTAGGGTTAGGTTTGCAAGACCAAAAATAGCTGAAAGTGGTTAAAGACCACCCCCACCATCCATACTCACTATAGTAGATCCTTATCTCTGGAAACCAGAAATTGGGGTTAGGTGGGGACCTATATGCCAGGCGCCAGATTAGAGGTCAGTTGACTTTCAAAATAAAAGCCCCCCACATTTTTCAAAATAAGTCCTTTTTTGGTAAAACCTTCGAAATGTATATTTGATCAATATTTCAAGGGCTTATGCCACCATATTCCATGTTAATTTAATTATTTTCGCCGTTAAAAATACCAGTGAAATCATCGGATGCCCCCCGGAATTTACCGTTTTTATTTTGCACTGTTGACAAGGTAACCTACTCTGGGAGGTTGGAGACTGGTGAGGCATGCAGAAGTGACGTAGCAGGAGGAAAGCTTTCTCTCGGTCCACAGAGAATGCTGCGATTTCACATTGTGTGGGGGATTTTCAACACAGAATGATCTAATACATAGACATATAGTAATAGTGCTCCACTACATTGTGTATGTCTACACAAAGAGATAATCTGTAGCTCCTTCACTACTGTATATCATGTAGACGAGAGGCGCTACACATATAATGAAGAATCTACCGACATATGTCTATGGCAAACAGTAACATGTTTACAGTTAGATTTTTGACGTGACACACAAAAGCAGTAAATGCAAAAGAAACTAAAAGGCATTTTATGCTGCAGCAGCACCTCCTCACTTTAGTTGGCTAACAGTCTTATGTCAGCTCCTAATGTTTTATAATGAGTGCAGATTAAATTATCAGTAACATCACACGCACATCCTCAAACGAGAAGCTTACGAAAAGTTTGCCACTAAATTAAAATGATTCAGATTCAACAAAATTTCCATTCATCAAATGCAATTTTCCTTTGTTGTAATTAAAAGTTAATTAATTCAGCTGTAATACCACTGTTGGGGGCCGCTCAACCTCATGGAAGGGGGAGGGGAGACCACGTTTTGAGAACAAAGGACCACATGCCTACAACTGAAAAAGTCTGCCATTGGTCACGTGATCACCCCCTGGACCCCCCCTTCCAAGGTGCAATACTAGAGGCCAACGGCAGGGGGCGCACGAGAGCTCCCTCACCAGCTGGAAGGTCCAGGGCGGGCCCTCCGTCAGGATTGGTCCACATGACCCAGAGCCGACCGGTAACACGAAACCACAACAAGAGGTATAAAACACCCCCGCCGGGGTGATTTCTGCCTCTCCAATGTTGAAACCTGCGTAAAGACGGACGCATCCGTTTCGCACGGAGACGAAGTGCCACGTGTGCCCGCTGACCGGGCCGGAGTTCCACACCCGGCCGGACGAGCCGAGAACCACCGTGGAACTACGTCTACTTTTCCCTTTTTCCTTTTTTCTTCTTCACCGGAGTCCGAGTGTGCAGCTGCCAGCGCACCGTCCTCCCGCCTGCAGACCTGAAGCCGCTTCTTCTCCCCCCTCCTCAAAATAAGCGCTTGATCCTCCTCGGATCATCCTGTGGACTTTTCCCTGTCCACAGACCATTTGAGCTTGTTTTCCCTGGGACGCCAGAGAGAAAAACAATCTCCAGCCGGGAAATCAACGCACTTTCCCGGCCGCCGCAGCACGTTCACCCTCATCAAACTGAGTAAGGCTTAGAGTCTGGGCAGACAATGAGAATAACGTGACTGTGTAATATTGCTGTGTGTTTATTATTGTGTTGAAGTCAGGGACGCCGATCCCTGTTTCCAACCAATCTGTGTCTGCGCGTTGGATTTACATCCACGCGAACCTCCTCTCTCTCTCTCTCTCTCTCTCGCTCGCTCGCTCGCTCTCTCAACTTGCACAGACCATTCCCAGACTGTGGAGTCCAAGACAGTGTGCAGAGCTGAACATATTCTGTCCACTGCCCTTCTCCCTCCCTCCTTTTCATTTTTCCTCTCCTCCTCATAAACGATCGCGTAAAAGCAGCCGCGCGCTGCTGCACCCGCTTCTGTGACCGTGTGTAGTTCACTGTCCCTGGGATTTCTCAGCCACGAGCCCCCAGGCGCGCTCCGAGCAGGCTCACGAGCCGTGCACGAGCACAGTGACGTCACGCTGTCCAGAAAGAGTGCACTAAGCGCCTCTGGTGGCCGCGTTGGTGATTGCAATCTCTTGAAAGACCGCCACTCGGTGGACAAGTCGAGTCATTGCATCTCCCTCCGTGCGCCGCCGCGCCCCTAGTGGTCGTTCCGGTTACTGCCTCGAACTAGACGCCTGCCGCCATCTAGTGTCCGTTCGAGGTCATTACACCCACACACACTGACCCTCCAACGCCTGCCGCCACCTGGTGGACGTTCGTGGTCATTACACCCCACTCAGGCTTCCACACACTCACTCATACACACTCTCACACACACACACACCCTCTTTCTTTGTACATAGTGTTTGCTGTTTAATAGATTAGATCTTCGTGTTTGATTGTTTATTACTTAATTGTGTTGTTTTAATAAATAATTTATGAATTATTTTTGAATAAATACTTTTTGTTAATAAACGCATTTTAACTGAATTGATCGATTCTTGGTTATCATTGTGTATTTATTGTTGACAATTCACTGGTTTGTAACAGTCTGTGCTCGAATCTCACACCTTCCTTGTTATTTAACATTGTTATATTTACACAGAAATATTAACTTTACTTAAATAACCCTTTTTGACAAACGAGACTGAAATTTGGTATTAGCTATTTCCAGCTTAGCTGGTGGTGCCCCGATTTAATTATTATTTGATAAATAACCAATTTATGCAAATTAAAATTTTTTATTAATAAATTATTTTTGATAATTTATTAACTTTTGAGTAATTACTCAATTACTCTAGGAGTTGCTGATGAGTAACTAACCGTTTACTTCATTAGTAATTCCAATTTTTCCTAAATTACTTTTAGTAATCCATTACTTTCAGTAATCCATTACTTACAGTAATTATTTATGCTAATTACCAACCATAAATCCCAACATAATGGTGCCCCGTGTGAGGCTGTTTTAAAACCAGTATTGTCACAATATCTGCATAATTTATCCAGAATTGTCTGTTTAGTTTTACAACCGATAACTTTGTTTCTCTCAGAACTTAGTTTTTCGAAGAACACGTTACAGCACTGCTAAGCAAAGTCAATTGTGTTTGTGAAGTGGTAAAGCCTTCTTTTTCTTGCATTTTCATGCATTCTTTTATTTCTAGCAGAGAGATAGATGTACACTTACCCGCTATTGCTCACCCAAGGTGCTAACACCACCCTGTTAACTTCAGAGAGGTTACAGTTAGAGCAATTAGCAACCCACAGAGTTGTAAGCTACAGGTGTAACCATCACCTGTGCAGTAACAACATTTTGGCACTTTTCAAAACACAGCTTTCGCGTGACTCCTACCATGAGTAGTCAGAGACACTGCGTGCTCGGAGCAGAGACTCCTCGGGAGCCACATGACCCAGCCCTGCAGACTGTGGTCGCTGGTCTCCTATGCCTCTCCACACAGGAGAGAAGAAACCTCAACAGCTACAGCTTAGAGACCTGTGAAGCAGAGATCAGGCAGCTGTTAAGCTATGTGAGGAACCCGGTTGGTCAGGTAGAGCTCACCATTCCGGATGTGTTAGGCCACATTGCACTGCTCTACCAGCGCAAGGCCGAGCTGCAAGCTCTCGAAGCTCAAGAGCAGCTCTCCCAGCTGCAACTTTACAGTTCGCAGCTGAGGATTAACCATGCCCAGCTGAAGCTGGAGAACTCCCGCCTGCGACAGGAGATCCAGGCCAGGGACGATCAGGCTCCTTATACGGAACCTATTGGGTTACTAACCCGAACTTCTGCGAAAGAAGTCAAAACAAACACATCATCTGATGATTCATCAGACGATGAGTCAGGTTATGGCTCTCAGCACAATGAGCCAAACCACACTGGGGTAAAACCTGGTGCAGCTCTCAGCAGAGACGCAGCACATCTCCGCAGTCTGGAAAATGTCCAGTCAGATGGACAAATTACCCCAGTTATGCGCATTCTTGAAGCTGTCCAGTCAGGTGGACAGCCTCCTCCAGGTCTCTACAATCCTGAGGTGGTCCAGTCAGGTGGACCGCCCACCACAGGTGAGTGTAGACTTGGAGCTGTCCCGTCAGGGGGACAGACTGCATCAAGCTTCCCCGCAGCCATGGCGAGGGGGGGGCTTGACACACAGCCAGGGGGGCGTGGCATAAGACACCTGCCCAGTGTTGTGGGAGTTGACTGCATCCCACTGAACCGACACCCAGTCCCCCCAGCTTTTCACTTTAAGGACCGCAGGGTCCCGGTGTGCTATGACACACATCCATCGGTGATTAGCCGCACACCAATGCGCTCTCACAGCTCTTTCACTCCTTTTCAGGAGAATGAAAGGAGTTATTCCCCAGCACCTCACCGTGCTATCAGCTTTGGTCCTCCACTCACTGGAGACCCTCTTGGTCATCATGACCCTCACTCTCTCCACCGGAGAGAACCAGGGGGGTCCAGCTCAGATGACTCGGACCATTCCGGTCCCCCAAGGGAACGTGGTCTTCGGACCCGCCAACTTGAGTCCCTTACAGAGGACATAGAGCAGTTCGACCCAAACAACCCGGAGGTTAGTATAGAGGACTACCTCCGGGAGGTTGAACGCTGCCTCCTCGACCTGCCTCATCCTTCGTCACGTGAGAAGCTGAAGCTTCTCTGGAAGACGACGTCCAGGAGTGTCCATGTTTACATGGAATCCCTCCCACCTGCCGTCAGAGACCATTACTCATCCCTCTGTCATGCACTTAGGGAAGAGTATTCTCTGTACAATGATCCTGCCTCAGCAACCTTTGGTGCACTTGCCATTACTCAGAAGGAGGCGGAGCCTCCCAGAGAGTACTATAGGCGCCTTAGGGCCGCCTACTTCCAAGGCCGCAGCGCACCGGGGTTGGATGAAGACCAGACTTTAAAGTCGCTCTTCATGAACAACCTCCACAACAGTGTGCGGTTCGATGTCGCTCTGTTCTGCAGGACTACAAACCCCACCATGAAAGACCTCCGCAAACACGCGCAGATGGTGTGGGAGCTGCGTCACAGTTCAGGTGAAAACCATGATGGTGACGCAGGCGTCCTGAGAACGCAGGCGACTGGAAACACGAACCTGGCACCTGTAGGTCACGAGGTCCCCTCCCCCGCACTTGCTGTGGAGGGGGGACCCGTTAGGTGTCCACAACCTCGATCACGAGGTGGACAACGGCACAGAGGTAAGAGATCAGGCAGACCGAGACCTCACCACTCCCAGCGGAGAGGTAAGTCTCACAACCGAGGCCGAGGTCAGACCCAAAACCACTGGGACGCAGACGTCCCACAGTGGGTTAAATCCTGCCTCAAGGAGGTGATGCGGGACCTGGACCCGCCTGGTCAGAAGGGACCCGGCTCCCCTGAGGAACCGGACTCCCGGCCCCTGACCACATGACTAGGCCGGTCGCCTCTCCCCTCCGCACACAAAGTTTGCTTTGTCAGGAGGAGGAGGAGGAGATCCAGGAGGTCAAAGAGGAGCCCCCTTTGACATTCTTGGGTGATCTTGTACGCAATGGCAATGCCAACTGCGTATACACTTCAGTGATGGCAGGGGGTGTAGACACCCTCGCCCTGCTTGATTCTGGGTCAGAAATCACCCTCATGTGTTCAGCCACCTTCACGCAGGTTGCTAGAACCATGCGTGCCCTAGGAAAGCCACTTCAGGTGGAAGAGTGTAGCATAAACATCAGAAGCTTCACTCAGGACTCTTCTCCCATCACTAAACGTGTCTGGGTCGACATAACTTTCCAGGACATGTCGGTGACACATCCCATCTATGTCACTGACCTGAACACAGAGGAACTGCTTATTGGTCAGGACCTCTTAAACCGACTGGCTGTGCTGATGGACTGCAACCAATGGCGCCTTTGGTCCCAAGTCACCAGCCCGACTCTTCTTGGCCCTGAACCAGGCCACCAAACTTTCAACAGCAGAGTCGATGCCATCCAGTCTAGAGGTCCCCTACCAATACTTGGGTCTCTCCCAAAGTTTGACCCCAGCCAATCCACTTCAAGGCTCCCTGACAGTCAGCATCCGCCGCAGGTGACGAGCCGAGACCCAGTTCAAGCACACCACTCTTTACTCTTGTCACTGAAGGACGTGAGTTCTTCTTTGTATATGAGTACTTCTTTGCACGCCCACCACACCGTGGGGGGTGCACACATGGATGTAACGTCGGTTCCGGAGGCACCTTTGGCGCGCTGGTCCGAGAAATCGGCCACCGACGCCGGCCTGCTTAAAGTTCCGAGCCACCGCTCACTTTCAGCACGGTCACTCCAGACCTTAACCAAGGTCCCTGGTTCATGTGCCTCCTCGACTCGCTGTCCAGATCCCGACCCGGTGATCTGTGACACATCTCTTCTGGAGCTGAACAATTGTTCAGCCAACCTGCAGGTCCACAATCTGACACACGGTCAGATTAAAGTGACCGCATTCCCACCTTTAGAGATGTCAACTGACAGTTCATTTCACAATCTTGAACTGATGGTGCCTCTCACTGACAACCTGCCGTCGTCCCCCACCAGTGACGACACGCATGACACCGCTCTCCTCATTCCCACAACCAAAACCATCACCAGCGCTCACCACGTTAACCTTGACCAGGTTCTCCATGGAACAAAACCGAGCACTGAAGGTGACCTGGTTGTGCACGCTCCGATGACTCAACCAGAGAATACAGACACTTCAGGGAAACAGACCGCGTCTGAACCAGGAGAACCTTATTCAGGTTTCGAGTCAAAGACCGAGCCACACCCTGCTAAAGCTAGCGCTTTACACAGCAGAAACGAGGAGATGCAGTCATTGAGGTCTTCCGCGATTATCACACGATCTTCGCGCGGGTCTCGCACGAAAGGGGGGTCACAGACCCCCACCTGGCGTGCGTCCCCACTGACCTCGAGGCACCGCCATCTTGTGTACACCAGTACATACTCTTTCTAGCTGTATACGCGGTAAAGCGGTGCTGGACCACGAAGGTGGTCCCCGCTAACCAGTAGCAGCTAGTTTCTTCCTTTGGCAACCGCCAGTCCGCCTGGAACCGGTGCCACTTCGGCTACTTAGACCCACCATCGGTGTCTACCATCCTTCTCCACACCATGATGAGTAACATTGCTGCTCACGGCAACCCTCATCTATGTGGATGACTTCCTCATGCGTCACTGCACCTGTGAGAAACATTTAGCCGAGACACGACACGTCCTTTATCAACTTCTGGTAGCGTGAACCAAACTTGCTCTCAGCATAGTTTGGGAGGCCGCACCAAAGCTGAATTCATTGGGCTCATAGGTGGCGCTGATGGGACTGAACCCCAGCAGGGAGAGTTCACGCCAGTCAAAACCTCAGAGCCCGACTAACGTGTCAGAACTTGGGAGCCCCCATCTTGACACAGCCATTCCGGCTGCTGCCCTCCTTCTGAACCAAGCGTTCAGCCATTGGAGCTTCCCATCTGTGGTCGACTCAGACAGGCACACATGCCACACGCAGTGTCATGGTTGCCCTGTACGACATTTTGGTAATGGAGGCCAACCTCCATTCACCATACCACTCCTAGTCATTTTCCCAGGTTGACCGAGTCAACCACAGCACCACCCACATACTCCGGTATGGCAACAGCGGTGGTGCAGATGGAGACGTGAGCCTCCAACGGGTGTTGGTGACCAATCGGTCCACCATACACCACTCCACAGGTTCCACTCCCTCCAAAGAATGACTGGTAGAGAAATGACCTTACACTGCACCTTCTGGACCAGCCAGAAGAGGTCAGTGTTGTCACGGCCTGCATCGCAGAGCCACTCAATCGATTTACTCCCTCGGAGTAAGGTTAACTCCTCCCCTAGCGAGGGGGGAGAACCTCCATTCCAGGAGCAGAACAGATTTTAATCAGTAGGGTTTAGTGCCAGCATGCTCAATCCCCAGCAGGTGCATGTACTAACCCCTGCCACCATCAGAAATCTAACCCTGCCTCCTTAGACAACGTGAGCAGTTACAAAGCTCGAGTTGAACCATTCAGGGAAATATAGTCACTGTAAACTCATATCCAGCTCTGTTAACACCACTTAGCATGCCTTAGACCAGTCAAGTATTGTTTAGGAGAAATAACCCCTGTGTATAGTCAGAAATCTCACACGAGATCGAAGGGAGATTAGCTCCTCCGTTAGCAGCTTCAGTACAGGTAGAACCACCTTACTTAGCTCCACTAACCCGGGTTGAGCAATTTCTCAAGACTAACACCACCACGGTTATACAACCTTCACAGATACATCTGACAGTCTCGGCAGTGCTATTTTAACCTCTGTGAAACCACAGAGCCAAGAGTTGTGATTTCTTCAAAACTTAGCCATTATTAACAGAAATAATGTTTACAGTTTGAAGCCTCTGTAGTGAAAGTTGGGTTTTGGAAGGGAACACACACGTGCACCTCCACACACCACACTTCACTCTCACTCCTCACCGGAGCAGGTGCACCAAAAGCCCAGACGGCTGGTGGCTTTTGGACACTTGCTCACTGGTGCAACCACATCCACAGTTTACAGATCAGACTCTACTCCTTGTATCCGGTACCTCCGCTTTTGTAAACTTGTCCTCGAGCTGCCTACTAACCCATTTCCCTCCTGTTCTTCAACTTTCCTGCCCTTTCCTACCTCTTTCATTTTCACTGGTGATGCACTTGTAAGAAATGAAATGTATGAAGGCTTAGATAGTTAGAACAGGAATAGTAGGTCTGCCCAGACTAGCCTTACCCTGCCCAGACTAGCCTTGCCCTGCTCGGACAATAACCTCCTGTATGAACTGTTGGACAGAAAATGACCTTGTGTTCCACAGGACATTGGGACATTCACAGACTCATCGACGTTTCGGCCCAGGTTTGCTCCAAAGCCTGAGATCCGCATCCCACTCTTCGGACCAAAGGGGGGATGTTGGGGGCCGCTCAACCTCATGGAAGGGGGAGGGGAGACCACGTTTTGAGAACAAAGGACCACATGCCTACAACTGAAAAAGTCTGCCATTGGTCACGTGATCACCCCCTGGACCCCCCCTTCCAAGGTGCAATACTAGAGGCCAACGGCAGGGGGCGCACGAGAGCTCCCCCTCACCAGCTGGAAGGTCCAGGGCGGGCCCTCCGTCAGGATTGGTCCACATGACCCAGAGCCGACCGGTAACACGAAACCACAACAAGAGGTATAAAACACCCCCGCCGGGGTGATTTCTGCCTCTCCAATGTTGAAACCTGCGTAAAGACGGACGCATCCGTTTCGCACGGAGACGAAGTGCCACGTGTGCCCGCTGACCGGGCCGGAGTTCCACACCCGGCCGGACGAGCCGAGAACCACCGTGGAACTACGTCTACTTTTCCCTTTTTCCTTTTTTCTTCTTCACCGGAGTCCGAGTGTGCAGCTGCCAGCGCACCGTCCTCCCGCCTGCAGACCTGAAGCCGCTTCTTCTCCCCCTCCTCAAAATAAGCGCTTGATCCTCCTCGGATCATCCTGTGGACTTTTCCCTGTCCACAGACCATTTGAGCTTGTTTTCCCTGGGACGCCAGAGAGAAAAACAATCTCCAGCCGGGAAATCAACGCACTTTCCCGGCCGCCGCAGCACGTTCACCCTCATCAAACTGAGTAAGGCTTAGAGTCTGGGCAGACAATGAGAATAACGTGACTGTGTAATATTGCTGTGTGTTTATTATTGTGTTGAAGTCAGGGACGCCGATCCCTGTTTCCAACCAATCTGTGTCTGCGCGTTGGATTTACATCCACGCGAACCTCCTCTCTCTCTCTCTCTCTCTCTCGCTCGCTCGCTCGCTCTCTCAACTTGCACAGACCATTCCCAGACTGTGGAGTCCAAGACAGTGTGCAGAGCTGAACATATTCTGTCCACTGCCCTTCTCCCTCCCTCCTTTTCATTTTTCCTCTCCTCCTCATAAACGATCGCGTAAAAGCAGCCGCGCGCTGCTGCACCCGCTTCTGTGACCGTGTGTAGTTCACTGTCCCTGGGATTTCTCAGCCACGAGCCCCCAGGCGCGCTCCGAGCAGGCTCACGAGCCGTGCACGAGCACAGTGACGTCACGCTGTCCAGAAAGAGTGCACTAAGCGCCTCTGGTGGCCGCGTTGGTGATTGCAATCTCTTGAAAGACCGCCACTCGGTGGACAAGTCGAGTCATTGCATCTCCCTCCGTGCGCCGCCGCGCCCCTAGTGGTCGTTCCGGTTACTGCCTCGAACTAGACGCCTGCCGCCATCTAGTGTCCGTTCGAGGTCATTACACCCACACACACTGACCCTCCAACGCCTGCCGCCACCTGGTGGACGTTCGTGGTCATTACACCCCACTCAGGCTTCCACACACTCACTCATACACACTCTCACACACACACACACCCTCTTTCTTTGTACATAGTGTTTGCTGTTTAATAGATTAGATCTTCGTGTTTGATTGTTTATTACTTAATTGTGTTGTTTTAATAAATAATTTATGAATTATTTTTGAATAAATACTTTTTGTTAATAAACGCATTTTAACTGAATTGATCGATTCTTGGTTATCATTGTGTATTTATTGTTGACAATTCACTGGTTTGTAACAGTCTGTGCTCGAATCTCACACCTTCCTTGTTATTTAACATTGTTATATTTACACAGAAATATTAACTTTACTTAAATAACCCTTTTTGACAAACGAGACTGAAATTTGGTATTAGCTATTTCCAGCTTAGCTGGTGGTGCCCCGATTTAATTATTATTTGATAAATAACCAATTTATGCAAATTAAAATTTTTCATTAATAAATTATTTTTGATAATTTATTAACTTTTGAGTAATTACTCAATTACTCTAGGAGTTGCTGATGAGTAACTAACCGTTTACTTCATTAGTAATTCCAATTTTTCCTAAATTACTTTTAGTAATCCATTACTTTCAGTAATCCATTACTTACAGTAATTATTTATGCTAATTACCAACCATAAATCCCAACACCACGTTCAAGCTCAAGCTGGTGCGTTGCACCATAGTAATGTTTTTTCAGTTCAGTGAGGAAAGAGGCAGAGTAACAAAAATGTTACATTAGGTTTGATGGTATAATGAGATTAATTTGTTAATCTGGAGGCTTATGTTCCCAGTTTATTGACTAAATGGCACATTACAGTAAAAACGATTCCTGTTGGACAGCAAAGATGTGGGGGAAAAAATCCACAAAAAAAAAAAAAAAACCCACCTGGTTTATTTTTCATTTTGTCAACACAAGAAGTTCCAAATGGAAATGAATTGGACTCAAAATAAAAGTTTGCTTTCTCACATTTGTAACACTGATAAATATTGACTTTCTGCAGATGGGTGAGATCTGAGGAGTGGAAAGGATGCCCTCTCTGTTTTCACATCAGTACAGCAGGTCTGGGGGGGGGCTGCATTAAAGTGCAGACTGGGGCAGGAGAGGGGCAACTTCCAGACCTTAAAGCACCCCGTAGGGCGTGGGGGGAGGAAGCCCCCATCGCTGTAGCTTATGTTTAGCACTCTTACACTCATGAGTGTTCATGAGTGGCAGCGGCGGTTCACACTGCGAGCAGCGGAGTCATCGGCAAAGAAAAACACTGTTGAACTGAAACCACACGAGACTTGTCGGATGTGAAGGATTCAACGTACTTTAATGCTATTGTTAGAAATGCACTGATACCAGTTGTGGGTATTGGGTCACACGTCGGCAATGAAAGTGAGCATGAGTGAAGTCCGCGGTTTGGAGATTTGAAGACAAAGGTAAATCATGTTCTGATGAAATATAAAGAGGAGAAAGATAGTTGGGAGCAACACCAGCAACTGTATCAGCAGCAGTTGGCCTGATGTCACTCAGTAGTTTAAGTGCCCAGTGGACCCAGTAGCGCCGGGCTACATGCTAAAGAGTTTCAGACACACACCACCGATGCTACATGTCAAACATGGTTGAAGTGACTACGGCCGCATCTATATGAGCCAAAACCATCTTGTTTCTCCCTGAGGGTCTCCCAAAAAAATTCTGTCCACACCTCACTATGAACACGGCTCAACATGAGGCTTCAGGACATTTAGTACACGCCAGGCCTTCAGGGGTGCTGTGACTCACCAAATACACCAAAAATGCAGAAGAAGACAGAGCACATAGAAATTCAGAAGTCATAAACCTCTATATAACTCTCATTCTATAGGTCTATGCTCCTGCTCCTCCTGCTGCCACGGTCAGGAGCTTCAGCTCCACCAGAGCTTGTCGTCCCTGATTGTTGTGGTTATTAGATGAGATTTGCAGACCGCAGTGGGGGAAGAGGATGTTATCCCCCCCCCCCCCCCCCCCCCCCACAGATGATCATTCTAGCTGTCCACACCCCTGGGGGTTTGAACAACATGAGCCAGGGTTTTAGAATTTTCCCACTCTGGGAGCAGTGTTTAAAAAAAAAAAAAGTTTTTGTGCTTTTGTAACAGCCTCATGTGGATGACATTAACTGGCATGGTTGTGTGGACGGTCCATGACACTCTCTTTACCAGCAGCTCGGTGTCCACTCTACAGTAGCATAGCATTGCGAGACACTATGCTAATATACTCTGAGAGGCTGGTGGATGTGACGTAGCATCGACACGGAGGCCGGTGGAGGTCGTTCATGGCAACACATGGCCTTCACATATTGTTTATCTATGAACTATCTATGAATTAGGCTTTGTGCTATTTAATGAGTACTCATATTAGTATTGTTAAGTAACTAAAGGTTAGTACTCATACTTTAAAAAATGGTGTCTGTGCATCTCTGGTAGTAAACATAATAATAATAACAATGCATTGTTATATATAGCGCTTTTCTAGACACTCAAAGATGCTTTACATTGCATTATTCATTTATTCCATACTGGATGGTGATAAACTACATGTGTAGTCACAGCTGCCCCGGGGCAGACTGATGGAAGCGAGGCTGCCAATTTGCGCCATCGGCCCATCCGACCACCACCAACCACTCACTCTCGCACTACATTCACACAGGCAGTTCAGGGTTCAGCGTCTTGCCCAAGGACACTTCGGCATGTGGACAGGCAGAGATGGGATCGAACCTGCAACCTTCCGATTGGGAGACGACCCAACGACCCAGCCAAACATGGTGATTAGCACTGAAGCCTCGCAGCAGAAAGGCTCCTGGTTCCAATTTCTTTTGGAGCCTCACGTTTAGAAAACTAACACGCGTAGCTTCCACAAAAATTCTGATTAACATTTTATTGCACTACTTTCAAAAACGTGTTTTGTTTTTAATCAAACCTGTGGATTTGTTGATAAAATGTTTGACCTAGATTTATTTTAGGTGGAGTATAAAGGTTTTTTTTTTACCATTTGTGACTCTGCATCATCAAAATGTTTGATTAATTTGTCAAATTTAACATTAATTAGGCCGTTAAGCACAAACTAAAGCATGAACGCTGCAAAAAAAGAGTTTGAAGCAGGAAAAGACTGATGAAGCTGCTCGCAGTGTGAAAGCAAACAAACATATCAAAGCACCCAAAAGACAAACTAATTCACTTCATGTTTCAACAAAGCACAGATCAGATTTTAACGGTCAGATCGTCAAACAAACAAACAAACAAAAAAAAAGACGCCGTCTAGTCAGACTTTCATCAAAAACTGAAGAGTTTCCAGACAAAAGGCCTCAAACATGTTGGCACAAAGAAAAATAACCTGTGGAAAAAAACAACTGGAGAGGCTGATAAATATATATAGATAATATAGAACATTTTGTTTAAAGAGTACATTCGTCATCCTTCCACGAGAGGGATCATGTAACTTTGGGCCCGTTTCCACAGCAATGATTTCAAGTGACAATGCTCAAGTTTTGTAGCATTCTGTTCATGACAACGGAGCTCAGAATGCCCGACTTTCTGGAAACAGTCGGGGCGCCTCTCCTTCGAGACAGCGATAATAACTGGTTGTAGCAACTAGTTGCTCTGCACATGCTCAGTAGCAGAAAAACGCGCGTTTTGACTTGAAACGTTGTCGATTAAATGACACAGTGTGGTGCTGGTGAAGGTCGGGGAGCGGGAAGAAGCTTCAGAGAGGAAAACTATTTTTACCGTTTGGACATCTAATGCAAAAAACAACCAGATGGGGCAGTAGAGAGCTACAAGTAGGGCATCAAGAGAGCCTCCAGTGGGGGCAGTAAAGCGACCCTCCCCCTCCTGAACCAGCTCCGGGCACTTGTTGAAATGTTTGAACCAAATGTGTCTGGTGTTTGTGGTCATCCTTCACTGCGCTGCGGTCTCCGTCCTCAGAGCTCCGATCACACTCTGGATGTTCTCCTCAGGAACCTGCACAAGACACACACATTTAAAAAGCCTGCCACGTGGACGTGTTCTACCTGTGACGAGGAAGTGTTGAAACCCTTTTTACCGTTCCAAGTATAAAACACCATCCTTTTACTGTAAAACAGAGTCAAAGTGTCCATTTCAATAAAAAAACAATACAAACCTGGATAAATGTAAAAACTGCTGAGCTTCTGTGCTCATTGGTTCCTCAAAATCAACTTCAAGTTGAACTCATTCAACTTATAACACTAAGACACACCCCTTCTGCAATACCTTGAAAGCACGCCCCTTTTAAATACCGCTAAGACACACCCCCTTCTTTAATACCATGAAGACATGCACCTTTTAAATATCAAGACACGCCCCCTCTGTAATACTATGAAGACATATTCTTTTAAATACCACGAAAACACCCCCTTCTTTAATACCATGAAGACATGCACCTTTTAAATATCAAGACACGCCCCCTCTGTAATACTATGAAGACATATTCTTTTAAATACCACTAAAACACCCCTTCTGTAATACCATGAAGACACGCCCCTTCTGTAATACCATGAAGACACGCCCCTTCTGTAATACCATGAAGACACGCCCCTTCCTGTAAAAACATGACAATACACTCCTTTTAAATACCACCAAGAGTTGGCCCTTCTTGTAATATCACAGGGACATGCCCTTGTCTTTAATACCACAAGACAAACCCATTTTCCTTCGTATCATCACATCAGATTTTGGAGTTTTTAAAAGGACTATAATTAGTTATTTTTGTTTTTTGTCCCTTGAAATAAACAATGAGTTTTATGTGGGTCAAAGTTCACTTTGACATGAGGAGTTTCTCAGCAGGATTCTTACCAGAGCGTGGTCGAACTTGAAGGTACTAATGTAGTAAGCAGGAATGTCAGCCATGGCCAGAGGTTCGGATATCTGAGCCACGATGCCACACTCATCTGTAACCACAAACACAACACATTCCTCAGTGATCTGATTACTCTTAACGGCTGAGTCATCACGGACATACCTCAATTCAACAATTCCCCTTTGGGTTTTTTTTTTTTAATGAATAATTATGTTAATCACTATACTATTTCCATCTCCTCAGAACTGTGAGTGTTAAAAAGTAATTAGTTTCTTTTTCTTGAAACCAAGACCATTATTTTTTATGGAGTCTTTACCTCCAAACCATTTCTGTGAGGAGCAGAGTGACGCACTCATTTCTGGTCTGAAATTTAGCCTCTTTGTGCAAATTTTAACAGGTTTGAGCACCGAGACAGTTTGAGAAGGGCCCCTTCTTTACAGAGGGAAGTTTATATATATTTATTCATTATATACACTCATTAGTTCAGGACGACGGTGAAACTTCTCCGACTTGTGTCCGGCTCTTCTATCACACAGAAACAATTTCAAGTCAAACGCAACATTTTTGCAGCGTTTTGGGAACGCATTTGAATGTAAAGTGGTTCATTTCCAAATGTCTCCCTCAGAGATTCCAGTGGAAGCGAACGACGTCACCACACATGTAGTGTCACTAAGTAAGCTTAAGCTATGCTAGGTGGCGACATTGTTCACCAGTGCAGCAGGAAACAAGCGGCACAAAGACTGAAAAGTATGTTTACTTTTCAGGAGGAAGAATGACAACAGGGCAACTGGCAATACTTGTAAAGTGGATGTTTGATCAATACAACCTAGGGCTGGGCAAAAAAAATTGATTTCATTGATTTATCGAAAACCAGATTCTGTGTCCAGAGATCGGGTCGTCGAGTCCCCTGCCGTCGACTGCCACCCAATCCACACTGCACCCGACCCCTACGGCAGCCTCTGTGGATGGTGGGCACACAGGAGGAGCCGGGGGCCGGAGGGGGTCCGGTTTGGGGACCACAGAATCTCATCTCTGCTATTTGCGGATGATGTGGTTCTGTTGGCCCCATCAAGCCTGGATCTCCAGCGTGCACTGACACGGTTCTCAGCCGAGTGTGAAGCAGCTGGGATGAAGATCAGCACCTCTAAATCC
This sequence comes from Blennius ocellaris, assembly GCF_963422515.1. Lineage (NCBI taxonomy): Eukaryota > Metazoa > Chordata > Actinopteri > Blenniiformes > Blenniidae > Blennius > Blennius ocellaris. Next base: position 1,995,721 of record NC_137663.1, on the reverse strand, counting down.
GAGGCCATGGTTCTCGACCGGAAAAAGGTGGCTTGCCCCCTCCAGGTCGGTGGAGTGCCCTTGTCCCAAGTGGAGGAGTTCAAGTATCTTGGGGTCTTGTTCACGAGTGGGGGAAAGATGGAGTGTGAGATTGACAGGCGGATCGGTGCAGCGTCTGCAGTTATGTGGACGTTGTATCGGTCCGTCGTGGTGAAGAAGGAGCTGAGCCAAAAAGCGAAGCTCTCGATTTACCGGTCGATCTTCGTTCCTACCCTCACCTATGGTCATGAACTATGGGTCTATTGGATACAAGCGGCTGAAATGAGCTTCCTCCGTAGGGTGGCTGGGCGCACCCTTAAAGATAGGGTGAGGAGCTCAGTCACCCTTAGCGATAGGGTGAGGAGCTCAGTCACCCTTAGAGATAGGGGGAGGAGCTCAGTCACCCTTAGAGATAGGGGGAGGAGCTCAGTCACCCTTAGAGATAGGGTGAGGAGCTCAGTCACCCTTAAAGACAGGGTGAGGAGCTCAGTCACCCTTAGAGATAGGGGGAGGAGCTCAGTCACCAGGGAGGAGCTCGGAGTAGAGCCACTGCTCCTCCACTTACAGAGGAACCAGCTTGGCTCGGGCATCTATTTCGGATGCCCCCCGGACGCCTCCCTAGGGAGGTGTTCCGGGCATGTCCCTCCGGTAGGAGGCCTCGGGGGAGACCTTGGACACGCTGGAGGGACTATGTCTCTCGGCTGGCCTGGGAACACCTTGGGGTGCCACCAGAAGAGCTGGAGGAAGTGTCTGGGGTGAGGGAAGTCTGGGCAACTCTGCTCGGACTGCTGTCTCCATGACCCGGCCCCGGAAAAGCTGCAGAAAATGGATGGATGGATGGATTTATCGAATTTGTAGCTAAAAAACATGTTTTATTTTGCACCCACCCCCCTCCACAGTTTTCGTCATTTTTCACATTCTGTTTCGCCATTCCTTGTGGGTTTCTGTGGTTACTGTTGCTCTTTAGCTCAAACCTGAGTAAAAGCTTGAATTTATTGAATGATGGACTTGCATCAATGCACTTTTGACAATATATCTGATGCCTGCAGTTATTTTTAAGGGCACTGAGAATTTTTCTTGACTTGAATTTTTCTTTAAAAAAAATTAAGATTTTTTTTTTTGGTCAAATCACCCAGCATTAAAACTATCAACATGCGGAAACATTCTCACACAGCAACAACAACTTTGAATGAATGTCTCATTTTCGTCGGAGTGAATCTCAGTCCACCATCAACGTTAGCATGTCCTCTGCAGGTTTTATTTCCAAATGAGAATCAATAAAGAACCGGATTGTTAAACAAAATCCAAGAGAGAATCGGAATTGTAAAGATCTTATTATCATCGCTAGTTTAGGGCGTCCATTTACATGCAACAGTGCTTAGGGCCTGAAAATGCAACTTTTTGAAAACCTTCCATCGCCAGGTATATGGGCAAAAACACTTTCTGAAAACACTCTTGCTGATCAGACAGAATCGCTGCTCCTAGTTGTGGTGGGGTGTAAACAGGGCTTGAATGAGACAGGTTTTAACAGGATAGCAACAAAAGCTTTTACACACAATAACAACTGAACAACAATCATCAATAATGGATCATTTATAAAATCGTAGGTACGAAATCCTCTGAAAGTAGGTTTGTATGTGAGAAAAGTGAAAAACAAATGAAAGTCACCGAATCCTAAAGGCTGCCCGCCGATTCGAACCATTTTCCAAAGTTCGCCAGACGCACTGGTGAAGAGGACGTTGTTTGGAAACCTGCAGGAGAAAATATATCAAGAAAAGAGCAATTAACAGGTGAAAGTACTTATTTCTTACCATAAAAAGAATAGACAGGAACTATCTAGTATGACATTTTTAGTGGTTATTTATATTTTACAAATGTGTCTTTTATATTTTTTTGTGTATTTTAAACTTTTTATAGCCACAGAGACGCTGATTCGACACAGAGAGCAGCAGCAGCCTCGTCTTCACTCCAGATAAATCTTAAAAGCTGTGAACACCTAAATCAGTGACACTTTCGTTCTATACAGTAAAATCTCATTTATTGTGTACACACATGAAGCAGGAGCTAAATCACTGGGCTCACGTGCAGCATTCTGCTCCATTCTTTGACATTGTGTCTGTTGGGTTTTATGGTTGGTTATTAGCATTAAAATTACTGTAAGTAATGGATTACTGAAAGTAATGAATCATTGGTAGTAATTTCTGAAAAAATTTAATTATTAATGGCAGTAAACTGTAATTTACTCATTAAAAACTCCTGGAGTAATTGAGCAGTTACTTAAAAGTTAAAAATAATTTATTAATGAAAAATTGTTAATTTGAATAAATTGATTAGTTATCAAATAATAATGAAATTGGGGCACCACCAGCTAAACTGGGAATATCTAATACCAAAACATTAGTCTCTTTTGTAAAAAGGGTTATTTAAGTTAATATTCCTGTGCAAAATATAACAATCTTAAATAAAAGGGAAGGTGTGAGATTCGAGCACAGACTGTTACAAACCAGTGAATTTTCAACAATAAATACACAATAATTACCAGGAATCGATCAATTCTGCTAACAGGCGTTTATTCACAAAAATGCATTAATTCATAACTAATTCAGAAATTATTTCACAATCAAGTAACAAACGTCACCTAACACAGAGATCTAATCTCCTAAACAGCAAACACTATGTACAAAGAGGGTGTGTGTGTGTGTGAGTGGGGGTGTAATGACCACGAGTGTCCACCAGGTGGCGGCGGACCTTGGAGGGTCAGTGTCAGTGGGTGTAATGATCTCGAAAGACACCAGAGGGAGGCAGGCATCTGGTTCGGGGCGATGGCCGGGACGTCCACTGGGGGCGTGCAGTGGGATGCGGAGGGAGAGCGCAATGACTCAATGTGACCACCAGGAGGGCATAAAGAGAGATTGCGATGACCCTCGCAGCCACTGGAGGCGCTCCACTTGCTCTTTCTGGGAGCGCGGCGGTTGCTCAGCGACCAGATAAACAAGACGCTCGTCGTATGCCTGCGCGTGGGACACTCGGAGCAAGTGGTCTCACCGAGGCCGAATCATTACTGTAACGCCGGAGTTTAACTGGATGTTGAGACATACATATGCGTATCATGGCGGTACAAGTTAGCACTTCGGATGCTAAATGTGGCTATATGGAGAGCTTATCTAGATTAGTTCACACGCGGGATAAGCACGCACAGGGTTAATGAAGGGGAGGGAGAGAGGGGGCGGGGGAGAGGGGGAGGGAGAGAGAGAGAGAGAGAGAGAGAGAGAGAGAGAGAGAGAGAGAGAGAGAGAGAGAGGAGGAAAATTCTGGCGAGGCTCGATTCCGAGACTCAGTTCTCCACACAGAGATCCAGTGGGCCGGAAACTCAACTGGAACTGCTGTTCTGAGGTGGAAAACCAGAGTCCCGAACTTGCGATGGTGCGTGTGAATGCGTGTACACAACAGATGCTCATCAGCGGCACATGAAACACAATTGCAGGTGAGCTTCCGCTAATCTTGCAGCGCTGCCCAGACAAAAGCTCTCTTACGGTTCCGTTGCGTTGTGTGGTCCAGCTCACGTCTGGCTCCCAGGATCCACAAAAAAAGAAAAAGGGAAAAAGAAAAAGGATAGTCCAAACAGTGTGTTCTGCTCACCAGTTTGACCAAGTTTGCATTTCGGACACCTGCAGTCAAGTTCGAGTTGCTTGAAGAAGAACATGGATTCCGGGCCCAACATGTCTTAAATAAAACCAGACGACTTTCACTTGGACCAAACACCAAGTTCGTAATTATGTAAATGCAAAAAACAACGCTACAAAATAGGCATAGAGTCTCAAGTAAAACCTCTGATGAAGGGACGCCCAAAAGGGCAAGTGTCCCCTAATGACAGGTGTCCTCTCTTCAGAGGGACCGGTCATTAGGATACATTGTAGGACTAACTGATATTGAACGAACCAAACATCACAGCACGTAACTGAATCAATACAAAGATGTATACAATATAGATACACATGTATATAAGATGTATACAAAATAATGATTAAATAAGATTGAATGTACTTCAGGGACCACATACAGTTTAGTTTCATCCTGAGTGACCAGACTGGTAAAATATTGCTATAATAACCTTTAAATTTACACTTCTAATTTTTCTTTGCTGTGTGTCACAGTGTATGGAATGAAATTGTCTATATTTTTACAAGCTCAAACAGTTTGTACTGAAAATGATTACAATCTCAACATAATGTCGTTTTTAATGAAACTTTCTGGTGCAAAATACAATGAAATGTAAAAAAAACTTGTATTAATCCTCTATAAGAGATTGGAGCCTCTTGGTGGGTTTTGGCCCACTGTCCTTACGTTCTCTGTTGTTGAAGGAAAGTGAAACTTTCCTGACGCATGACGTATAAATTGTCATCCAGTGCACGAGGCCAGTGCACTAGGCTCCACCCCTCTGAGGTCAAACACGCAATCTGTACACCGACTGCTCATGTTCAAGAGCGACTGGACGCTTGTGCGAAGAGATCCTCCGTCTTCCCATCTGAACAATCACAATTTAAAAGCAGAGCCAGAGGCTCAGAACTCCTGAAGTGAAACTACTTGAGGAAAGGTGGAGAATATCGGGCAGCAGAAGTGGAGATATTTTCTGGATTGGTACATTATGTTTTATGGAATATTAAGGAAGTGAACCAGGAGTGGACTATAAATGCAATCATGTATCACCCGCCGCGGCCTTAATATTCTAATAATCCGGTCCAGCCCAAGTATTTTGAGCGTTTCAGTGTCTCTCTGCTTGAAATGTTCCAGGAAAACCTGACCGTTGTCCTCGTCAGGCAGGTTGTCACTCATTAAGGTGTGTTAACAGTTAAATATGTGTCGGCGCACAGCGACATGTCGGCCAGTACAGGGTGTCACTCCTCACAGGTTCTACTGTATATTGAATTCAATGACATGAAATTAAACGTGATTAAATATCGAATAATTGTCTTGTAGTCACTTTATTTCGAATATATCGATACCTTAAACTGTTACATATACAGAGAAAAGTGACATGAGCCATTTATAGTTTCAATTTAGATAAATGTCAGGCTCCTGACACTGAGTGAGAATATAAAATGATTATTATGGAAGCTTGAAGACAAAGGAGGGATAATTATGAATAGCGCTGCAGGTTTCTTTACTCTGTGTGTGTGTGTGTGTGTGTGTGTGTGTGTGTGTGTGTGTGTGTGTGTGTGTGTGTGTGTGTGTGTGTGTGTGTGTGTGTGTGTGTGTGTGTGTGTGTGTGTGTTTTCAGCTCAGCAGATGACCATGACTTCAGGACATCGTGTTCGTCCTCCCGCCCGGCTGTCGCTTAGCAACAAAGAGCCTTTATAACACCCCCCCAACCCCAGGTCCCCTCCTCCACCTCCTCCAGCCCCACCTGCGGGTCATCTGCTCATCCATGACCAGAGAGATGTAGCCCTCAATCAGGGAAAAGGAGAAGAAGCGGATGTGGTTTGAGTCTTCGCCGCTCGCTCCGGACTCTTTCGACCTAGAAGGAGAAGAAATTGAAGTTCACTTGTCATCCGGCCACACAACTTGACCGTTCAAACAAAAATATGAGCATTTTGAAATGTTGGTCGCTTCAGTGCTGTTCAAAGCTACAAACTCTCAGGCCTCGTTTATACGATGTGAAAATGCTAAATTGTCGTAGCGCTGCTCCGAATCACTGATAACACAACTTTCTGGAAACGACAATTTTGTAAAAACGGTCTAACATCGTTTTCAGAGCGTTGACATGTGAACGCGAGCGTTCTCTGCGTTTTCACTTGAAATGTGGAGAATGTGTAATCAGGGCCAAAATCGTACACTTTTCAGACGTGGCAAAGGTTTTCGACAGCATCCTGATGTGTGGAACCGCTGCAGTGTGATTTTTAAAGCTCTGCGTGCATTCCACTGGTGCTCAGTGACGAAAGAAGTGGAGTGCAAGTTTAGGACTCACCCTCCAGAGTAAAACATGACGTCCATGAGCAGTGTGGCGACAGACGGCAGTGTGTCGGGATCCAGGCTCGTCACGCAGAACATGTTGCTTGGACTTGACAGTGGGTGGATGATCGGACGGGGCACTGGCAGGAAAGAAATGTCACACAGACATTACCGTAGTTACAGAATAGAAACAAAGAAGAATGGTTTTCCTTGTTTTATTCATTCACGGTAACAGTTTTACACGCTGAACTTTCCCTGTTTTCTAGTTTTACTTTTTTTTTAAAGTATAAAACGATGGTTTTCACAAAGTGCAGGGAGGAGGGCGGGCTGGGACACTGAAGTAAAAATTATTTATTAATATATAATTTATCTACTACTGTTCTTTTTAATTTGTGTGTGTGTGTATGTATATATATATATATATATATATATATATATATGAGATTTTTGTAAACACGAACATAAATAATCACTGGGGTATAGAATGACTGGTTGTTGAGGTGGAGAAGAGGTAGGAGTAAATAAGCTTAGGTTGTGGCGGCCGTTAGGACTCAGGCCTCTCACCCAGCAGGATTATGGGAAAAGGGGTGTGGTTTGAGTTCTTCCGCGCCCGGATTGTTGCCATACTGTTTAGTTGAGTTTTGGCGGTTGCTGAATAAAGACGAGTTCCTACCTTCAGCTCTGACTCATCCTTCGTCTTTCCACATTGGTGACCCCGTTATGGACATGTTCGAGGAAGCAGAAGACTGTGACGTTGATTCGTCCGCGTCTCCACAGCCTCGGCAGCCGGCAGTTTTCACCGCGGCTTTGAGGCTTCCTGCCTTCTGGCAAAATGACCCGGCTTCGTGGTTTGAGCATGTCGAAGCGCTCTTCTGACTGCGAGGAATCACTGAGGATGAGCAGAGGTACTACTTGATCGTCGCCGCCTTGGACCAGCAGTCCACCAGGCGGGTAATGCAGCTGCTGCGCGCTCCCCCGCGGCTCGGGAAATTCACCGCGCTCAAGTGACTCCTGCTGCGGAGGTAGTGCCTTTCTGCCGCCGAGAGGGCGGATAAACTCTTCTCCCTGCCCGGGTTAGGAGACGGCTCGGCCGTGGACTTGATGGACGACATGCTGTCACTGTTGGGCGAGGACGAGGGTGGATTCCTTTTCCCTCACTTGTTTCTGTGCCAGCTCCCACCGCCAGTGCGCAGCTTTGGCCAACTCCCGCTCCTTGTCCGAGGGCGACTGCCGGGGTTACGCCGAGGAGGCGGATCGAGTTCTGCTGGCGACAAGGAGATTTGCGGTACAACGTGTGAAAGCGGAGACCCCTCAGCTGGTGACGGAGGACGCAGACCCTGTGGTGGTGGCTGGAGTCACCGCTCGGAGACGACGCAGGACCAGCCTGTGCTTTTTCCATCAGCGGTTTGGCGCTAAGGCGCGACGCTGCGTCCCTCCTTGCTCGTTCGAGGCGCCGGGAAACGCCAGCGCCAGCGCTCAGTAGCAGCTGTGGGTGCTGGTGGACGGAGTGAGCTCCTTTTCGTCAAAGACTCGGTGTCAGGGAAGCGTTTTCTGGTGGACTCCGGCTCGCAGCTGAGCCTCCTCCCTCCAGCCGGCACGGATTTGTCGGCCCGGGACACAGGACCTCCGTTGAGCGCGGCCAGCGGTTCCCCCATCTCATCTTTTGGCAGTAGGTCAGCAACTGTATGTTTCCACGGACGCCAGTTGAAGTGGGACTTTGTGATCGCCTCCATTACTGTTCCCATTATCGGTGCTGATTTTCTCTTTGCTCATGATTTGCTGGTTGATGTCGAGAACCGCCGGTTGATCGATGCAGTGTCATTTGCTACCTTTCTGTGTGAGACTGGGGGACCTGGGCCGTTAACCCGCGCTCATTTTTTAGCATCAGAGAATGTGTTTCAGCATTTGTTGGGGGAGTATCCGTCTTTGACCAAGCCTGTATTTTCCACCACGGTGACAAAGCACGGCGTCGAGCATTTCATTGCTAGCACGGGCCCGCCGGTTTTTGCGCGCGCACATCACTTAGACCCGGAGAAGCTAGCTATAGCTAAATAGGAGTTTGCCACTATGGAACGTTTGGGCATCGTGAGGCGTTCTAACAGCCCGTGGGCCTCACCGCTTCACATGGTGCCGAAGGCAGACGGATTATGTCGGCCATGTGGAGATTTTCACCGCCTTAACAATATCACTGTGCACGATCGCTATCCCGTTCCGCATATTCAAGACTTTTCTGTGCATTTGGCACGTGTGTGTTTTCTAAAGTGGACCTGGTGCGCGGTTATCACCAGGTTCCTCTGCGTGCAGATGATGTGCCTAAGACTGCAGTGATTACCCCGTTCGGGCTTTTTGAGTTCCTGCGCATGCCTTTTGGCCTTAAAGGGGCAGCACAGACTTTTCAGAGATTGATGGACTCGGTGCTGCGCGACCTTGCTTTCGTGTTTGTTTACCTGGACGACATCTTGGTGGCTAGTTCTTCAGTTGAGGAGCATTTGTCACACCTAAAGCAAGTTTTTCAGCACCTTGAGGAACACGGCCTTATTGTTAATCCTGCCAAGTGCCAGTTTGGTCTGCCTGTGATTGACTTTTTGGGTCATGGTATTTCAGCTCAGGGTGCCATTCCGTTGCCTTTTAAGGTGCAGGCGGTGACAGATTTCCCTCGTCCGGCCTCTGTTAAGGCCCTGCAGGAGTTTTTGGGCATGATTCATTTCTACAACCGTTTTCTTCCGCGTGCCGCCACCTTCTGCAGCCGCTTTATGGGGCTTTGCGTTTGAAGAAAGGCTCTGATCCAGTTGACTGGACACCAGATCGTGTCCAGGCCTTTGAGAATGCCAAGACTGCTCTTGCTGATGCAGCTCTTTTAGCCCATCCAGCACCTTCAGCACCCATCTCTTTAATGACTGACGTGTCTGATATAGCGGTGGGGGCTGTGGTGGAACAGCAGGTGGATGGAGTTTGCCAGCCTCTTGCATTTTTCAGCCGCAAGTTACGAGATAGCGAACGCAAGTATAGTGTTTTCGACCGTGAGTTGTTGGTGTTATATCTTGCGACTCATCATTTCCGTTTCCTTTTGGAGGGTCGTTCATTCACAGCTTATGTGGATCACAAACCATTGAAATTTGCGATGTCTAAGGTGACGGAGCCGTGGTCTGCTTGACAGCAGCGCCATTTGGCATCCATCTCCGAGTTTACGACCGATATTCGGCATATGGCTGGTAAGGCGAATTGTGTCGCTGATTGTCTGTCTCGTGTGCTTGTGTGTCCGGTGCATCTGGGGGTGGATTTTGCTGCTATGGCTGCTGACCAATCCGATGACTCAGACATTTTGACCCTCCAGTCTGCAAGTACGGGCTTTCGGCTGGAGAATGTGGTTTTGGAGGAAGGTGGTCTGTCTCTCCTCTGCGATGTCTCTACGGGTCGGCCTCGCCTCCGTAGTTCCACTTTCTTGGCGCAACCGCCTTTTCGATTCTATTCATTCCCTTTCTCACCCAGGAGTGCGGGTGTCAGTGAAATTGGTCGGGGCGAAGTTTGTGTGGCCGGGCCTTCGCCGCGATGTTAAAGAGTGGGCAGCTGCGTGTGTCGCGTGTCAGCGTGCTAAGGTCTACCAGCACACTAAGTCACCCCTGGAACCGTTTCCCATTCCGGCGAGACGTTTTGATCACGTGCATGTGGATTTGGTGGGTCCTCTGCCTCCTTCGCAGGGTTTTACACACCTGCTTACAATGGTAGTTCGAACCACCAGGTGGCCAGAGGCGGTTCCTCTGTCCTCCACGACTTCCGCAGATGTGGCGCGCGCGTTCCTTTCTGCTTGGGTCTCGCGTTTTGGTACCCTGTCAGATATTACCTCCGACAGGGGCCCCCAGTTTGTGTCAGAACTTTGGTCTGTGATTAGTGGGTCTCTGGGTGTGCAGGTACATCGTACCACTGCATATCACCTTCAGGCAAATGGCTTGTGTGAGCGTTTTCACCGGTCCCTTAAAGCAGCGCTGTGTGCCGCACTGTCTGATAGTAATTGGGTAGATCGTTTGCCTTGGGTAATGCTGGGGTTGCGTTCAGCTCCTAAGGAGGATCTAAATGTGTCGCCTGCCGAGCTCGTGTTTTGTCAGCTGCTCCGTCTTCCTGGGGAATTTTTGCCTGTGAGTTCTGCGACGCGATCCCGGTCAGACGTCGGTCCATTTTCCTCCAGCGGCTTTTTGGCTCCGGGCCCCATTCACCACTGTTTTCCACGGTCGTTTGTTCCGGCGGAGCTTAATTCGGCCCGTTTCGTTTGAGCCCTTACAACCCCCGTATGATGGCCCCTTTAGGGTCCTGGAGAGGGGTCCTAAGGTTTTTGTGCTGGATATGGGTGGGTGTAGGGAGTGCATTTCATTAGACAGGCTGAAGCCCGCTTTTGTGATGGCTGATGAGGTCATGTGTCCTGCCCAGGTTCCCCGTTGTGGTCATCCTCCTTGGGGGGTCGTCCCCCCCAAGTGCTTTCTCCTCCTCATGGACGCCCTGCTTGCCGAGTTTCGCCTGCGCCTGACTGGTTTCACAGATGTGCCTTCTGGGTGTTCGGGGGGGGGGCTGTGTGGCGGCCGTTAGGACTCAGGCCTCTCACTCAGTAGGATTGTGGGAAAAGGGGCGGGGTTTGAGTTCTCCCGCGACCCGGTTGTTGCCGTACTGTTTCGTTGAGTTTTGGTGGTTGCTGAATAAAGGCGTGCTTCAGCTCTGACTCATCCTTTGTCTTGCCACGAGGTTTCCTTTTGGCATATGTTGGGGCATTATTTATTTATTCATTTATTTTTGCTCAGATTCATTTATTTATGTTGTTGTAGTTTTGAATAATTTAATTTGTGCCCACATGTCCCAAATAAACATTTCAATTGAATTGGATGGATCAAAATCTGATGTGGAGATTTTGTGCTGCCCTTCCACTGTCTGAGTAGAAAAGCAGGATGTAGGTGTGAAAGCTGTTGTGTCTGCCGATCTGTTGGCACCTACCGAGTTTTGGCTTGACAAAACCATTTGTGACTCCCAAATCGTGAGCAGCCACCGCCTCTCCGTTGATAACCTGCAACAGCGTGAATTCGGAAGACAGCGTGTGCATGACCATCGGTAGATCTCGCTCTCGAACCTGCGGACGACGAGGAGGAAATGAGGGAAAGAAGACCATCTGACCACAATCAGAGAGAATCTCACGTGTTTCAAGTTTACGCGGGAACTTTCTGAAGACGCTGTCCCGTCTCCAACTTTGTCATGCAAACGGAAACTCAAAACACTGTCTTTCCTGTGAAAGGCCCGTTTGTTGACAGAATGAGGTCTGTTCAAGATGAGTTCCTGTCAGATCGGACATTTTAAAACAACTTTTCAAAAATAAATGAACTTTGTTCTTAATTTTATCAGTGATGCAGCACGGTGAGGAAAGGGAGGTGTGGTATCTGGAAGTTTTATGTCAGTGGTGAAAACAGAAGATGTGAAGGCTGACGAAGGACAGACGCTGATAAAGGAGGACGTCACCTTCTCCATTTAGCACAAGGGCAATTCACACACCGAGGCCACAAATAGGATGGCTGCTTTTCCCAGATTGGAGAAAATGAACTATTAAAGGGTCATATTATTCAGATTTTCAACATTTTCATTTGGTCTCATTCCAAAAATGTTGAAATGTATTGGAAGTTCATTGCTTTTCCTCCATTTGAATGTTGGATCAAAGGAGCTGCATTCAGAATCGGCTGTGTCTGTGTGAGCTGGACTGGCTCCACCCACCCATGCCCATCTTGGGAAGAGGAGGAATTATTTCTTCTCGTGGCACCATGTGCCAGAGCAGAGCTGCCTGAATGTGGGAGGAGTCAAAGGGAGGGCCTACCTTGATTGGGATTGGCTAAACCCCCAATGACACTATGCAGGGTTTGATTTCTGATTGGATTTCTGAAACAAGCCAGGGAGAGAGAGGACAGACTTTCTTCACTTCTGGGGCGTCATTCCAGGTATGGGGACGATTTGTACTGCTGGTGAACCATTAGAAAGTGAATTTAGCAAAATATGACCCCTTTAAAACAGTGACAGACAAAGAAAGAATGAAACGGCCTGGTGGTTCAAGAAGCAAGGTTGTGTTTGGATTGTGCTTCGTGCTAAAGAGCTTCAGGCTCACACACTAGCAATGCTACATGCCAAACATGAATAAAACCTGACTGATACACTCTTCAACATGATGTAGCGCAGACACAGAGGCTGTTAAAAGTAACATAGCGTCGACGCGGAAGCTGGTAGAGGTGATGTAGCATAAACACGGAAGCTGTTAAAAGTTAGGTAGTGTCGACATGGAGGCTGGTTGAAGCGATGTAGTGCTGACACGGAGGCTGGACGAGGTAATGTAGCATCAACACGGAGGCTGATGGAGGTGACATAGCGTGGACACGGAGGCTGTTAAAAGTGACGTAGTGTCAACATGAAGACTGTTAAAAATGACGTAGTGTCGACATGGAGGCTGGTAGAGGTGACATAGCGTCGACATGGAGGCTGTTAAAAGTTATGTAGCACAGTCACAGAGGCTGGTGGATGTGACGTAGCGTTGACGCGGAGGCTGTTAAAAGTGATGTTGTGATGAGGCTGTTAAAAGTGATGTAGCGGCTAGTTTACGTGACAGCCTCCATGTCGACACTACGTCACTTTTGACAGCCTCCATGTCGACACTACGTCACTTTTGACAGCCTCCATGTCGACACTACGTCACTTTTGACAGCCTCCATGTCGACACTACGTCACTTTTGACAGCCTCCGTGTCGACACTACGTCACTTTTGACAGCCTCTATGAGATTTCATAACAGTTGGAAAATATTTGGATCAGTGTGATTACTGTAAAAAAATATATGTAGCACTAACAAGGGTATTATATGTATCTCCCCACCCAATCTATCTCTCTGTTTTTGCTCTCCTTTCCTCTCCTCTATCCTTTCACCCCAACCAGTCCGCAGAATTCCTCCACCTCTGAGTCTGGTTTCTGTAAAGGTTTCTTCCTGTTAGAGGGAGTTTTTTCTTTCCACAGTCACAAATAAACCTGCTTGCTCATGTGGATGTTGGGCTTTTCTATTTTCACTGTTAAAAGCACCTAGGAATGACTGTGTTGTATATACACATTTTGTAAAGTGATGTAGCACCGACACGGAGGCTGGTGGAAGTGATGTAGCGTTGACACGGAGGCTGTTAAAAGTGATGGAGCACTGACATGGAGGCTGTTAAAAGTGACGTAGCGTCAACATGGAGGCTGTTAAAAGTGACGTAGCGTTGAGACAGAGGCTATTAAAAGTGATGTAGCGTCGACGCGGAGGCTGATGGCGGTGACGTAGTGTCGACATGGAGGCTGTTAAAAGTGACGTAGTGTCGACACGGAGGCTGTCAAAAGTGACGTAGTGTCGACAAGGAGGCTGTTAAAAGTGACGTAGTGTCGACACGGAGGCTGTCAAAAGTGACGTAGTGTCGAAACGGAGGCTGTCAAAAGTGACGTAGCGTCGACGCGGAGGCTGATGGCGGTGACGTAGTGTCGACATGGAGGCTGTTAAAAGTGACGTAGTGTCGACACGGAGGCTGTCAAAAGTGACGTAGTGTCGACATGGAGGCTGTTAAAAGTGACGTAGTGTCGACACGGAGGCTGTCAAAAGTGACGTAGTGTCGACACGGAGGCTGTCAAAAGTGACGTAGTGTCGACACGGAGGCTGTTAAAAGTGACGTAGTGTCGACATGGAGGCTGTCAAAAGTGACGTAGTGTCGACATGGAGGCTGTTAAAAGTGACGTAGTGTCGACACGGAGGCTGTCAAAAGTGACGTAGTGTCGACACGGAGGTAGGTGGAGGTGACGTAGCGTCGACACGGAGGCTGTTAAAAGTAACGTAGTGTCGACATGGAGGCTGTTAAAAGTGACGTAGTGTCGACATGGAGGCTGTTAAAAGTGACGTAGTGTCGACATGGAGGCTGTTAAAAGTGACGTAGTGTCGACATGGAGGCTGTTAAAAGTGACGTAGTGTCGACATGGAGGCTGTTAAAAGTGACGTAGTGTCGACACGGAGGCTGTCAAAAGTGACGTAGTGTCGACACGGAGGCTGTTAAAAGTGACGTAGTGTCGACACGGAGGCTGTCAAAAGTGACGTAGTGTCGACATGGAGGCTGTTAAAAGTGACGTAGTGTCGACACGGAGGCTGTCAAAAGTGACGTAGTGTCGACATGGAGGCTGTTAAAAGTGACGTAGTGTCGACATGGAGGCTGTCAAAAGTGACGTAGTGTCGACATGGAGGCTGTTAAAAGTGACGTAGTGTCGACACGGAGGCTGTCAAAAGTGACGTAGTGTCGACACGGAGGTAGGTGGAGGTGACGTAGCGTCGACACGGAGGCTGTCAAAAGTGACGTAGTGTCGACACGGAGGCTGTCAAAAGTGACGTAGTGTCGACACGGAGGCTGTCAAAAGTGACGTAGTGTCGACACGGAGGCTGTCAAAAGTGACGTAGTGTCGACACGGAGGCTGTCAAAAGTGACGTAGTGTCGACACGGAGGCTGTCAAAAGTGACGTAGTGTCGACACGGAGGCTGTCAAAAGTGACGTAGTGTCGACACGGAGGCTGTCAAAAGTGACGTAGTGTCGACAAGGAGGCTGTTAAAAGTGACGTAGTGTCGACACGGAGGCTGTCAAAAGTGACGTAGTGTCGACACGGAGGCTGTCAAAAGTGACGTAGTGTCGACATGGAGGCTGTCAAAAGTGACGTAGTGTCGACATGGAGGCTGTCAAAAGTGACGTAGTGTCGACATGGAGGCTATTAAAAATGTTGTAGTGTCCACATGGAGGTAGGTGGAGGTGACGTAGCGTCGACACAGAGGCTGTCAAAAGTGACGTAGTGTCGACACGGAGGCTGTCAAAAGTGACGTAGTGTCGACATGGAGGCTGTCAAAAGTGACGTAGTGTCGACATGGAGGCTGTTAAAAGTGACGTAGTGTCGACATGGAGGCTGTCAAAAGTGACGTAGTGTCGACATGGAGGCTGTCAAAAGTGACGTAGTGTCGACATGGAGGCTGTCAAAAGTGACGTAGTGTCGACATGGAGGCTATTAAAAATGTTGTAGTGTCCACATGGAGGTAGGTGGAGGTGACGTAGCGTCGACACAGAGGCTGTCAAAAGTGACGTAGTGTCGACACGGAGGCTGTCAAAAGTGACGTAGTGTCGACATGGAGGCTGTCAAAAGTGACGTAGTGTCGACATGGAGGCTATTAAAAATGTTGTAGTGTCCACATGGAGGTAGGTGGAGGTGACGTAGCGTCGACACAGAGGCTGTCAAAAGTGACGTAGTGTCGACACGGAGGCTGTCAAAAGTGACGTAGTGTCGACACGGAGGCTGTCAAAAGTGACGTAGTGTCGACATGGAGGCTATTAAAAGTGACGTAGTGTCGACATGGAGGCTGTCAAAAGTGACGTAGTGTCGACATGGAGGCTGTTAAAAGTGACGTAGTGTCGACACGGAGGCTGTTAAAAGTGACGTAGTGTCGACACGGAGGCTGTCAAAAGTGACGTAGTGTCGACATGGAGGCTGTTAAAAGTGACGTAGTGTCGACACGGAGGCTGTCAAAAGTGACGTAGTGTCGACACGGAGGCTGTCAAAAGTGACGTAGTGTCGACATGGAGGCTGTTAAAAGTGACGTAGTGTCGACATGGAGGCTGTCAAAAGTGACGTAGTGTCGACATGGAGGCTGTTAAAAGTGACGTAGTGTCGACACGGAGGCTGTCAAAAGTGACGTAGTGTCGACACGGAGGTAGGCGGAGGTGACGTAGCGTCGACACGGAGGCTGTCAAAAGTGACGTAGTGTCGACACGGAGGCTGTCAAAAGTGACGTAGTGTCGACACGGAGGCTGTCAAAAGTGACGTAGTGTCGACACGGAGGCTGTCAAAAGTGACGTAGTGTCGACACGGAGGCTGTCAAAAGTGACGTAGTGTCGACACGGAGGCTGTCAAAAGTGACGTAGTGTCGACACGGAGGCTGTCAAAAGTGACGTAGTGTCGACACGGAGGCTGTCAAAAGTGACGTAGTGTCGACACGGAGGCTGTTAAAAGTGACGTAGTGTCGACATGGAGGCTGTCAAAAGTGACGTAGTGTCGACATGGAGGCTGTCAAAAGTGACGTAGTGTCGACATGGAGGCTGTCAAAAGTGACGTAGTGTCGACACGGATGCTGTCAAAAGTGACGTAGTGTCGACATGGAGGCTGTCAAAAGTGACGTAGTGTCGACATGGAGGCTATTAAAAATGTTGTAGTGTCCACATGGAGGTAGGTGGAGGTGACGTAGCGTCGACACAGAGGCTGTCAAAAGTGACGTAGTGTCGACACGGAGGCTGTCAAAAGTGACGTAGTGTCGACATGGAGGCTGTCAAAAGTGACGTAGTGTCGACATGGAGGCTGTCAAAAGTGACGTAGTGTCGACATGGAGGCTGATGGAGGTGACGTAGCGTCGACACAGAGGCTGTTAAAAGTGATGTAGCGTCGACGTGGAGGCTGATGGAGGTGACGTAGCGTGGACAGGGAGGCTGTTAAGGTGACGTAGTGTCGACACGGAAGCTGATAAAAGTTATGTAGCACAGTCACGGAGGCTAGTGGAGGTGACGTAGCGTTGACGCGGAGGCTGTTAAAAGTGACGTTGCGTTGACGCGGAGGCTGTTAAAAGTGACGTTGCGTTGACGCGGAGGCTGTTAAAAGTGACGTAGCGTTGACGCGGAGGCTGTTAAAAGTGACGTTGCGTTGACGCGGAGGCTGTTAAAAGTGACGTAGCGTTGACGCGGAGGCTGTTAAAAGTGACGTAGCGTTGACGCGGAGGCTGTTAAAAGTGACGTTGCGTTGACGCGGAGGCTGTTAAAAGTGACGTAGCGTTGACGCGGAGGCTGTTAAAAGTGACGTAGCGTTGACGCGGAGGCTGTTAAAAGTGACGTAGCGTTGACGCGGAGGCTGTTAAAAGTGACGTTGCGTTGACGCGGAGGCTGTTAAAAGTGACGTAGCGTTGACGCGGAGGCTGTTAAAAGTGACGTAGCGTTGACGCGGAGGCTGTTAAAAGTGACGTAGCGTTGACGCGGAGGCTGTTAAAAGTGACGTTGCGTTGACGCGGAGGCTGTTAAAAGTGACGTTGCGTTGACGCGGAGGCTGTTAAAAGTGACGTAGCGTTGACGCGGAGGCTGTTAAAAGTGACGTTGCGTTGACGCGGAGGCTGTTAAAAGTGACGTAGCGTTGACGCGGAGGCTGTTAAAAGTGACGTTGCGTTGACGCGGCGGCTGTTAAAAGTGACGTAGCGTTGACGCGGAGGCTGTTAAAAGTGACGTTGCGTTGACGCGGAGGCTGTTAAAAGTGACGTTGCGTTGACGCGGAGGCTGTTAAAAGTGACGTAGCGTTGACGCGGAGGCTGTTAAAAGTGACGTTGCGTTGACGCGGAGGCTGTTAAAAGTGACGTTGCGTTGACGCGGAGGCTGTTAAAAGTGACGTAGCGTTGACGCGGAGGCTGTTAAAAGTGACGTTGCGTTGACGCGGAGGCTGTTAAAAGTGACGTAGCGTTGACGCGGAGGCTGTTAAAAGTGACGTAGCGTTGACGCGGAGGCTGTTAAAAGTGACGTAGCGTTGACGCGGAGGCTGTTAAAAGTGACGTAGCGTTGACGCGGAGGCTGTTAAAAGTGACGTTGCGTTGACGCGGAGGCTGTTAAAAGTGACGTAGCGTTGACGCGGAGGCTGTTAAAAGTGACGTTGCGTTGACGCGGAGGCTGTTAAAAGTGACGTAGCGTTGACGCGGAGGCTGTTAAAAGTGACGTTGCGTTGACGTGGAGGCTGTTAAAAGTGACGTAGCGTTGACGCGGAGGCTGTTAAAAGTGACGTAGCGTTGACGCGGAGGCTGTTAAAAGTGACGTTGTGTTGACGCGGAGGCTGTTAAAAGTGACGTAGCGTTGACGCGGAGGCTGTTAAAAGTGACGTAGCGTTGACGCGGAGGCTGTTAAAAGTGACGTAGCGTTGACGCGGAGGCTGTTAAAAGTGACGTAGCGTTGACGCGGAGGCTGTTAAAAGTGACGTTGCGTTGACGCGGAGGCTGTTAAAAGTGACGTTGCGTTGACCCGGAGGCTGTTAAAAGTGACGTAGCGTTGACGCGGAGGCTGTTAAAAGTGACGTTGCGTTGACGTGGAGGCTGTTAAAAGTGACGTAGCGTTGACGCGGAGGCTGTTAAAAGTGACGTAGCGTTGACGCGGAGGCTGTTAAAAGTGACGTTGTGTTGACGCGGAGGCTGTTAAAAGTGACGTAGCGTTGACGCGGAGGCTGTTAAAAGTGACGTAGCGTTGACGCGGAGGCTGTTAAAAGTGACGTAGCGTTGACGCGGAGGCTGTTAAAAGTGACGTAGCGTTGACGCGGAGGCTGTTAAAAGTGACGTTGCGTTGACGCGGAGGCTGTTAAAAGTGACGTTGCGTTGACCCGGAGGCTGTTAAAAGTGACGTAGCGTTGACGCGGAGGCTGTTAAAAGTGACGTTGTGTTGACGCGGAGGCTGTTAAAAGTGACGTTGCGTTGACGCGGAGGCTGTTAAAAGTGACGTAGCGTTGACGCGGAGGCTGTTAAAAGTGACGTTGCGTTGACCCGGAGGCTGTTAAAAGTGACGTAGCGTTGACACGGAGGCTGTTAAAAGTGACGTAGCGTTGACGCGGAGGCTGTTAAAAGTGACGTAGCGTTGACACGGAGGCTGTTAAAAGTGACGTAGCGTTGACGCGGAGGCTGTTAAAAGTGACGTTGTGTTGACCCGGAGGCTGTTAAAAGTGACGTAGCGTTGACACGGAGGCTGTTAAAAGTGACGTAGCGTTGACCCGGAGGCTGTTAAAAGTGACGTAGCGTTGACACGGAGGCTGTTAAAAGTGACGTAGCGTTGACGCGGAGGCTGTTAAAAGTGACGTAGCGTTGACACGGAGGCTGGTGGAGGAGGTTCACGGCTTCACATATTATAGAATGAATTAAACTTCATGGTGTTTAATAAGTATCATATCAGGAAGTAGCTAAATGTTCCCCGTTTCCTGTTCCTGTTTAAAGCATGTTGTTCTCTGCATGTGTTTGTGTGTGGATTTATTACAAAAGGAGCCACTAGCACCCAGTCCTGCTAACGCCATCGTTTTTAGACGCTGCAAAAATGAAGCGTCTTTATCTGACAATTGTGTAAACCAGGCCTAAGTTGGAGGATCTGAAGTCTGATATAAACAGAAAGTCAGAGGTAACATAAGGCATCGCCCTCATCCATGCAGTTTGTCAGATTTGCTGGTGTGATTCCGGAGACCTTCGGCTCCAGCGTTTGGCTGCAAAGCTTCGTGTAACAGAAAACACACGGTTGTTCGACGGGCGGCCGGCGTGACTGGACAATCAGGGCACTAAATGTTTCTTAATGCGTTTGAAGCACCAGCGATGGGGATTAAGAGAAGGAGCAGCCAGTGTCGAGACAGGAAACAGTACGATACCTGGAATTCCAGCAAGAAGCTGAGCTGCTGATCCCCCTAACGCAACAGATCATCAACATGGACGAATGTTGGTTCTACCCTCTTCTTTCATTTTCATACATACTAGAGCTGGTCAGCAGATCTTGTTTTTCCAATTTAAAAAAATTCTGCCTGAGGTCAGTACGAGGGAGGATTTCTTCTTAAATCAAGGGTGTGTGTGTGTGTGTGGGGGGGGGGGGGGGGGGTGTCGCAGGGTTATTGCTTTCTGTGCTCGGGCCCTGCGGGTATGAACAGTCGTGCTGCCAGCGGTTACATAATGGACAAATAATACATGAAAAAGCGGAGCTAATCAGCTGTTGGTCTTGAAACACGGGTCAGATTTTACGAGTCTGATCAAACTTGTACAAGTTTTAATTGCGGTTCAGGCTACAAATAACATTTTAAGTACCCATGACAATATTACAAATTAATTACTAATTAATGAGTTTCTTTTGGTACAAACATGGAAAAAAAACAACAACCAATGTTTACAAAAGACACAAATGCATAAAGTGACTCAGAGCATCTTCCTCCACAAACATCCAGATTATACAACTTTCTCATCTAACATCCAGATTATAGAGCATCTTCCTCCTGTAATATCCATATTATAAAGCACAACAGATTAATGAACCAGTTTCTTTGAGGAAGATGAAGTGAGCCTCACCAGGATGAAGTCTGTCTGATATGTGGACAGCATGAACACGGAGATGTTGTGGTCGGCGAGTGGTGCGATGACGGATTTGGCGATCTTGGTGACGCCGATGGGCTGCAAGTTGGAGGCGCTGCCGCCACCCGACACCACATTAAGAGCCAACCACGTGGCGTCAGCGACGCTGATGTACTCCGACTGGGGAAGTTCTGCAGGGGGGGCACACGGGGGTGGGGGGGTATCTCACATCAACTCTGCTTATGTGCCACGTCTTGATTAGCATTCATCAAAACTTCAATGTTGCTTGGAATGTAATTTTTTTTTTTTATAGCACTGTATTAATCCACAGAGGGGAAATTCCTGAATTGACCCATTGGTAGCAACCGCACAAAGCAGCTCTCAGAGGGAGCTGGGGGGCCAAGGGTCTTGCTCAGGGACCCCCAGTGTTTTTTGGGTGGTACTGCGGGAGGAAACCAGCGTACCCGGAGGATACACACACAGGGAGAACATGCAAACGCCACACAGAAAGGCCCCGGGCCATATTTGAAACCACGCCCTTCTTGCTGTGACGGGAGAGTGCTAACCACTGCGGTCGATTTTTGTCCACCCCCCCCAAATAAATCTGTTAATGTACGCGCGCGTGCGTGCAGTTTTCACCATTTTTTCCCCTCTGTAGAGTATTGGAAATACTGATGTGTGGCTTTTCCTCATTTGGGATTAACTTACGACAATGTTTCAAGTCAAAACGCACCATCAGAGAAGATTCACAGTTACATAGCGACATTTTGAACAAAAAATGTCTGTTTCCATCAAAATGGCAGAGGCAAAGAAAATGATGCAGTTACTATGTTTGGCCACAAGTTGGTGCTATTGGCTAATTTTGTCATGAAAACACACACATGCAGCAACACTAGGCTGGGCAATGTGGCCTTTTGTCATTATGTCAATATTCTTAGGCCATATCACGATACATGATAAACATCTTTCTTCATTTTCTAGTGGAGAATTTTTAAATGGTGATATAAATTTGTTGTGCTGCTGCCTTTTATGGCGGCACTGCTGTGGCATATTTTGCACAACACTGTTTGTTCAACGTCTTCGTTCTTGAATCCAAATTACCGCCGTAAGATGGATCCCTACCCTCTTTTGGGGAATTAACTCTTCTTCCATCTTCCGCTCCCCGCGAGCACTCTGCTAAGCTAAGGTGTATGACGTAGCTCTCGCGAGAGGATGTCTGGATGGGCACTTATTTTGTCTGTGGGAGCCTGCTGGCTGCAGCCGGCAATTTAATACCTGCGCCTAAAAGTTACAGTGTGAAAGTTGAATTTTCACAATTAAAATTTTCCATAACGCACAGAAAACAAGCCGCGATACATCCGAGTATATGCGATATATCGATCAGCCCTAATCCACTCTAAACACTAAAAATGGTAGCATTCAATACCGTTGTGCTGGATGTAGTCGCAGCACTTCCTCCGAGACCAAACATTTCCGAAAAATTCGACCTTGGGAGTGGTTTTCAAAAAGTTGCATTTTCAGTTACTCTGAGCACCGTTGTCAAGTAAACAGAATCCTACGACAGAATGAGAACTTTGCGTTTTCACTTGAAATCGTTGTAAATGAGCTTTAAGTCTTACCTTCTATTCGAAATGGGAAAAAACAAAAACCAAAGTTGATCGTGGCACATTTTCCGACCTCTGTTTGCAGAAAGAAAACCATCTTGTTCTGGTGAGTAATGAGCATTAGTAGTGACACTTCCTTATCCATCACAGGTCGTAGTTCCTGGTTTTTGCCTTGCTTCAGACACTACCAGATAAAAGGACTATAAAAAGAGAAAATAGAGGAATACCGTCGAGGATGGAGCTTCAAGCTCATCCCTTCAGTTCTGAATCTTTCCTAAAAGGAGGAAGCAGCAAGTGTTTGCATTTGTCTGTAAACTATTTCCCACTTTAATTTTCCTTCTATTGTTGTTTAAGCTGATGAAGCCCTACCACGGAGCGTCTACAGAGCCGTAGGTTGCAGATTAATGTACCAAACAAACGAACTGTGTGTCGAAGAACCGCTGTGTTTAAACGGTGTAAACAAGTGAAATGGCGTCATTATGTGGAGGAGTGTGTAGCAGGTTTGGGTGGACTTGGCCAGTGAGGCTGCAGGTGAACACAAAGGTGTCAGTTCAGTGGACCGACGCGCTGGGAGGCAGTCGGCAGGACGTGCAGCTGTTGTGCAACAGCCGGCCGGCTGGGAGTCTCCCGGGTTACCAAGGAGGGTCACACCGGGAAACAGCGTAATGACACAAAAACACAGCCAGCTCACATCTTCATGAAACAACAGAGTTCTCCGGGGCCGCCGCAGCGAGGAGCCTACCTTTGAAGCCCTCCTCGTCCACAATGATGGTGTAGTCCTCCGGAGTCTCGGTCAGGCTGAAGAACTTACACCTGAACGGGAGAGAAGGAGGCTTGGTCTTAATCTGACGTCAGTATACATGTTAGGACACACACACACACACACACACACACACACACACACACACACACACACACACACACACACACACACACACAACTGCTGTGAGAGGAAAAAGTAGCTGAATTAACTCTCATTGGACTGTCTCTTATGACCTCTTTGTGTGTGTGTGTGTGTGTGTGTGTGTGTGTGTGGGGGGGGGGGGGGGGTGTGGGGGTAAACATCAGAGCAACACCTCAGTGATAATCACATTGTGCTGAAAGCTGCACTTCATATTTGTGTGGAAAGTGTGAAGAAGCAGAGGGACGAGAACAAAACACTAAGGGGAGCCTGCACCCATTCCACGACACCGTCTCCACCACCATGTTCTACCACCATGTTCTACCACCATGTTCTACCACCATGTTCTACCACCATGTTCTACCACCATGTTCTACCACCATGTTCTACCACCATGTTCTACCACCATGTTCTACCACCATGTTCTACCACCATGTTCTACACCACGTTTCAGGTGAAAATACAGCATTTTTGTCTTTTCCCTTCAGAAGAGTTTCACATTTACATGGCAACATTTCATGTTGGGCCACTAGTTGGCGCCGTTGTTTGCTTTTGGTACCGTTATTTGCTACTACAGTGGTGACAAAGTCTAGTTACAGACTAGTTTTCGACAGGTTACAGACTAGTTTCAGAGACTTGGTTTCGACAGGTTACAGACTAGCTCCAGGGACGAGTTTCCGTCATATTACAGAGTAGGTTTCGAGAGGTTAGAGAGTAGTTTCGGAGACTAGGTTGTGACAGTTTATAGACAGTTATCTCAAAAGTTACAGACTAGGTTTCGACAGGTTACCGAATATGTTTTGACAGGTTAAAGACTAGTTTCAGAGACTAGTTTTGGACAGGTTACAGACTAGTTTTGGACAGGTTGCAGACTAGTTTTGGACAGGTTGCAGACTAGTTTTGGACAGGTTGCAGACTAGTTTTGGACAGGTTACAGACTAGTTTTGGACAGGTTACAGACTAGTTTTGGACAGGTTACAGACTAGTTTTGGACAGGTTGCAGACTAGTTTTGGACAGGTTACAGACTAGTTTTGGACAGGTTACAGACTAGTTTTGGACAGGTTACAGACTAGTTTTGGACAGGTTGCAGACTAGTTTTGGACAGGTTACAGACTAGTTTTGGACAGGTTGCAGACTAGTTTTGGACAGGTTACAGACTAGTTTTGGACAGGTTACAGACTAGTTTTGGACAGGTTACAGACTAGTTTTGGACAGGTTACAGACTAGTTTTGGACAGGTTGCAGACTAGTTTTGGACAGGTTACAGACTAGTTTTGGACAGGTTACAGACTAGTTTTGGACAGGTTGCAGACTAGTTTTGGACAGGTTGCAGACTAGTTTTGGACAGGTTGCAGACTAGTTTTGGACAGGTTGCAGACTAGTTTTGGACAGGTTGCAGACTAGTTTTGGACAGGTTACAGACTAGTTTTGGACAGGTTGCAGACTAGTTTTGGACAGGTTACAGACTAGTTTTGGACAGGTTACAGACTAGTTTTGGACAGGTTACAGACTAGTTTTGGACAGGTTACAGACTAGTTTTGGACAGGTTGCAGACTAGTTTTGGACAGGTTACAGACTAGTTTTGGACAGGTTGCAGACTAGTTTTGGACAGGTTGCAGACTAGTTTTGGACAGGTTGCAGACTAGTTTTGGACAGGTTACAGACTAGTTTTGGACAGGTTGCAGACTAGTTTTGGACAGGTTACAGACTAGTTTTGGACAGGTTGCAGACTAGTTTTGGACAGGTTGCAGACTAGTTTTGGACAGGTTGCAGACTAGTTTTGGACAGGTTGCAGACTAGTTTTGGACAGGTTGCAGACTAGTTTTGGACAGGTTGCAGACTAGTTTTGGACAGGTTGCAGACTAGTTTTGGACAGGTTGCAGACTAGTTTTGGACAGGTTGCAGACTAGTTTTGGACAGGTTACAGACTAGTTTTGGACAGGTTGCAGACTAGTTTTGGACAGGTTGCAGACTAGTTTTGGACAGGTTGCAGACTAGTTTTGGACAGGTTGCAGACTAGTTTTGGACAGGTTACAGACTAGTTTTGGACAGGTTGCAGACTAGTTTTGGACAGGTTGCAGACTAGTTTTGGACAGGTTGCAGACTAGTTTTGGACAGGTTACAGACTAGTTTTGGACAGGTTGCAGACTAGTTTTGGACAGGTTGCAGACTAGTTTTGGACAGGTTGCAGACTAGTTTTGGACAGGTTGCAGACTAGTTTTGGACAGGTTACAGACTAGTTTTGGACAGGTTACAGACTAGTTTTGGACAGGTTACAGACTAGTTTTGGACAGGTTGCAGACTAGTTTTGGACAGGTTACAGACTAGTTTTGGACAGGTTGCAGACTAGTTTTGGACAGGTTACAGACTAGTTTTGGACAGGTTACAGACTAGTTTTGGACAGGTTGCAGACTAGTTTTGGACAGGTTGCAGACTAGTTTTGGACAGGTTACAGACTAGTTTTGGACAGGTTACAGACTAGTTTTGGACAGGTTACAGACTAGTTTTGGACAGGTTACAGATTAGTTTTGGACAGGTTACAGACTAGTTTTGGACAGGTTACAGACTAGTTTTGGACAGGTTACAGACTAGTTTTGGACAGGTTACAGACTAGTTTTGGACAGGTTGCAGACTAGTTTTGGACAGGTTACAGACTAGTTTTGGACAGGTGACAGACTAGGTTCAGAATCTAATTTTTGACAGGTGACAGACTAGTTTTTCGTGGTCATTTCCACTCAATGTGCAGATAAACATACCGGGCTATTGCCTTTAAACAGGAGTACTTGCACAGGAACTGAAATCCACCTGTATCGCTGCACTTTAACTCCACCTGTGACCTTTGATTCTTCATCCTGCATCAAGAGTAAAAGTAAGAATTCCTTCAACTCTCCTGGTGTTTTTGGCCTTAGAAATATTTGTTTTCTTCTTTAAGCATCAATAAAGTCAACAACTCAATCTAACTTTCGTTCATCTCAAACCCGTTCTGGGTCACTGACGTAAACAAGTTGAACTCGTACTTTGCATCTTATATCTGTATTTTCCTGAGTATTTTGACTAACTCTGCAGTTTGATTGTAAAGGACGACATATGTTCACCTCAGCTGGCTTCTACTGCCAGCCGCGTTATGTAACCGCCACACGCTGCGTTTGAATTGTGATTCTTTAAAAGCGCTGCTTGATGCAGGGTTGAACTTTTCCACCACTGTTTGTCTTCCAGCTTGAGGCGGGCTGAGAGGTTTTATTAATCTTCTCTGCCTTGTTTCTCTCAGGATAAACAGTATGAGGTCAGGACCCGGGATGCAGCTGCAGCACGTATGCAGAGAGGGTTTTTCATTCAGGCCTGGAGGCTGTGGCGCTGCAGCGACAGACACCACGCAGAAATAGAATGAGCTGAGGAAGAAAACCACATCTCAGATTCATAGCTGATGAAGAAGAACTCGACTCAACTCGCGCCAACATATGAGCCGGAAACGTTCATGCACAAAGACACAAAACAAGCAGAACAGGGTCTGTGTTTCAGACAGGTTACCAAATAGTTTCAGGCCCCGCCCACAGGACGCCGCCGTTTCATGCAACCAGCGTTTTTGTCCAATTGTCCACACGGAGCCTGGAAACAGTTTTTCTGACAGTTTTTTTGAAAATGTCGCATCGGCTTTCACACGTTTCGCACATCAGCTGAAAACGATGTCATGGCCTCACCTCTCGACCTATGACCCCGCCTCCCACTCCGTGACGTCGCTTCACAACAACATGGCGGACGACCTGCTCTGGGTGGAGCTGCAGAAGCTGCTGATGCTAGCCGCTCTATTAAGGACACGTGATGGATTTCTCAGTTTCTACGTCTTTTCATGCCGTGTTCTTCTCCATTGCTGGTGTATTTCTGTGGTAGCGATACATCACCACCTATATTAGCCTGGCATATGCACTCCATCATGTTGGGTAGTTTTCATGGTGTCACATAGACACAGAAGTTTCCGTGTGGACGGGAAGAACGATGTTGGGGAAAAAGATGGTTTGCGCTGCTGTGGAAGGAGACCACTGCTTCATTTCCACGTGCAAAGATGGAAAGAAGCCGTAAGGCAAAGTGAAACCGGAGCCAAATCTGGTGTGTTTCCTCTGCAGAAAGTACGGTTAAAATGCAGGTGGGGTTGAGAGCTCCACATATATGTGACATTGTAACAGAATTCTCAGCCGAGGCAGCAGATCTGGACCTTATGAATCCTCTGTTATGGTTGTTGTTGTTTACGTCCTCCGCTTTGCATCAGTTGTCTAGTTAACAGGTTTTGGGTTTTTTTGCAGCCACAGAGCTGCAGCTGCAACTTCCGTGTTGGTTCAGAGAACGAACACCGGCCGGCCCCAATGAGGTGATGTCCCCCCGGTGAGGAGACACTCCGACAGCACAAAACCGGTCGGCGCCAGTTCACAACTTACGCATTGGGGCCAAGAAAGCTCTACAACGGGGCTCGGAGCAGCTCCAGTGTCCCGGCGCACCGTGTGTGGACGCA
The DNA here is from genome assembly GCF_963422515.1 of Blennius ocellaris. Taxonomy (NCBI): domain Eukaryota; kingdom Metazoa; phylum Chordata; class Actinopteri; order Blenniiformes; family Blenniidae; genus Blennius; species Blennius ocellaris. The sequence continues at coordinate 1,968,585 of NC_137663.1, read as the reverse complement.
GTCCGAGTCTGATTGTCACGTTGCATCATGTTGCGTCTCAAGCCGCTGGCCGGCGCATGGTAACTCCGTGTCCGCACACACCGGCAGGTTCTGGAACTCTGGCGCTGGGTAACCGGAGCACCGGAGCCACCAGTGTGTGTGCGGACACGCGGCAGCCTGCGCAATGAAGCACCGGCTACACGACAAGCCGACTCGGTAGTGAACCAGAGCTGCACCGAGCTGCCCGACGGACGACCACGTCTGCCTCCCAGCTCCGACCCTAGTTTTGTTACGGCCATAGTATCTGCTCACGAGTCCCAGTATCCATCTCTGCCCCATGTCTGCTTTTTCGGGACCAACGTGAAAGTTGTGCTGCAAAAAAAAAAAAAAGTGTGCAAAGCTGAATATGTTAACATCAGAGGATTCATACAGCCGACATATTAAATGTTGAGGGTGTGTATTAAATTGCTGACCAATCAGCAGACGGCTCCTTAAACCCAGACCTGTTCAACTGTCCCGAGTTCTTCAACGGAGGGGTGACGGAAAATCGTCAACCTTTATTTCGGTACCATCAACAATTCTTGCCGTGGAAACCCGAACTGTACCAGACCAAACCATTCCATTCTGGCACTTTTTGTACGCTGGAAACGGGCTTTTGTTGCTGGTGTTGTACCAACTATGTTTCCCCTCCTGATTTTTCATTAGAACATAATTTACAGTGTTCTTTGTCATCATTCTAAATATTAGAGAATCTCCAAAGCAGCGACATGGCTGCTCCTCTCTCTCCCTGCTGCTGACGGATGATCAGTACAGGACCGCTGGTGTCAGCGCCTCCCTCGCTATGAACATCAACAATGTTTGTATGGTCAGAAGACCAAGAGGGATTATTACTGCATTATTAAGTAAACACAGTGAATTGCTACTTTGGTCAAAATGTATTGTTACACAAGTATTTGTACTTTTAGCAGAAGAATAAAATACTATTATTCTGTAAAGACATTGACTTTGAAGAGGTTTTTTTCTTTCGTTTGTATTAAAGTAAAAAATGTGAATACTCAAATCTGCAGAAACATAAATACTTGAGTTAAAAGACTTGGAAAGTACCTATAAAGAAGTACACTAGTTTCACCTTTTCTGATCACCTGATGTCTCCAGACTATCAGTAGTCTTTTTTCTTTTAAAGACAGGCATTAGTACTTTTCCTAGAGTAAGGAATGGGAGTACTTTGTCACGTGCAGAAAAACAAATACTCCAGTAATGTACAGATGCTTGATAGGTATTTATACTTTGCAGATGACCTGATGTCATTTTGCTTTCGCGGGACAAGTTTTGTGGAAAAATAGTAGTATGAGGTGATCTATTTTTACTCGGATACAACACACGCACACGCAGCTGCAGGTTTTGTTTCTGCAGGCCAAAACGGCCCCTCTCGTTCTGGTTCTGCCTGGTCCCCCCCCCCCCAACCCCTCTCCCCTGGGTTCCTGGCCCCAGCCTCCCTCGTTATGTGTCGGTACCTGGTCCGGCAACCCCCCCACGGCTCTGTATCAGTACCTGGTCCGGGGGGCCAGGAAGGCCAGCTTTATGAGTCCGTGCGTGCAAACCTGGATCCCCTGCTTGTCGAAGCTCGCGACTTTCAGGCGGTGCTCGAGAATGTGCAGCTCCATCGTTTCCGCCTTCTCATTGGAGGCGAATAAAACCCGGTTCAGAGCGGCGGCATGGAGGAGCAGAACCCAGCGGGGAGCTGGAGGAGAGACAGCAGCAAGAAAGAAAGAAAGAAAGAAAGAAAGACAGAGGTAAAAAACAAAACAAAAAACCTTACTGCTGTCAGAGACAGAACACTTCCGGTGACACCGCTTCAAAATAATAGCTCAGCAGCACTCCGCTTTTAATTCTTTCGTTTTTCATCATTTTATTTTGAGAAATGTATCATGTTGCCAGAAATTGTGCATCTATATCATATATTATCATGATTTATAAATAATAGTAATAATAAGAAAAAAATAATTAAATAAATTATTTTCCTATAATGATTGTATTTATATTTGAGAAAAGGTAAATGTTAATAAATAACCTCCATAACTAACTGACTAACTATTTAGGTGAGAGTGGGTGCCAATAAAACACCAACAATATTCCTAACCAATAAGAAGCTTCTTTTATTAATGTACAGGTACAGGCTAATTGGGTATCTGTTTGATATTTTGCATAGAAAGTAATCATCAGCACTCACAATCCATGCATAACTTCTACTTTCCATACAAAACAACACACACACTCACACAAAAATAGCTGTGCTGGTAATTAATAATTTTATTATTTTTGACAAGAAATTTAATTTATTTTGCATAGGACACAAATAACGAAATAGTTTGTGATTTGGTTAAAATATTTTGAATTACAGTATCTTTGCAGTTTCTTCATCATTTTATAAGCTTTTCATCTTATACATAGGATGTAATTTGTTTTTTCTACTGCTCCTGTTAAACACACTAAAAATCTATTGTAGTAGATAATGAAACACATTATCTATGAAAAATGAAAATGAAAAAATAAGGTTAACAAAAAAGAAAAGAATTTGTGTGAATGTATTGTCAATATGTTTCCGAAATGTTTGAGCACTGGGTGAAAGAAATCAACTAATACAAAACTCTCCTGCTTCATAGATCATGTTTTTATTTTGACAAAGCCACAGAGACGGAGCCTGGCTTCCTGTCCTCGTGTAGTAGCTTTTCGGGCAGAAAGATAGTGACAGAAAACTGAACTTTTTTAAAACTAACGCAAATGTTTATGAGTCGCTCATCAAAGCGAACCGGGTGTCTGAGTCCTTCGAGTCAGTTGCACATTTCCTCACTGAGCGGTGGCTGCTTTCCAACCTTCATATTAGTTGGACACAAGCAGGCAAAGTATATAAATTAAAGTCTGCATGCAGTGTATAGACTCCATCCAGATACTGTACAGGGTGTCAGTCCACTTTGTGGTTGGGGGGACGGGGGGACTTATACAAGCTTCATGAAGTACTGCTCACTGAACGATCACAAACTGAACTAATTTTGTACTGACCAATTCAAACAAGGTGATCAACCCTTTTGAACACCTCCTGAGTTTACTGGAGCAAGTGAATGAGTTAATGGCCATGATGACTCATGAGTCACCACTCAGTAAAGTGACTCATGGGTTTTGAACCCTTCGTTCATACTCAATCCTCAGGCTCTCTGGTCCTCTCTTCTGTGTTGTTCCACCAGTTGCTCCAGCCTGTTACTGTTTCTTGTCTTATGTTGTTTTTGACCCTTTTTCTGCTTGACCAAGATTCCTGTCCAGCCCTCTTTTGACCTTCAAGATTTGTGACCCTTGCCTGCACGACTACGGATGAGCTTCAGCGTTTTTTTCCACCTCCATTTTTCCCTAATAAAAGAAAATATCTCTCAACCAGCTGTGTCGAGCATTTGAGTCCACACTTCACCTGTGACACTGGGATGTTCACAGTACAATTTAAGTGAAATAAAGTACTCCATAAAGCAACAATACAAAGTAGAAAACAAAGTCTAAACAATTTTATTCTTCAGTCATCTGTGTGGCATTCACAATATCCCTGATGTCTTTTGTCAATGATTTTACAAAATGTCCAAATCTCCAATATTGTAGAAAACAAGTTAAAATGGCTCAAAGTGATTCATTTTCTGACTCGTCCAGAATGACCTTACATGAGACTATACTGCAGACCAGCCTGTTCCTGCTCCTCCATGTCCAGTACTGAAGGACCTGTTCCTGCTCCCCCATGTCCAATACTGAAAGCAGGTCAGTCAGCCAGTAAATGGGTGCATATTGGCCTGTCGCGATAATCAATTAATTGCACAATAATTAAAAATGAGCTCAATAAGTTTTCATTTACCAAAGACACTGGATAATGAGTTAATTTGAGACAACAAATCAAAACGGCACAAGACAACACAACTTATATTGTTTATGAACATTTGATAATGGTTCTCGATAAAGGTTACATGTCACATGGAGCATCATTAATTACAGAGAGCAGTGTTGGGATCTCACCAGACCACAGAAAGTTTGTTCATTTTTAGGTTAGAGACAATCTTCATTTGTCATGAGACGCAGTCATGACATGAATTCTGACCCAGGAATGTGATTGACCATCACACCCAGTGGGGGCGGAGGGCCTTCTGCAGGACCTTCCTCCCCCCCTTTCTGCTCACAAGACTCTTCCCCCATGCAATCAGCCAGTCACTGATTGGTTGAAGCTCTCAGGCTTTGACACATCTGAATTCACACGTTCAACAAAAGGCTTCAGCCAGCCTCCACGCTCTCTGGCAAGACTACTCTCCGAGTAGGTGAGTTGCTAGAAGAGCAGCTCATCCAGCGTTAGCACACAGCTAACACCAGAGGCCTGGGGGCCTCCACTCCTCTCTTGCAAAGCAAACTCCAAGGAGGTGGGTTGATGGAGAGCAGCTCATCCAGCGTTAGCACACAGCTAACACGAGAGGCCGGCAACCAGAGGCCTTCACTCCTCAGCTCTTCTGCTGACCTGACCACGAGGGTCAGACCTTCCCCTGATCCAGAGACCAGCACCCAGAGTCTGCTCTTCAGGGGAACCACCCGGTTCCTCCAGGACGGGACCAGGGACCCTCACAGAACTTCTTTGTGTTCTTCCTGAACAAGCAGGAAAACCATCACAGACCTGAGCGACCAGCTCCTCAGTCTGAACAAAGGGAACAACCAGGATTGATTGATTGATTGATTGATTGTTACTTTATTGTCATTGTACAGGTACAGGTACAGGTACAGGTACAACGAAATTGCATTCACATAGAAAGTTTTGGGGAAAGAAGGACACATCAGGTGAGGAGAGGAGGGAAAAAGGCAGATTAAAGACTGTGTTCTGAGGAGCACAGTCTGTAATTGGGAAAAAAAACCACCTCGGGCACGTTTAGCATCAACACAGACAGGTTACAACATTTCTCGAGACAGCATTTGGGATACATGAAGGGTAGTTCTGCAGTCCGCCACTAGGAGAAGGTTTTTCAGGCGCGACGCCTTCACCAGTGGCCTCTGCTGGTGGTTGGGGGTAGGGGCACAGCGAAGGCGGTGAATGTCCTGGGAAATTCCAGAGGCAAGAATGTCCGGGGAGGGAGGGTGGGAGGAGGGTAGTAAGGGGTGAGGGGGTGGGGGCAGAGCCTTGATTCACACGCGCATCCAGGAGATATGAAGACAAAACACAGCTTTGGCAGCTGTGTGTCTGGGAGCCAAATCTTGATTATCTTTGTTTTCGTTCAGGCGCGTCAGCTTTATCCGTCGACCTTGAGTGTCTCTGGTCTCACACTGCTGCTCCAATTGTGGCAGAATAATGATGATTAGCTTCCCTCCGAGCTCGAATATCCTCCAAGATCGATCCAATTTCACGTAAACGTTCAAGAATCGTGGCCTGCACGCGCTTGAGTTCGTTTAACATCTGAGTCTGAGTGTTCAAAGCTCGGCCCAGTCCTTCATTGGCGATAGGCAGCACTCCCAATGCGGCGGCCCGCGTCTTCTCAACTTTTCGATAGATCAGAAAGCTGCCAGCTCCAATCAGCAGCATACCTGCTATCATGAATCCCAATATGTAGAGGTCCTCCACATCCTCGATGTAAAGAATGGCCAAACACAGGGACCTCCAGGAACCCCAGGAATCCAGCATGTATCCGGCTGCAAACGTCCCATCGGGACATGCAGGCTCTCCTTTGCCCGGTCGTCGTGTCGTAAAAATTTGGTCGATCGCATTGAGAGACCAGCTGATCAATTCCATGGTTCCGGTTAGGTTCGGATGCGTGTCTGAAGATATTCTCTTGATAGATCAGACACAGGACAGTACAGTACAGGACGAAGCTGCAAGCGGGGAGGGCAAGTGGGAGAGGAGAGGAGAAAAAAGCGTCCGCCTTCGCTGAGAGCCGGAAGAAGGAGCTGTAAAGAAGAACTCCTGAAACATCAACTTCATCTTCCTCTCCTCAACCTGCAGAACCAGCAACCACAGTTAGCAGGAGGTGCTAACTACAGGAGAAGACACCAGCTTCCCTCCAGCAGGACAACAACTGAACTCCTTCAAGGAAGTGGTAACAACTGGGCATTACCTGAGATTAGTTAAACCTGATGCTATGATAGAACTGTTTAACTTTATGAAGATGTGTTGATTCTGTTACAATGATCGCGTTCTTTTGATAATGATATTAGGAGCCGTTATCAATGTGTAAACCAACGTTAGCTCTGCCACAGACACAGGGTCTGCATGCTAATCTTTGCTTTACTAACTTGTTAACTCACAATCCTACATATATCACATCAAAGACAACATCACACAGTAACTGAACACCATCTGACGACTCCTGACGTTTTACAAGACAAATCTCATTCACATCAACTCATTCTAGAAATGGTCCCTTAGCAGAGACACACCGAAGCAGATGCTGTGGCTAGCTTCTATTGTTCTATAGCTATCAGCACATGGCCGAGACCCAGGACAGACTTCCTGCTCTCTGCCCATTTGGAATGTAGTTTCTTGTGATCGCCATCTTGTTTTGTAGTTCCATCACAGGTCTCACACACACACTCCCTCCACCTCTCTCTCTCTTTCTCTCTCCACACACACACATGCACCTACACACACCCAGCTGTACATAGGTAGTTAGATTCTGTGTTTTATTTGTTTTCATTGTTAATAAATATAATTTTTGGAATCATACTTGCTGTTTTATTAATGAGCACAAAGGTGAATGAAATGTCGACCTCTTCTGTGTCAAGAACTCCAAAATCCTTCAAGCTTTACTGTCAATTCTGGTAATTGTAATTAATTCAACTATTAATTCAAATTCCTGATGAACTGTTTAGTATATCTTATGAGACTGATAGAACTGAATTGGCTATCATTTCCTGTTACGACAGGTGGAGCTCCGAGGTATCTGATACACATCAGATTAAATTTCAATAACATTATTAATAACTATCTTTGATAATTATTCATCCTTATCGATAGCCAACCAAAACATAAATAGTGATCCATATGAGGTAGTAAATCCCTACAGCAGGGAGTGAACAGGTTTCCACAATGGCATCTTTCATTGTAGCATCGTTCTAATATAAAGGAATATTTTGAATGAAAACAGTGAAAGTGCTTAAAAATGATCATTTTATTGAAAATCACTATGACATGGTACATTTACAAAGTTTTGAGTGTGTTGCAGGCAGTTGGTTGTCGCCATGTTGTTACGTCATAGAGATCAACCACAAAATCAGGCCATGTCTCCTGATGACACGAGGCCGATTGATGCCCTTTTTAACTGTATTTTAGATATCAAGTCATGGATGGCAGCAAATTTCCTCCAGCTCAACCAGGACAAAACAGAGATTTTAGTTGTAGGTCCTGAACACCAGAGAGAGAAACTTTTACCAAAACTGCTAGATTTGAACTCATCTTCATCTGTAAAGAACCTGGGCGTAACTTTTGACTCTGAGCTTAATTTTATCTCACACATCAAAAATGTCACAAAGACTGGTTTTTATCATCTGAAGAATATAGCCAGAGTCCGCCCATTTCTCTCTCAGGCAAACGCGGAGGTGCTAATGCTTTTATCTCTTGTCCAATTGACTATTGTAACGCCCTGCTCTCTGGTCTCCCCAAGAAAACTTTAGCACCACTACAACTCCTACAAAACTCTGCCGCACGAGTGCTGACGAGGACCAGAGGGCGGGCCCACATCACGCCTATTTTAAAATTGCTGCATTGGCTCCCCGTTCGCTTCAGGATCGATTTTAAGGTTCTTTTACTAGTTTTTAAGTGTCTTAATGGTTTTGCACCCTCTTATTTATCCGAACTACTTTTATCATATCAACCCTCGCGGGCCCTGAGGTCCTCCGGCACCGGCCTTTTAATTGTCCCTCAAACGAGGACCAAGACTCACGGGGAGGCTGGTTCAGCTCCTATGGCCCCCGTTTGTGGAACAGCCTGCCGGGGAACCTCAGGGCTGCACAGTCTGTTGAGGTTTTTAAAAAAGGGTTAAAAACTCACCTTTTTAATCAGGCTTTTAACTGATTTTATACATGTATGTGTGTATATAGTTATGTATTTTATCAATGTATTTATCTACTTCTATTTATTTATTTCAGATAATTATCAAATTTTCTTTTTTATCTCCAGTGGTTCCTCTAGGGGGCGCTACACTGGTGGTGGCCGGTTTTGCCGCTGGTGGAGCCGTCCCATGGGTTTCCCTGCCCGGGCACCTGGCTGGTCCCCCACGTATGTGGTGGGATTGGCTTGTCTGCCCGGCTGGGGGGGGGTCTGTGGGGCGGCGCCCCCTGTGGTCGGAAGTTGTGCCGCCCCCAGTGTGGACGGCCCAAATATGTCCCTTTCCTCACCTTAGTCCTCAGTGTCCTGCCATGTCTCCATATCACTCGGCATGTCTTCACCTATGATGTGTGTCTGCATGTGTGCGTGTGTGTTCACCTGCTTTTTATTCATCTATTTTATCTTTGCACTGTTTTTAATTTTTGTGGAAGCACTTTGTGTTGCTTAATGTATAAAAAGTGCTATAGAAATAAAGATTATTATATTATTATTATTATAAAAATGGAATACATGGATCCAAGAGGAACAATGCGGTTTTCGTCCTGGTCGTGGAACACTGGACCAGCTCTATACCCTCCACCAGGTGCTTGAGGGTTCGTGGGAGTTCGCCCAACCAGTCCACATGTGTTTTGTGGATCTGGAGAAGGCGTTCGACCGCGTCCCCCGAGATGTCCTGTGGGGGGTGCTCCGGGAGTACGGAGTCCGGGGTCCCTTGTTGAGGGCTGTTCGGTCCTTGTATTCCCGGAGCAGGAGTCTGGTTCGCATTGCCGGCAGTAAGTCGGACCTGTTCCCTGTGCACGTTGGCCTCCGGCAGGGGTGTCCTTTATCACCGGTTCTGTTCATCATATATATGGACAGAATTTCTAGGCACAGCCGGGGGCCGGAGGGGGTCCGGTTTGGGGACCACAGAATCTCATCTCTGCTATTTGCGGATGATGTGGTTCTGTTGGCCCCATCAAGCCTGGATCTCCAGCGTGCACTGACACGGTTCGCAGCCGAGTGTGAAGCAGCTGGGATGAAGATCAGCACCTCTAAATCCGAGGCCATGGTTCTCGACCGGAAAAAGGTGGCTTGCCCCCTCCAGGTCGTTGGAGTGCCCTTGTCACAGGTGGAGGAGTTCAAGTATCTTGGGGTCTTGTTCACGAGTGGGGGAAAGATGGAGCGTGAGATCGACAGGCGGATCGGTGCAGCGTCTGCAGTTATGCGGACGTTGTATCGGTCCGTCGTGGTGAAGAAGGAGCTGAGCCAAAAAGCAAAGCTCTCGATTTACCGGTCGATCTTCGTTCCTACCCTCACCTATGGTCATGAACTATGGGTCATGACCGAAAGAACGAGATCCCGGATACAAGCGGCTGAAATGAGCTTCCTCCGTAGGGTGGCTGGGCGCACCCTTAGAGATAGGGTGAGGAGCTCAGTCACCAGGGAGGAGCTCGGAGTAGAGCCGCTGCTCCTCCACATCGAGAGGAGCCAGCTGAGGTGGCTCTGGCATCTATTTCGGATGCCCCCCGGACGCCTCCCGAGGGAGGTGTTCCGGGCATGTCCCTCCGGTAGGAGGCCTCGGGGCAGACCCAGGACACGCTGGAGGGACTATGTCTCTCTATGGCCTGGGAACGCCTTGGGGTGCCACCGGAGGAGCTGGAGGAAGTGTCTGGGGCGAGGGAAGTCTGGGCAACTCTGCTCAGACTGCTGCAACCGCGACCCGGCCCCGGATAAAGCGGTAGCCAATGGATGGATGGATGGATGGAATACATGGCAAAGACTAACACATAACATAAAAAAATGTAAATAAAAGAGAAAATTAAAAGCAGCCACTTTTATTAATTGCTACTGGATTAATATTACTCCTGCATTTGATATGTGTTAATTTCTTTACTACAACTGATTAAGGTTGAGCTATTTTGAACAACTTTAGATACTAATATAAACTCCAGTAATGCATCATGCTACTTTACATTATATGTTGATACTTTGGCCGTCCTGTGAGAACCACGCTTCTCTAAAATGTTCACAAGCTGAGAAAAACACGTTTTCTACTTCATTGTAATGCATTCATATTCTCTATTATTGTAGACACCGGTCCATATATATATATATATCCATCCATCCATTGTCTACCGCTTTATCCGGGGCCGGGTCGCGGAGGCAGCAGTCCGAGCAGAGTGGCCCAGACTTCCCTCACCCCAGACACTTCCTCCAGCTCCTCCGGTGGCACCCCAAGGCGTTCCCAGGCCATAGAGAGACATAGTCCCTCCAGCGTGTCCTGGGTCTGCCCCGAGGCCTCCTACCGGAGGGACATGCCTGGAACACCTCCCCAGGGAGGCGTCCGGGGTGCATCCGAAATAGATGCCCGAGCCACCTCAGCTGGCTCCTCTCGATGTGGAGGAGCAGCGGCTCTACTCCGAGCTCCTCCCTGGTGACTGAGCTCCTCACCCTATCTCTAAGGGTGACTGAGCTCCTCACCCTATCTCTAAGGGTACGCCCAGCCACCCTACGGAGGAAGCTCATTTCAGCCGCTTGTATCCGGGATCTCGTTCTTTCGGTCATGACCCATAGTTCATGACCATAGGTGAGGGTAGGAACGAAGATCGACCGGTAAATCGAGAGCTTCGCTTTTTGGCTCAGCTCCTTCTTCACCACGACGGACCGATACAACGTCCGCATAACTGCAGACGCTGCACCGATCCGCCTGTCGATCTCACGCTCCATCTTTCCCCCACTCGTGAACAAGACCCCAAGATACTTGAACTCCTCCACCTGGGACAAGGGCACTCCACTGACCTGGAGGGGGCAAGCCACCTTTTTCCGGTCGAGAACCATGGCCTCGGATTTAGAGGTGCTGATCCTCATCCCAGCTGCTTCACACTCGGCTGAGAACCGTGTCAGTGCACGCTGGAGATCCAGGCTTGATGAAGCCAACAGGACCACATCATCTGCAAATAGCAGAGATGAGATCCTGTGGTCCCCAAACTGGACCCCCTCTGGCCCCCGGTTGTGCCTAGAAATTCTGTCCATATAGGTGATGAACAGAATCGGTGATAAAGGCATGTTGGCCCCCTGCCGGAGGCCAACGTGCACAGGGAACAGGTCCGACTTACTGCCGGCAATGCGAACCAAACTCCTGCTCCAGGAATACAAAGACCGAACAGCCCTCAACAAGGGACCCCGGACTCCATACTCCCGGAGCACCCCCCACAGGACATCTCGGGGGACGCGGTCGAACGCCTTCTCCAGATGCACAAAACACATGTGGACTGGTTGGGCGAACTCCCACGAACCCTCAAGCACCTGGTGGAGGGTATAGAGCTGGTCCAGTGTTCCACGACCAGGACGAAAACCGCATTGTTCCTCTTGAATCCGAGGTTCGACTAACGGCCGGACCCTCCTCTCCAGTACCCTGGAATAGACTTTCCCGGGGAGGCTGAGGAGTGTGATCCCTCTGTAGTTGGAACACACCCTCCGATCCCCCTTTTTGAAGAGAGGGACCACCACCCCGGTCTGCCAGCCCAGAGCTACTGTCCCCGCCCGCCACGCGATGTTGCAGAGACGAGTCAGCCACGACAGTCCCTGCACATCCAGAGACTTAAAGGTATAGTAGAGGATTTTCTTCTTCCGGGTGGATCATCAAAATAACTGGTCCTCCCAATTGTCAATCATTCTGGTGATATATGACGTAAGCCCGTCGTACGTGCTCGTCCCTGCGTGCAGCTCACTCCACACGGTTCTCATCATGCCGGTGGCCGACCCGACGCATCATTCTCGGACATTTTTACACAGTTTCACCCCCTCTGGTGCAAATCTTCTTGTAAAGTGAGCTTATGTGAGCGATGCCGACTTGTGACTTGTAAACAGAGCGTGCACGAGGAGAACTGGGCTCGTGCACGTCTCTCGCACGCGTTTTAGTAGGCGTTCCGTCCCGGGAGCAGGTACAGCGTTGCGCATTTTTTTCAAACGGTGGAGAGGGCGGTTCTTTCCTAAAATTCCTGAAAATCCTCCTGTATACCTTTAAGGAACTCTGGGCGAATCTCATCCACTCCCGATGCCTTGCCACCGAGGAGCTTCACACAGACTCTGGCTTTTGGGACATGGAATGATATATATATATATATATATATATATATATATGTACTGTTCCACCCAGTGTGACTCCTGTCCTATACTGGGATTCACAGCCAGCTAAACTCTTCCTCGTACCGCATCCTCCAAGAAACAGGCCAGTGTTGAAGTTGAACGGATTTAATACAAAGAAGTGTGAAACTGAAATGCACATACATAAACACAGGAATACCTTTGTCAACAACAGCACAGATTGCTTCTAATGTATCACATATATTAGAAAGTAAACTACCTTAATGAATAAGCTGGAGGCCTCAAGCCATCATTACACTACAATTTACCAGGAGAACGACAGTCACAACACTGCAAACATGCAACAACTGGAAATAAACACTCAAACAACATTGTTTACTTACTTATTTTGCCACTCAAAGGGTTAGAAACAACTTGTAGGATGTAGAAAGGTGATTAGCATTAAAGCTATGGAAGCTGGGAGAATGTGCCTATCTGCTCAACTGCTGAGTAACAGAGTGTAACTGAAATGATTCTGCCCCCTAGAGGTCTGGCGGAATAATCAAATAAATGAACAGTTACAACACACTTCCCGCCTGGCATTATTTTAAAAATGCCACAATAACTTATTTACAGAACATATTAACAACTAATCTCTTGCACCCGGAGACAACAGAAGGATACACTGAGAAATTGGTCTTGAGAAAGTCTGAGAGCTCTTGTGACGAGTAACCTTGACCTCCACCTTTCTGACAAGTCCATCTTTGCTCGGGAGAACCTTTGCTATGACTCCGGTCGGCCATGCATTTCTTTTCAGTTGTTTGTCCTTTAAAAGAACAATGTCCCCTTCCTTCAGGTTTGGCCTGGTTAACTGCCATTTTTGACAACTTTGTAGCGTATTGAGGTATTCTTTTTTTTTTTTTACTTTTTTTTTTTTAATTTTAACAACACAAACAGAACAGAACATTCCCTGACACAAGATTCATCTGACAATGTATCAAAAGAAACACGATGCACATGAGCAGAACCAATATATACAAAATATGAACATTCAACAACCCCTTTTCAGAGTACCGTCTGCAAAAAGATGAAATAAACTAACGGGAAAGTAAATAAAATAAAATAAAATAAATCATATTCCCAAATAGTATTTCACCAAATGCCACCTTTGGTCAAACAAGTCAGTTTTCAGTTGTAAAGATGCAGTCATTCTTTCCATTATAAACACTTGTATTATCCTTTGCTTCCATTCTGAGACCGATGGTGGGTTCACTTGCTTCCAATTTGCTGTTATTGCCTTTTTGGCAACCAATAACAGAATATGCAGAATATACTTTGTGTCTGTATCAAAGTCACTTGGTATGATGCCAAGTAGACACAACATGACGTTTAAAGGCATTATTATTTTTATAATTATCCCAATCTCGTCCCTAATCCCCTGCCAGAACCCCAGAATGACTGGACAATCCCAGAAGATATGTGTGTGGTTCCCTATCATTCCACATTGTCTCCAGCATACTGCAGATGTGGGGTCTTTAACAAATTTAGAAATTATAAAGGGCGTGTGAAAATACCGAATTTTTATCTTCCAATCAAATTCCTTCCACTGTTGACTATTTATGCCTCTGTGGCTTCCCTCACACAGCTCGTCCCATTGGTCATCACTGATTATGGAATTGGATTCTCGCTCCCACTTTTCTTTAATATTATAAGTATTTTGACAAGCATCGGACAACAGACATTTATACAGATTGGAAACATGTTTCCGTTGAGGAAAATTATTTTCTGCAATTATAATAAAATACTGTTCTATGTCATTTTGATTTTTGTTAAATCTATCTAGTTCTTTATGGTTCATAATGTAATGTCTGATTTGTAGATATCTATAAAAGTCATTTGCAGGAAGTTCAAACTGTTCTTGAAGCTGAGAGAATGATTTAAGTTGTGTTCCATCAAATAACTGATTAAGAATGACTAGGCTCTTAGCGGCCCATCTCTTAAAGCCATGATCATATGTGGAGGGAGGAAAGTCCATATTGCCTACTGTCCGTCCTTTGTCTCTGTATCTCACCGGACGGAGGAGAGGACAGATCTCCTGCTGAAGGGAAGCAGCGGCGAACAGTAAGTCATAGTCCCACAAACCTTGAGATTGGATTAACACAGTAATTTATTACAAAAGACAGAAACACTGGCCTTCCAGAGAATCGCCTTATACTTAGCCGTTAAAGCAGCTGAGGATAAACGCGCGTCAGGTCAGTCGAAGAGCGGAAACAAGAAGAACGAGCCAGCCAGAGCTTCCGCTAGATAAAACACGCACTCCGCTAAATCCCCTCTTCCCATTGGCCACCGCTAGAAAGAGGCGTAAGCAACGTAATCTCCTATTGGCGGACCTTCACACAGACAGAACAAACTACGCTACCCATGATGCATTTCAGTATTTGTCCACCATCTACAGCTCAATAACAAAACAGTCCGCCGCCGTTTTAACAGTTTGAATAAGTCCATGCGGGAAGCGTCACAGTTCGGAGGTCAAAGAAAACGTCATAACTCTAACACTACTATGGGCATAGCTCTAGAAAAAGATCCAGGGTCCTTGAGCATCTTTTTAACTTCAGCCCAGACCTTTAAAGTATGCTTGGTCCATTCATTAATTACTTTAATTTTATTCATCATTTTAATGTCAATAAAAGGTAGGGTGGATAACTGAATCCCTTTAACTTCACCCTGCTCGATTTGAATCCACTTTCCCTCCTCGTCTCCCCTGATCCACATGAGGACGGCTGCCAATTGTGCTGCCCAATAATAATGTTTTAAATTTGGCAAAGCCAGTCCTCCTTTGTTTTTAGGCAGAAACAATGTTTTAATATTTACTCTGGTTCTCTTTTGTTGCCATATAAATTTAGATATTAATTTATTCATCATAGTGAACAATGAGATTGGAACTCTTATAGGCAAGCATTGGAATAAAAACAGGAGACGAGGACGTAGATTCATTCGCACAGTCTCCACTCTGCCGTATAGGGATAAAGGTAAAACCTCCCAACGGGTCATGTCCCTTTTTATCTGTTTGATCAGTTGGTTATAGTTTGCTTCATACAGTTGTGTAGGTTGAGGAGTGAGAGTAATACCAAGGTATCTAAACCCTTGTTTCGACCAACGAAAGGTCACTTTTTCATTCAGTTGAGTCGGCCATATTCCTGCTGCCATCATTGCTTCCCATTTAGTTTGATTAATTCTGTATCCAGAAATATCTCCATATTCTCCTAAACATTGCATGAGCCTGGGAATCGACGTGAGAGAGTGTTTTAGGAAAATCAAAATATCATCCGCAAAGAGGGAAATTTTGTGTATTGTGCCAGCCCCATCTTCAACACCCTGGATCTGATTATCCTGACGTATGGCCTCCGCCAGGGGCTCCATACTGAGGGCCAACACAATCGGAGATAAAGAATCGCCTTGGTGAACTCCTCTTTCAATGTTAAAATAATTTGAACAATGCCCATTAACTCTAACTCTCGATCTGGGATTTTTGTATAACAATCTAAACCAACTAATGAATGTTTCACCAAAGCCCATTTCAACCAGTGTTCGTTCTAAAAATGTCCAACTCACACGATCGAATGCTTTCTCGGCATCTAAGCCAAGAAGCATCGATGGGTCTCCATTTTTTGTCATTAATGATTGCAAGTTTAAAGCCCTTCTTACATTATTTGTTCCATGACGGTCTGAGATGAACCCTGTCTGGTCAGGTTTTACCAGTTTTTTTATATATTTTTGTAATCGTGTTGCTAATATAGATGTTAATATTTTATAGTCCACACAGAGGAGACTGATAGGACGGTAACTTGAACACTGTAGTGGATCTTTCCCTTCCTTATGTAGGACTGTGATGATGGCCTCAGACCAAGTGTCTGGGGGGTTTCCTGAATTTAGAACGCAATTATACAGCTTGCAAAGTACTGGAGTGAGTTCATTGACAAATGTTTTGTAGTATTCACTTGAAAGCCCATCAGTCCCGGGCGACTTGTTGTGTTTTAATTTGCCAATTGTTTTCCTAACTTCATCTTCTCCTATAGGATCTGTTAATCTAGAAGATTCCTCTGAACTCAATTTTTCCATATTCAAATGTTTAAAAAACGTTTGCATTTTCTCTTCCTGTAATTCCTGAGCTTGACTCTTGTATAGTTCTTGATAAAATTCAGCAAAGCTATTAGATATATTTTTCGGGCTTGTATCGATGGCATTAGTAAGAGGTTGTTTAATTTTTGGTACTATTCGACTTGCCTGTTCCTTTCGTAATTGAAATGCTAATAATCTGCTAGCCTTGTTTCCAAATTCGTAGTATTTACGATCAATGAATCTAAGGGCTCCTTCTGCCTTATATGTCAGCAGCTCATTTAGTTTAGTTCTATTTACTTTAAGTTTTTCTAAAATGTCTTGTTTTCCCTGTTGTTTGTGTTCAAATTCCAATCTGTTGATTTCAGTTTCTATTTCACTTTGTTGTTGCATTCTTTTTTTCTTCAGTTTAGATCCTATAGATATAATTTTCCCCCGAATTGTGGCCTTTGGCGCATCCCATAGAACTGACGGAGAAACCATTCCGTTATCATTAAAGACAAAATACTCATCTATAGCTGTTCTTATTTCCTCCCTCATGTTCGTGTCAGCCAACAAGGAGCCGTTTAGCCTCCAATATCTAAAAGAAGGTTCTAATCCCAGATCAAGAGTTGTAACCACAGGGCCATGGTCCGAAATCGTTATAGATTCAATTACACAGTCTATGACTCTATGAATATCTTTTGTTGAGATTAAAACATGGTCTAACCTAGAGTAGCTACCATGTACATGAATGTAAAATCTCTCATATTTGGGTGAAGATGACGCCAGGTGTCGGTTAATCCCAACTCCCCAATCATGTTTACTACACTCTTAGACATTCTGGCCTGTGGCGTGGACTTTATAGGTATTTTATCCAATTTGTTGTTAATTACACAATTAAAGTCTCCAGCCACAAGCATAATACCTTCCCCGTTGTCTGCAATAAGATTTGCAATTTTTTTAAAGAATTGTGGACAGTCCTCATTGGGGGCAAATATATTTACAATGGTCACCTTTAGTCCAGCAATAGTACCCACTACCATAATATATCACCCCTCTGCGTCCTGCAAACATTTTTCACAGCTAAAGTAAACAGATTTATGAAACAAAATAGCCACACCTCTTTTCTTTTTGTTACCATATGAACTAAAATAGACCTGATCCACCCACTCCCTTTTCAACGTAAGATGTTCCTTTTCTGTGAGATGAGTCTCCTGGAGTAGGGCTATGTTACATTTGAACTTTTTTAGTTGACCCAGGATTTTTTTTCTTTTGATGGGGTTGTTAATTCCTTTAATGTTATATGTTACTAAGTTTAGTGAAGTCATCATTAACGAAACATTTAAAATTATCCTCTCTCATATGCAAAATAACAACAAAATAAAATACTTGTGAATACAAACGGAATTGAAACATTTGAGTCAGGGAGAACACAGGAACAACACTTAAAACAAAAAACAGAACTTCCACTTGCTCAGTCAGCCATAGTATCTTAACTACAACCATGTCTGACCCCTGGTGACAATAGGACAGAGAGTGGTGACTTAAACTCTCTGTGAGATGAAGCACAAAATGTGCAAAAGTAACCAATAATACACCTACTGGTAAATGTAAAAAAGGTCTCAGTGAGTATAAATTACTCATAAACAAATAATCGACAGAGAGAGCTACTAAATTGATAAATTGTTGGACTTATCTGGTGGCATGGGAGGACCTATGTTAGGTCTTCCTCCGAACACTAGGGGGGGCCCTTTTTTGTTTGTAGAAGGTCATCCCCCACTCCCACCAATGGGGAGACTGGGCCGGTGTTGTGAACGGCCCTTGTTTGTTGTGGAGTTCAGGTTTTGTGTTTGCCCTTTTTGTGTTCCTGGGGCTGTGTTTTTTGATATTGTTGATAATGTTACAGTTGAGGGGCTGATGATCATTTCAAGGGATTCAAATGATGCAACATAGAGATATAAAGGTGGTGTCATTAAATGTTAATGGGTTGAAGAATGTCAAAAAAAGAGATAAAACTCTAACCAAGCTCAGAAAGGAAAAGATGCAGGTCATTTTCCTTCAGGAGACGCATTTGTCACGGGAGGAGCATGCCAAGTTAAAAAAGTTAGGCTATAAGAACTCGTTCGCCAGCTCATTTGGAGAAAATCCTAGGAGAGGAGTGGCGATATTGATTTCTAATGCGCTGGGGTTTGAAATGATCAAAGAAATAAATGACAAAGAAGGGAGATATGTCATGGTCAAGGGTACTCTGGAAAACGAACTGGTTACACTGTTTAATGTGTATGCACCCCCAGAATGTGGGAAAACATTCTATAAAACAATATTCGATCTTTTGAACTCTGAAACTGAAGGGACATTGATATGTGGAGGGGATTTTAATGTGCTACTGGACTATAGGTTGGATACGACAAGTGCAAAAGGAAGCAAAAAGAAAATTAGTAGTTATGTAAACATGTTAGTGTCAGAGATGGATATGCTGGATGTATGGAGGGAACTCCACCCACTTGATCAGATTATACCCACTACTCAGTCCCTCATGCATGTACTCCAGGATTGATTATTTTTTATTGAATAAGAGTGATATACACAGAATAAAGGCGTGTCGGATAGGGGTAGCAGATATATCAGATCACAGTGCAGTTTATCTAAAAATTAATTTGAATAATAAGAGGAAAAATACAGTATGGAGACTCAACGAAGGTATTCTAAACAATAAGGGACTGATTACAGAATTGAAGGGAGAAATTAAGAGATACAGAGAAGAAAATGATAATGGAGAAGTAGATCCGACAATTTTATGGGACGCCCTGAAGGCCGTGATGAGAGGGAAGCTGATATCATACACAGCTTTTGCCAAAAAAACCAGATTGGAGACGTATCAAAAGCAAATTGGTAAATTAAAAGAATTGGAACAGCAACATAAACAGTCAAAGGACTCAGATGTATTTACTGAGATTCAGGAAGTAAGGAAAGAAATAGATGATATACTGTTAGAAGAGGTGGAAAGGAAAGCAAGATTTTGTAAACAAACGTACTATGAGGGAGGAGCAAGAGCCACAAAAAACATTGCCAGACGTATAAGGAAACAGCAAGCTTCAACAAACGTACATAAAATAAGGGATCCCGCCACAAATGTAATTATATATAAACCGGAAGAAATAGAGAAGGTTTTTGAGGAATATTATAGTAAACTGTGTTCACGGCGTGCTTCTGTAGGAGGAGAACAGCTGACAGAGTTCTTAGAAGGATTGGATTTGCCATCTATAGGCGCAAAACAAAATAAGATGCTGACTTCAGAAATCACACGAAAAGAAATAGAAGAAGCAATTAGCCGGGCAAAACCGGGGAAATCACCTGGAGCAGATGGATTTGGGGCCTCACTTTATAAAACATTCAAGGGGGAGTTAAGTCAGTATTTATATGACTCATTCAATTGTACCCTCAAGTCAGGTAAGATCCCTCCCTCATGGAAGGAGACCATCATCTCCGTAATACCAAAGGAGGGCAAGGAGAGAGAATGCTGCAGTAACTATAGACCCATATCACTCTTAAATGTGGATTATAAGCTGTACACCTCCATTATAGCCAAAAGACTAGAAACATGTATGCAGGACCTGATCGATGAAGACCAATGTGGGTTTATCAAAGAAAGACAAACGCAAGATAATATCAGAAGGGGTCTGCATATTGTGGATTATGTCCAAAGAAAGGGGGAAAAGGCGATTTTGGTTAGTATTGATGCCGAAAAGGCTTTTGATAGTGTAGATTGGGAATTTTTATATACGGTACTGGCAAAATTTGGATTCAATGAACAATCGGTCAATTGTATTAAATCACTATATCAGCAGCCTAGGGCAAGGGTTAAAATAAATGGCAGCCTGACAAAACAATTCAGATTAGAGAGGGGGACTAGACAGGGATGTAGTCTCTCTCCGACTCTATTTGCATTGTTCATGGAGCCACTGGCCCAGATGATCAGGCAGGAGGGAGTAGAAGGAGTGAAATTAGGAGGGGTAGAACATAAAATGGGATTGTTTGCTGATGATATATTATTTTTCTTAAAACATCCTGACAAAAGTTTTCCGAAAGCAATGGAATTATTGGAATGTTATGGTGGATATTCAGGATTCAAAATTAATGTTAAAAAAACACAGATTTTGACGATAAATTACTCAGCATCGCAAGAACTAAAGGATGTATATAAGCTCAAATGGGATGCTAAAATATTAAAATATCTGGGTGTCAACATTACGAACAGAATAGACAAGCTATATGAAGCAAATTACACAAAAGTGAACCATGATATTAGGAGGGACCTGGACATATGGTCGGCTATTTGTTTGGATTTCAGCTCAAGAATAGAGATAATTAAGATTAACATTCTACCGAGACTTCTGTATCTGTTCCAATCTTTGCCGGTGATAATCCCACAAAAACAGTTCATGGAATGGGATAAGTGGATATCAAGGTTCATATGGGGAGGGAAGAAACCTAGGATTCGTTATAAAACCCTGCAGCTGCCTAAAGAGAAAGGAGGTCTTGCACTGCCAAATCTGAAATAATATTTCTATGCAGCACAAATCCGACCTCTGGTGTTTTGGTGCAACAATGCTTTTGTCGCAAGATGGAAAGATATAGAACTGGGCACTATGGACTCAGAGGTACGGAACTTAATAGCACACAAAGGACTGTTGAGAAAACTGGGTAATAAATTGGATATAATAACTAAAACTACAGTAGAAATTTGGAATGAAGTGGTGGAAAAGTATAAATTGGAGGAGGAGATAAAGACGCTGAGTTGGTTTGCGTTTGACAACAGGTTTAAACCAGGGATGATTGATAGAGGATTTGAGCAATGGGCAAACAGAGGAATCACAGCAATATGGACCATAATGGAACGGGGGAAGCTGGGTTTTGAGAGACTCAGGGAAAAATTTGGACTCAAGGAAAATGAACGCTATCGATATCTACAACTAAAACACTATTTCGAGAAGGAGATCAGGATTGATAAAGATCAAGGAATAGTGGAGATATTCCAGAAAGCTTATGAAGGGAAAAAGTGTAGAGTGATCTCAGCTTTATACCAAAACCTGGTGTCGAAAAGGGACAATTCCTCTCTATATATTAAAGAAAAGTGGGAAAGAGAGCTAAATGAACAAATAACAGAAGAGGAATGGTTTGTTATGTGTAAATCACAGTCCACGGCCACCGGCTCCAGGGTTTGGCGGGAATTTAGTTGGAAAAATATTGTTAGATTTTTCATAACTCCAAAAATAAGGACAAAAGTGGTGTCAGCACAACAACCATGTTGGAGACAGTGTGGACACGTTGATGCAGATCACACACATATATTTTGGTCCTGTCACAAACTACAGGTGTGTTGGGAACAAATATGGCAGAGTTTACAAAAAGTAATCGGATATCAGTTCCCCAAAACATGTAAGATGCTGTATTTGGGAAACATAACTCATAATGTGATACAAAGAGAAGACGTATATCTGTTTAAGATATTACTAACAGCAAGCAAGAAAGTGATTACCAGAATGTGGTACAAAGTGGAGCCGCCGACCCGGGAGCAGTGGTTATGGATTGTTGAGGAAATATTTGTAATGGAGAGACTCACTCACAAACTAAGATTACAGGAGTCTCAATTTGAAGAAAAGTGGGAAAAATGGACTGATTTCAGGAGGACAGAAGAGGACACCGCCACCACTGGACAATAGACTTTGACTGATGAAAGATGGTTGTATATTTGTTTTGCCCTGAACTGTGAAAACTGAAAAATTTCAATAAAAATTAAGTTTAAAAAAAAAAAAAATTACTCATAAACAAAACAAAAACAAAGGTCTGTCACGTATGTACATCAAACATATGTAATTTGTGTGACTGTATGAAAATCTATCTATATTTTCTCCAGTGTCGGTCTTGGTTTTGAGCCGCGCTGGATACAGGCATTTCCCCTGGATGCCCCTCTGCTTCAGCTGTTTGATAATGGCATGCACCTTCGTTCGCTTCTTTTATAGCTCAGGAGAGTAATCTTGATCAAAGAAGATCCTCTTATCTTGAAATATAACTTTACCTTGCTTCCAGGCTTGCTGTAAAACAGCGTCTTTAACCGACGCATTCAGAAATCTCACTATTATGGAGCGGGGAGGAGCTGTGGAATCTGTCGTTCTGGATTGAAGTGAGCGATGCGCTCTCTCGATCTTAATATCCAAGTCCGGTGACAGCGTTAGCACTTTCGACAATAACTCTTTAACAAAGACAGTCACATTTACCCCCTCACACCCCTCTGGAATCTGAAAGATGCGAATATTATTTCTTCTCATCCTGTTCTGTAGGTCGTCGCATGTAGCAGAGTAGCATTTCACGTTTGAGCAAGTATTGAAGCACCCTGTGCTGCGTAGCCCCCGTGTCTTCGGCCTCACTCACTCGGGCCTCTAACTCACCAATTCGCTGCTGATGGTCATTCAGTTGTTCCTTTATGTCGGTAACGGACTTCTCAAGGCGACTGAGACCATGTTTTGTTTCTGCATGTCCTTGTATGTTTTCTTGGCGGAGTTTCTTTATCTCATTCAGCACCGTTAGCTCCTCACTTAGCTCTTCTGCTAGCTCCGTCGCTAGCTCTTCAGTGTTCGGGTTAGCTTTAGCACCCAAGGTGGGGCTAGCCACAGGTTCAGGCGAACCTCGCTCTTTTTCGGCATTTTCTTTCAGAGTCCCATGTTTGCTCTTGTTCCTGGATGGTCTCATTCTTCTTTGCAGCTCGAATTCTAGTTGGAAGGTTTGAACGGCATGTGTTTATCACACTTTTTCTAATTTTATCGGACAAGTCGTGTCTCATCGTGTCTACGATGTTGCTTCCTTCATGACGTCACCGGAAGTCCGCAGTGAGGTATTCTTTCTGCCATCGGGCCCAGAATGTCTCTGCTAGAACTTGAACCCTCTTCCACTGATGTCTGAACATGTCTGCCTTGTTGAAGTCTCCAGGGGGAGGTGCGACTGCACCAACTTTTTGAGTGAGGAGTGTCGACGGGGTTAAGATCAGCAGAGCTTCTGGGTCAGAGGAGACTGGCACCAAAGGTCTTGCATTAATGATAGCTGTAACCTCGTCCATCAATGTTGTCAGTACTTCATGAGTCAGTTTTGAGTGTTCTGCTTGTAAAAGCATTGAGTCAAGAATGCGCCGTGCAATGCCTATCATACGCTCCCATGTACCACCCATGTGAGATGAGTAGGGAGGGTTAAACACCCAGGAACATCTCTGATCAAGTAAGTAGTCCCTCACACTCATTTTACCAGGCTCAGGAGGATCCAGTTTCAGTTCTTTCCAAGCACCAATGAAGTTTGTCCCACAGTCGGACCTCAGCTGCTTAGCAGGGCCTCTGATTGCAAAGAATCGGCGAAGTGCATTGATGAAACTGGAGGAGCTCATGGTTTCAATCACCTCGATGTGAACTGCTCTAGTAGACATGCACGTAAACAGATCTGCCCATCTCTTACTGTTGGCTTGTCCTCCTTTAGTGCGTCTTGCAATGACCTCCCATGGTCCAAACACGTCAAGGCCAACATAAGAAAATGGGGGGTCAGTCTGTAAGCGTTCAGCAGGCAAGACTGCCATGATTTGCTGCTCCACTCTACCTCTGAGCCTCCTGCAAGTCACACATCTGTGAATGATACTGCAGATAGATCCTTTAGGCCCCACTATCCATAACCCATTGGCTCTCACAGCTCCCTCAGTAAAGTGTCTTCCGTGATGCTTTACTGGTTCGTGGTAATGGCGGATGAGAAGAGTAGCAATGTGATGCTTGCCTGGGATCAAAAGTGGATTGACTTCTTCACTTGACAACTTTGACTCTGCAAGACGTCTTCCCACCCGCAGAAGGCCATTGTCATCAATCAATGGGGAAAGCTTGTGAAGGGAACTGCTAGTTGGGAGGCCCTTTTTTGACTTAATACATTTGATTTCTTCTGCATACACTTCATGCTGGACACATCTAATCACTGTGTGTTCTGCTTGAGTCAAGGCTTTACACGTGAGACCTTTCTTGCAGTGGTGCCAGCCCGCACAACTCACATCATCTTCAATTTTGGCGAGATATGACGAAGGTGAGCTAC
Source organism: Blennius ocellaris (assembly GCF_963422515.1). NCBI lineage: Eukaryota > Metazoa > Chordata > Actinopteri > Blenniiformes > Blenniidae > Blennius > Blennius ocellaris. Next base: position 1,944,224 of record NC_137663.1, on the reverse strand, counting down.
TGCTTTAATGAGGGAAGTCCACTTTGAAAAGCGCTCAAAACGTGCTGAGCCCAAATGACCTGCAGACACTGTGGTGGTAAGCACTATTGCATTGGCGCGAATTTCAACATCTGAGTCTGGGTTAATGAGTTCAAATGGGCCTTCCTCAGGAACCGCGTTCTCAGACTGCAGAAGAAATGCTGGACCAGACAGCCATGTTGTATTGGGGAGCACCTCTGCTGTTACAGATCGAGAGCCATGGTCAGCAGGGTTATGCACTGTGGAGACATATTTCCACTGGTCTGGCAGAGAAGATTGCTTAATCCTCTGTACACGATTGTTTACATATATGTGGAATCTTCTGTTGCGATTGTTTATGTATCCGAGCACCACTTTGCTGTCAGTGTAGTATGTCGTCTTGTTCATTTTCAGGTCGAGCTCATCTTTGAGGAGGTCTGACAATTCCACACCGAGCACAGCAGCGCAGAGCTCCAGTCTGGGAATGGTGAGCTCTTGTAATGGAGCCAGCTTGGCCTTGCCCATGATGAAGCCAACTTCATTGTGTCCATCTTTATGTGTAACTTTCAGGTAAGCAACTGCAGCTATTGCTTTGAAGGAGGCATCTGAAAACACACAGAGCTCAATAGCTTTTGCTTGCGAGGTGGAGAAGGAAACATATGTGCGAGGAATGTGAAGCGCCTCAAGGTTCTGGAGAGAACCTTGACATCTTTTCCATTCATCATGCATGTCCTGAAGTAGTGGGCTGTCCCACTCAAGGTTACTGTTGGTCAGCTCTCTGAGAAGAAGTCGTCCTTTGATAGTTACCGGTGCGAGGAATCCTTGAGGATCAAACAAACTGTTCACTACTGAAAGTACCCCACGACGAGTGAAAGGCTTATCGTTCTGTGGAACACGAAAGGTGAATGTATCCGACATGGTACTCCAAGTCACTCCCAAGCTACGCTGGACAGGAAGCTCGGCTATGGAGAGATCCAGGAGTTTGAATTCCTTGGCCCTGTCTTCTGGAGGAAAAGCATTTATCACATCCACACTGTTGGAGGTGATCTTATGAAGACGCAGGTTAGAGAGTGCAAGCATTTTTTGAGCTCTCTGTAAGACATCTATGGCTTCAGACACAGTTGGAAAGGATTTCAGTGCATCGCCAACATAGAAGTCCCGCTCTATGAAGTGCCGTGCATCACCACCATATTCCTCTTCTGCCTCTCTTGCTGCCATTCTCAGGCCGAAGATGGCCACGGCTGGGGAGGGACTGTTTCCAAAGACATGGACTCTCATGTGGTAGTCTACAACATTTCTGCTGAGATCATTATTCTCATACCAGAGAAAGCGAAGAAAGTCTCTGTCTTCTTTCTCAACAACAAAAGAATAAAACATTCATTCTATGTCAGCTGTAACAGCAACAGGTTCCTTCCTAAACCGGAGCAGCACACCCAAAAGGGACTTGTTTAAATCTGGACCAGAAAGCAACACATCATTGAGGGACACTCTTTCAAACTGTGCACTTGAATCGAACACCACTCGAATCTTCCCTGGCTTCTGTGGGTGGTAGACACCAAAGATGGGTAAATACCATCGCTCTCTATCTTCACCACAAGGTGGGGCAAGCTCAGTGTGTTTGTTATCAAGCATTTTCTGCATGAAGTCAACAAAGTGCGCTCTCATTTCTTCTTTTTTGTCAAGTGTGCGTCGAAGGGACATGAGCCGGTTATAGGCGTAAGATCTGTTGTCTGGGAGACGACGCCTGGGACTTCGGACTGGCAGGGGGGCAACCTAGCTGTGAGTTTCATCTTTGAAAACTCCTTCCATCTTCTTCAGAAAGAGTAAATCTTCAACAGATGGGGCAAGCTGGTTGTCTGTACTGGTGTGATGAAACACACTGTCTCCTAAATTGTCTTTAGTGAGCTTTGAGCACAGGTTTTCAGGCTGCAGATGATGGGGAGTAGCTTTTGGGTGAATCAGACTGAATTTCTCTTTGATATTGAAGCGACTGTCACAAGGGGTGAAAAAACTGGGTCGACCATTGTCTAACCCATGTGTTTTTAGAGTGTTCACTTCAGTTGGCTTGTGGGTGCTGCTGAGGCACACGTCGCCGATAATAACCCAGCCCAGGCCAAGCTTCTGTGCGTATGGGTCATTGTGTCCACCATTACACTGTTTCCTCACCTTGTGAGCCCTCAAAAGTTTTCGTCCAATGAGCAGGAGGATGTCAGCATCTGGATCAAGGGGTGGTATCTCAGCAGCTATTGAACTCAGATGTCGGTGGTACTGTGCAGCTTCAGGGGTGGGTATTTCCTCCCGGTTGTCTGGGATAGCTGTCATGACCTCCACCTCTGGCTATGCCTAGTGGCAGCATTTTTTCCCTTCCCCCTCCCTCCTTTCCTTTTTCCTAGGTGGGCGTGTGCTGCATGCTGTGTGAGGTGTGGAGGAGTGCAGTGCTAATTTCCTGAGTGCTCTCACCTGCAGCAGGGTGTGGCTTCACCCACAATACACCTTTTCCTCTATAAAGCTGGCATCAGATGAAGACTCGGCGTTGGACCGTAGAACTACCAACAGTTAGTGGTACCCTGCTCTGCCTTGCCTTGCCTCAGTCTGTGTGCCTCTGTGTTAAGTCTGCCTCTCTTCTGCTGCAGTACTGGACCCCCCCTGCTGCACCAAGCCCCTGCCTGTGATTCCGTTCTTGACCCACTCCAACGGCTTCAGCACAACACCACCTCCCGTGTCCTCCAGCGCCAGCCACGCCATTCCGCATTTGCCGCTTCATTCTGCTCAGTGTGCTCCTTAGTCTCCAGCTGGGTCCTTATAGTTTTGTTGGGTTAAGTACCTGGGTAGTCATTAGTTCTGTCTTGTTAGAGTTTTGCTTTCCTTGGGATTTTGGTTTTGAGTTCTTTGCCTCATCACTTATTAATAAAGTGTTATGAGAGTACTTCTGATTGCCGTGTTTCTGTCCGCACCTGAGTCTATGGGAGTGAACCGTGACAATAGCATTGCATTCAATTAGCGTAGGGAGAGAAAAACTTGTTTTCCCATCTGCAGATGTCACTATGTAGCCAGAAGGTCTTCTCCCCAAAGTCTCTGGTATGCCTGCACATGTCTTCAGGGTGTGTGGTTCTGTTGTGCCTCGAATATCAAACATATCAAAAAACTCAGTCTTTGCAAGGGACAGATTGCTTTGGTCATCTATGATTGCATACATCTTCCTTATATTGTGTGGATGACCTTCAGGAAAGACGTGCACCAGGGAAATCTTAGAGCAGGATTTCCCTAAGATTCCCTTTCCACATACCTGAGTACATGTGGCAGTGACATTCTGGTCTGATGTGTTTGGTTCCTCCCCGCCATACTCTTCAGAAGCAACCAGAGGCTTTGGTGTCTTCGGTGCTGGACCAGGATGAAGAGCTGCCAGGTGACTCTCACTATCGCATTCCACTCACTTGATGTTAATGTTGCAGTCTTTTGCCTGATGGCTCGTGGATGCAAGGCAACGGTAGCAGATTTTATCCTCTCTGATGAACTTCTTTCTGTCTTCGAGTAGCATAGTTCTGAAACCTCTACATCTTTTTAGTGGGTGTGGTTTGTGATGGATTGAGCATTGCCTACTTATATCTTCAGCCACATTTTTCACTGTTGTGGCTACACTGGCGGACACATCTGTCCTGTAACTGACGGTGTGCTGTTGTAATTACCAGGGGGCCTTTCCCTCCTGGAAGTGACAGAGCAAACATGAATTGTGTTGAAGCTTGGGTCATTTCTTGCTCTCGCCTCTTTTCTCACAAACTCAGAAAAGAATGAGAAAGGGGAGAAAGCCACATTATAGTCTTGTTTGAACTTTGACCCAACAGTAGTCCATTTTTCCTGAAGGTGAAAGGGCAGCTTCTCCACAATAGGATTTACTCCTCTGGCTGTGTCGAGGTAAGTTAAAACAGGTAAGTACCCATCTTGTCTTGCAGCTTCTATTTCACAGAGCAAATCTGATAACTCACGAAGCTTGTGAAAATCTTTACTGCTGAGCTTAGGGAAGTTATCTATCCTAGAAAACAAGGAGGCTTTTATTGCTTCTGGTGAGCCATAACATTCCTCAAGTCTCATCCAAATCATAGCCAGGCCAGCTGATGGGTGATGTATATTGACTGATTTCATCCTTCTTGCATGTTCTGAAGACTCAGGGCCAAGCCACTTGATGAGGAGGTTCATTTCTTCACTGGGAGTTAGACCAAGGTTTATGATGGTACTCTGAAATGTGGCCCTCCAGCTTAAATAACTCTCTGGTTTGTCATCAAACTTAGTCAGTCCTCCAGTCACCAGCTGACTCTTTGCTAAGAACCTGGCGATGTCACTGATGTCATTGTTAGTTGCTGTTTGGTTTAGGCTGAGTCTCTGCTGTGGGTCTGCCATTCTGAGTGGAAGATTTTGAGTTGAATCTCTCTGCAGTATTGGTCTGCTGCCATCTGGTGGTGAGAAATGGAATCGATTTGGCTCTTGTTTAAAGGAAAGTTTCATTTGTTGTTGCTGTTGCATGGTGTCATCATGCTGGATAAGCACATCTCTCTGTCCTTGATTAAACTCAGTGTAGTGTGTTTATTTACGTACTCGGTCACTTTTTGCTCTGCGGTTGTTTGGATAGACAGGAACTCCAACTCTTCACTACGCTGGGCAATTTCAAACTTAGCAGCAGCAGACTCCATTATCTCTGCTTTGGCCATGGCAGCATCCGCTTCTTTCTGAAGTTGAAGTACATCAAGAGTTGCCTCCAAGCGTGCCTTTTCAGTCTTTATGTTTATCTCTTTCTCAGCATAGGCTAATCTGGCTTTTGCAGCCTCAGCTTCAGCGTGCGCTCGTGCTGCTTCCATACTGGCTCGAGAGGATGTAGATGACCTTTTTGGAGAGTTTGTCGATGATCTGACACTCATCCTTCCTGAAAACTTCCCTGAGTCAGCGGAGATGGACTTGGTTTCGTCACCTTGGACGTCCGGTGTTGCCAGTGTGCTGATTGCGTGGGCTCCCTTGTCTTTGTCCGGTTTTGTTGACGTCCCTCGCAGAGTGCAATAATTTCCCTGTACTGTTCCACCCAGTGTGACTCCTGTCCTATACTGGGATTCACAGCCAGCTAAACTCTTCCTCGTACCGCATCCTCCAAGGAACAGGCCAGTGTTGAAGTTGAACGGATTTAATACAAAGAAGTGTGAAACTGAAATGCACATACAAAAACACAGGAATACCTTTGTCAATAACAGCACAGATTGCTTCTAATGTATCACATATATTAGAAAGTAAACTACCTTAATGAATAAACTGGAGGCCTCAAGCCATCATTACACTACAATTTACCAGGAGAATGACAGTCACAACACTGCAAACATGCAACAACTGGAAATAAACACTCAAACAACATTGTTTACTTACTTATTTTGCCACTCAAAGGGTTAGAAACAACTTGTAGGATGTAGAAAGGTGATTAGCATTAAAGCTATGGAAGCTGGGAGAATGTGCCTATCTGCTCAACTGCTGAGTAACAGAGTGTAACTGAAATGATTCTGCCCCCTAGAGGTCTGGCGGAATAATCAAATAAATGAACAGTTACAACACAATATATATAAACCCATAAAGAACATACAAGTACATAAGAGAAAGAGAAAAAATAATAACAAAGCAGCTATGACACAAGTATCATACAAAAACTGTGAATGTTCAAATGTATACAGACTTTTGTACCAATGTCGTCTGAGTTTAGAGGAAAATCTGGAGCAGCTTTTCGAAGGGCTGACCAGGGCTTCCACAATGTGGTTCTTGGATTCGTCCTGATGACACATAAAGCTGAACATCAGCTGTCTTAGTCGAGCCTCACATGTTGGCACTTTAGAAGACACAAACAATTGACTGGCGCTATGCCATCTTGAAACTCGGAGCAGCATTATAGGCTATTTCCAGTTTAGCTGGTGTTGCCCCAATTTCATTATTGTTTGATAAATCACCAATTTATTAAAATTAATAATTCTCCAGTAATAAATTATTTGTGATAATTTATTAACTTTTAAGTAATTATTCAATTACTCTAGGAGTTATTAATGAGCGACTTACAGTTTACTTCCATTAATAATTTTAATTTGTCATAAATTACTTCCAGTGATTTATTACTTTCAGTACTCTATTACTTACAGTAATCTTAAATCTAATAACCAACCATAAACCCCAACAACGTAACATCAATCTTGTCCCGTACAGGGCTGACTACGTTGGCCAGAAACTCCATATTGAGAAATTGGTGATGTTTGGACTTCCTAATGTTGTAGCCATTGATGGCTACAGTGGGAAATTGGTCGTCCATTCCACCATGGCAGTTAAAAACAACCTCAAAATATATGAGGAGGTGTACAGTGTTGGAATTCGTACCCGTGTTCTCCTGAATTCCTGCGTGTTCGTTTGATCCGGGAGAGGCAGAAAGAGAGTGTTAATTTCTTCAATAATGTATTTAATAATCACACAAACAAGAGATTACAAAAATGCATATCAGATTATACAATGCTACAAAATTCCATATATCAGAGTTTACATTATACGAGCTCGGACTGTTCTTCCCTGCAGACCCAAATATATAGGCTGAGTCTACAGTGAAGAAGGGCCCCGCTGTAACACGTGGTTCATATTTATACATCTGCATATGACACCTCACCCTCACATTGGTCAGTTCCTGGTGATGTATGCGTTGCTATGGTGAAGTTGTTATTCCTTTGTCTCCAAAACTGCTTCAAACTGGTTCTACTCAGAGCTCGATGCTCCATGAGACCAAAGTGACCTTGGACCTCTAATCTGTTCCAACCTTACCTTCAACCATATTTTTGCAACGTGGCACGCTGAGGAGACATGCCAACCAACTTGGAAATCCTTGAACATTTGTTTCTCACAACTTGAGCAGTGGGAGGAATCCCAGCTGTGTAGGAAGATGAGTGAATACAATGTGTTCAGTTGTCCCACAGAACTCAAATGTTTAACTTGTATATTCCTTCAACAGGTATGGTATTACATATTGCAAGTAATTCCAAATTAGTGTTGTTTCAACAGAGACATGATTTTATATTGAGATTTTATGTCAACATGTTGTGAAAAGTCAGCACGACTTTAGACCCTGTTGTGTTTTGTCCCTAAACACAAACATATAAGCATATTCACATCTCATATTGTTTTTCTTTTTTGCCGTTGTTAAAGGGAGGCAGTGATGAAGTGTAAGGAGAAATGTTTCATTATCATTTGTTCATGCTTGTGCAAATTCTGTGCAGACCTTTGAGTGCAGCGGACTGCAGCCCTGCACCTCACATGAGATCTTTATCTGTTAAATGTTTGTGTTTCTCCCCCCTTCGAATTAGTTGTGTTTTTACGATCCTGTAAGACAGACCACAGGACCCAGTTTGAACCAGTTTGTTTTTACAACTTGTGAACCCGCTCACTGAGCTATCAATAAAGAAGGCTGGTAGAGAGCGTTCTGTGAAGACTTCTGGGTGAACCCTGTGAGGTGAACTTGGTGTCTTCCCTTGCTGCAAGTACCTTAATTGTTTCTTGATTCACGTGTCTTCTCTTTATTTACCTATTTCAGGGGTTTAGACCTGACATAGAACTTGGTCCTTCGAGCCGGATCCCAACATACCCACGCTTCTGGGGGAACATCCAACAGACTGCTGAAAACGTGCACGTCAGGACCAGGTTCCTGAAACAAAGACCTCCAACCACGAGTTGGTTGGAAGGCCAGCGTCTGGGATTTCCTCTCAGAACCGGATTGACGGGATCCGAGGAAGACACGATCAAAGAATAATCGGGTGAGTGAATGAATATTTGGTGAGCGAATCGTGAAGGTATTTAAAGTGCGTGTGGGACTAAATCATGAAGGCAAGAACTGAACTTATTTGGTGAATTGCTCATGAGGGTTTTTTGTTGACCTAAATCATAAAGGCAAGGACTCAACAGTTATTGATGAGCCGATTTAGCGCAGGACTTTACGTGGGAAATCGTGAATGCAAGGACTAAATTTAGTATCTGGTGAGCCGATTTAGTGATCGTATTTAAAGTACGTGATGTACGAATGCAAGAACTAAAATTCAGTGAATAAATGAAGAAAAGTCCTCAGGGAGGCAAAAACCCTGCATAAGTCTTGAAAAGGAGCAGTAGGTAAGTCCACAGGCAGCGCTAAATAAATAAGAATAAAAAACTAGTTGAACCCACTGATGAATTTGGTGAGCTGATTTAAGATCAGGGAAGCAAGACCTGAATCAGGCGAGTGGGGATGAATTTAGTGAGCTGATCAAAGAACAGGGAAGCAAGACTCTGAAATTCAGTGAATGACTGTGTGAATGAAAAGTGATTGAATCGAAACACTGGATGACTGGTAAACCATACGGTGACAACTGAGGTCATTCCAGTTGAGTAAATTCAGCCTTTTATTGGGGATCTTTAGGCAGTTTTGAAGTGAGATCTAAAACGGCTCTTACACCTGTGATAGAACACCAAGTGAAAGACCGGAGCAGGTTTGCCCTAGAAGCTTGTCTTTCAAGGAGGAAGCGACTGGCCCGTGAGACATTTCTCATCTTTGAATCTGTAACAGCGGCATTTATAAAAAAAAAATAAAAAAAATAAATGGAAAATGGTTGCGGTAAAACTACTGAAGTGGAAGGAGATGCAAAATATATGAAACTAAAACACCCAGATTCAGTTAAATACTTAAAATCGTGGAAAAAGAAATACGAATTCAATGGGAAACTGCATGTTGAAACATGTACTCAATTAGTTAACAAACTTAAAGTAGAAGAAATGCAACAAGCAGGAAAGGAAAAAGAAAGAAAAACCAAAGAGCGACAACGCGCACAAAAATGGCTTAGTGAAGCCCACCACAGAAGTTTAGGTGTAATAAAAAGAAAAACAGAAACAGTTCATGGCTTAGTAACAAAGGAAGAGGACAATAAAACAACATCATGGGGCAGAAGCAGACAGGGACATAGAGATAACGAACAGGGAGAGGAGGATGAAGGACAGGCTGGGGGAGTAGTTGAGCAGATACTCCCATCCTTATGTAAACAGTGGGGCAAGAATTTACCCCTCTCTGGATTTACTGTCTATTATGGCCTACATGAACAATCAGAGAGTTTGAGACCAAACACTAGATTTACAAAACCTCTTAAACAAAATTGGAGTAAAACGGGTGGATTACTTAGCCCAGAGAAACCAACTGTATCAAATGCTCTGTTGAATGGATTTAGACTAGAAGTGCAAAGTAGGGTGAGAGAGCACTGTATTAACCTTCCAACTGCAAACACAGCACAATTGATGAGATGGACAACACATGCAGAGAAGGTTACCAGAGATAAGAAGAAGGACAATAGAAAAGGGAGAGGACAAAGAAGGAGTTGTGACAGGAACCAGGCAGGCAGACAACCTAGGCCAGCAAATGAGAGAGATGAGTGTTGGAACTGTGGAAAGATTGGACATTTTGCAAGAGACTGTAGGAAAAAGGGAAGAAAGGGTCAGTAACAGGCATGACTAAATAGAGGACAGAATAGTGAATCAGAAAGAGATAAAGCTATTCTCAGGGAATATGATGAAATAGACAGACAAATGGAGCAAATAGGTGACAGACCCATAACAATGTACCCAAGTGAAGAATTTGACATGGATTTGAGGAACATTCTAGCAGCATATGAGGGATTTAGCTGTAAATCAGAAATAACACTGTTAGTGGACAGACAACCAGTTGTTTTCCTAAGTGACCTCGGAACTTGCAGAATAGTTTTGTGATTTAAACCCAGGGGATTGAAATTGTCAAACAGCAAGGTTTGGAGAAGATCAGCAGACCAACAGACACAGATGTAATCAACCTGACATCCTCTACCTTCAGAGGACTGATGGGCAGCCACATGAGGATTTGGGAGTTTTTATGGCCAGTACGTCAGATAGTGGCAATAAAATCTAGGCTGGGTTGCGAACACAACACCCGCTATCCAAAAGACAGACAAGAGCACAAGTGAATGGAAATTGGTATACATTTACAACAAGATTACTTCAAGGATATTGTGAAAGTCCTACAATATTCTCACAAGCTATTTCAAGTTGCTTAGCTAAATTTGTTCCTCCAGAAGAAAACCAAATTGTAATCAATGGGATGATATGCTTGTAGCGTCTAAAACAAAAGAACAGTGTATGACTGACACAATCACATTTTTGCATTATTTGACTAATGTAGGAAACAAAGTGAGAGATAAACCCATCCACCTGAAGTCCCTATGCAAATGTGGAGCAATTATGAGTCATGGGCAAAGACATGTCTCAACAGGGGGGATGGAGGCACTAGCACACTAATACCTATGGATTCAATTTCTATTCTAAAAAAATTTATGAAAACACTCAGATCGTACAAAAAGTTGTGGGAAAATTTAGGAATAAAACTAGAAGACAGTTTGCTTATCGTCTACAAAGTGCAGGACTAGTAGATTGAACAAATGGGACAGTTAGAAGCAGACCAGAAATGTGTATGGAAAACCAATGTTCAACCAAGAGACTAAATGTTTACATTTAGTGCAACTAAACATGACAATAGTGCCTAACACTGAAACAGAATTAACACCATTTGAAATCATCTATGGCAGACCGAACCACTTACTACAACTACAAATTAGAGAACCTGACACTTGAGGAACCCAGCAGGACAAGAACACTGTTAACTAGAGAACCCCAATGACTGTGCTTGTAACCTATCCCTCCGAGATAGGTCATGACTCCGCCAGAGATGACATCAACAAAGAAGAAAGGTTGACTCCGCCTGGGAGTCACTCCAGGATGCAACTACAAACTGTGTTACATTTGGTATTCTTGTAGCAATTGTTGTAGTGTTTTCTTTGTTTTGGTGTGGAACTTGTTATTTGGCTAAATTAACTGTCGCAGCAATTGTTATCCAAGAGTTAATGTTACACACACTCCCCACCTGAAATCTTCTCGCCGGTAAAGAGGTCCATAAATGAAATCACAAGTGAGTAATTTCTGATGTATGAGGAGTATTTATGACATTATTTCCTCAGTATGGTGTTGCTTATCTGGGAAACAGAATGAATGAGATCTACTGGGACTTAGAGGATCTCATAGAACTTGTGTCACAAAGAGCACAAGAGTGGAGAGATGATCCAGAGGAGTGAGCCATGCGCGCGATGATTTTACAACACAGAGTGGTTTGGGACTTTCTATTGGCAGATAAAGGAGGAGTTTGTGAAATAATTGGAGAACATTGCTGTATGTACATTCCAGACTCTGCGTTAAATTATTTCCTCATTACAAACAGAGTGACTTAAAGAAGAATGAAAGGATACTTGGGCAAATTCAGACCTTGCATCTTGGTTTAGGCAAGGCGGATGGAAAATAATAATGTTGAAAAATATGTATCCAGATTCTGATGATATCATTGTTATCCTGTCTATTCACCTTATGCGTCTTGTTGTGTATTCGTTCTATGATTTTGAAAATGATCACAGGTTCAATCACGAATGTAGTGTTGTCTGATGAATATGTGACTTTGTTTCACTCCATTCGAGGAGATTGTAACCCACACGAGAGAGAAGAATATGATGATGTTGTGAAAATATCAGTACAATTTTCTTTCTGTGTGTAAGTTGTGAAGGTGTTAGAAAATGATCATGCTATGGAAAACTTTGGCATTCACAAATGATAAACAGGAGGGAAATGTAAGGAGAAATGTTTCATTATCATTTGTTCATGCTTGTGCAAATTCTGTGCAGACCTTTGAGTGCAGCGGACTGCAGCCCTGCACCTCACATGAGATCTTTATCTGTTAAATGTTTGTGTTTCTCCCCCCTTCGAATTAGTTGTGTTTTTACGATCCTGTAAGACAGACCACAGGACCCAGTTTGAACCAGTTTGTTTTTACAACTTGTGAACCCGCTCACTGAGCTATCAATAAAGAAGGCTGGTAGAGAGCGTTCTGTGAAGACTTCTGGGTGAACCCTGTGAGGTGAACTTGGTGTCTTCCCTTGCTGCAAGTACCTTGATTGTTTCTTGATTCACGTGTCTTCTCTTTATTTACCTATTTCAGGGGTTTAGACCTGACATGAAGCATGTGTTGTGGGATCAGCTTTTTACCTGAGCCTGTTCTTGCAGGAGAAACTATAGCCCCGTTTCCACTGCACAAAAAGTGCCGGCCTAGACCGGTCTAAACCGCTCCGGTTCGCGTGTCACGACAGGAATGCGGCCTGAACCGCTCCAGACCGCTCCAAAGACGGCCGATTTTCCGCTACCCTTCCGTTGGGGTGCCGGGGTCTAATGGTGGAACGGGTCTGAGGTTGAGGAGCTGTCTGCTGATTGGTCAGTGATTTACTACACGCCCTCAATATTTTAATGTGTCGGCTGGACGAAGCCTCTGCTGTCAGTGTGGTCAGCTGTGCACTGGTTGTTTTTATTTTCATTTTCTTTTCTTTGCTGCTCAACTTTAGTGTTTGTTGTGAAAGAGCGGACTTGAGGCAGGGGGAGACCGGGGGGAGGGACTTTGTATCGCGTTGGAGTTTTCTGTTTGCAGCATAGCGCTCGCCGTGGCGTGGATGCGCGTCCGGGACACATGAGCCTTGAGCTTTCGGCTCCGGCGCTGACCGCACTCGGGCAGCTCCGCTTCCCAGAGGCGGTCAGCGTTCTGTTCAGCCGCGGTCAGTGGCGCTTTATCGCGGGGACGGACCGCGGAAGCGATGAAAAGGAGCTCGGAGCTCGACGCCTCCGTATTCCCACGCAAAAAATAACCGCTGCAAAAAGTAACAGTTTTTTTTTTTCAGCTGCAAAAAATAACAGTGCAAAGTGGAGGATGTAAACAACAACAGAGGATTCACAAGATCTACATCTGACGACTTTCTTTTCTGTTGTAATGTCACATTTCTGCGGAGCTCATAAGCCCCGCCCACTTTTTAAGCTCCTCTCTGCAGTGGAAACGTGACCCAAAATTTCACTCGGGGTCTCTATTCCGTACCGCTCCGCTCCGTTCCGGCACTTGTGTGCGGTGGAAACGGGGCTTATCTGGCTACAGGTTCCACACAAAAAGGCCAGCCTTTCTGCAGACGCCATCAACATCAGTAGGTTATCTTTGTTGCTGTTCCTTTTCCAAACGGTACATTGAGAAATTGACTGCATTGTTGTTTACAGGCACTCGTGTTATTCATGATAATCAAACCTGTTTGTTTTTTTTGTCTTTACTTTCAGAACCAATGCATTGAGAGGTTTTGGGTCGAGGTTTGTATGTTTTTCTTACTGTGATCTATTAAATATGTTGAACTGAAATTAGAATTATATTAAACATTGCTTGGCTTTATAGGTAAACAACAGAGTCAACTATAAAATAAAGGCCTGCCTGACACATATGCAGGATCAAGAGGTCATCAGTCTGCAAGATGGGCATGTCAGGTTCTGTGCTTCAGCCCTGGCATGCCAGGTCGCCAGCATTGGCATCTGCCGGTTTGTCGACTCCTGGAATGCCCACCGAGTGCCAGGTAGTTTCATTTTTATGCTTCTTGGATTGGTTTATCTATTTTTATTCATGATGGTTTAAGGCAAAAACTACCGATCAGCCACTGAGAATCATGACCATGAAATCCTGCAAATAAGTTGTTTCAGTTGCTAACATGCTACTCTTGTGCCCATATAACGTATTGCAAGAAGAGGGATCCCAAATGTTCTGGTCTCAGATAGCTGTCCAGTCAAGATCCCAGAGAACCTGCTGCCTTGTGCATCAGTAACAGCAGACTGGTACGAGGTAGAGAAAGGTTCATCCCTGACCAGGGTCTTGGGCTTTGGAGTCGACCCTTTCATCACAGATGAGGCGAGACAACAGGCTGGAAGCCGATTTTCAGAGGCATTTGGGGATGTCAATCCTCTGTTCAATGGCATCGCCAATGACAACCCGACGCCCGTTTGGATGCTGTGCAACAACCTTATTTGTGTCAGCAGTGAATAAAAAAGCAAAGGAAAAAGGGCAACATCTGACTCCAACAAAATATCCATTCTCTGTGAGAATTTGTTCTACCACTATAGGTAGCTGGAAAAAATGTTGGATTTCTATTTTTTCTTTAAATCTTGTTTGTTTTTTGCAACACAATATTAAGACAAACTATGTTCTCGAATTTAGAAAGGAATCAAAATCAAGATATTTAACCAATGGCTGGGATTTGAAATAAATATGAATCTATTCCATACTATTTCAAAAAACATTAATTTATTCTCAATTGATTAACCAGTAAATTGTAACAGCAGGATCAAAGTGCATGTCAAAAGTAGGTCAAAAGTGAACAATGTAGTGCAATAGCAGGAAAAATTACAAAAGGGACCTGCCGTTGGCCGGGCCGCTTTCGCGAGGTCCCTAACTATGTACATAAAAAACATCCAAATCAACGACAACAGCAAGATTAATAAAGTGCTATGTTCAAAAATTCATAATCAAATTAATTTAATGTAATCCAAGGCAGCATGCAGACCCTTCACGGCATGGATGCTGCGGTTGAAGTCGGGGCATCTGCACTTTAAAGGCCTAGTGAAATGTAAAACACTACTTTGCAAAAAACGATGGTTGGGTACTACTTAAAAGGTTTCTCCGACTCTGCCCCACCACTGTTGTCGCATAACAAAGTTATTTGAATTTTGAATCTCCAGCCGAGGAAGTCGAGGGAATCCTTCTTTGTGAGCGTGACGTCAAGAGTTGTGCAGATCTCGATTGTGTTTACATTGGCTTGCGTTGTTTCCCTCTTAAATATCAAAGTTTTAACAGTGTTCTGAAGTTATAGTCGGCGTTTTATGAGCCTTGACGAAAGATTGAGCATGAAAGAGACCCGAGAGAGGAGAAAAGGAGCACAGGCGGTGGGAGCCGCTAGCTCGCGCGGCTAGTAGACGATCAAGTAATACCTGGACTCATCTTCGGTGATTCCGCGCAGTCGGAAAAGCGCTTCGACATGATTCACAAAGCCGGGTCGTTCTTCCAAAAGTGAGGAAGCCTCAAAGCTGCGGTGAAAACTGCCGGCTGCTGAGGTAAGGACGAACAGTCTTCTGCTTCCTCAAACATGTTCCAGACAGGGTCATCAATGGCAGAACGACACATTCTGTGTCTTCTTCATCAATCACTGGATTTGAAATGCCCGATGATGATGAAATATCGTTAAATTCGGCCCTCTTCGCCATCAAAACTGTGATCCGCCACAATGTAAACACAACTTGGGCGTGTGTACATCCAGTGACGTCACTCTATTATTGTCAGAAGCGATTCGCCGAGCAGCGAAAATACCGCTGTTTATCGGCTATTTTCTTGCAGATTGCGGTGTTTTAACATTTTACCCTTCAGCCAGTTAGCATAAAAAGGATCCGAGAAGTGATAGCCAGAGTGTTTTGGAGGTCGAATTTTTATTTCACTAGGACTTAAAGCAGTGGTCTGTAGTGAGGAGCCACTGCCTCACGCAGGCTCCACATCCCACCAGTGAGCTGCAGCACTTGGCGAACGTGGGTTCCACCATGATAGCAGCCAAGTTTGAAATAAAAAAAAATCCTTCTGCTCCTGTCACCTTCTGCCTGGCCATCTCAGACAGCTGATTAATGCTGTCTGAGATGCCTTGGAGGCTCTCAGCAGCCTGCTTCAGGTCGTCTATTTTTTAAATGACGTCCTGGAGATGGCTGTCTTCAGCTCTTCGACTTACATGTGAGAACAAAAGTAACTGAAGAGAATAAAGGATAATACAGGCCATAATTCAAAATTTCTCTGTAAGTGCATATAAAAGCACACAATATAATTCATAACCTAAATCAGATTTTGCTTGAGATCAAATGTTGCATTACCTTGTTTTGGCCCATTCTGGAACTCCAGAAACTCTCTTTGTAGCAAAGCAAAAATCTTTCTGGAGTTCTGCTTCCAGTATTACACGCCTAAGCAGTCAGAGAAAATGTACTTCACGTTTGTATTTACAAGCTCAAAAGAGTGACAACTTTCTAATTTAATGTAAATAAACTAGTGAGGGAATGAACAAACATTGTTGAAATTTTCAATTCTAACGTGAGAAATGTACATGCAGTGATGAGATAACCTGCCTCAGAATTAGCAACTTACTTCTTGTGCCCTCTGAGTCCAGGATTTCATTACCCTGACTGTCAGCCAGGGTAATGTCCTCCTCAGCCCCCAAAGCCTCCCTCACTTTGGTGGCGATGCCCTCCACAATCGCCTCGGCTTCTAAGAAGTGCACCATCACTGTTCTTGAGGTTGTCAGCTTGTCACTGAACACCTCAACAATGTGAATGATCTAGGGAATGAAACAGACAGACACTTGTTCATGAAGGAAGATGAAATCATTCAGCAGTTCACAATTGTTGGAGCCAAAGTCCAGTGGTCACTCAACCTCATGGGAGGGGGGACCACATTTTAAGAACAAAGAGACCCCATGCTCAGGACTGGAAAAATTCGCCATTGGTCATGTGACCCTCCCCCCCCCCAGCATGGTGCAACACTGCAGGTCAACGGCAGGGGGACCCAAAACCTCCCTCACCAGCCGGAAGCTCCGGGGCGAGCCCCGTCAGGATTGGTCCACGTCTCCCTGAGCACAGCTTTTTTTTTGCAGCTGAATTTTTCGCAGCTGAATTTGTTTTTGCAGCTGAATTTATTTTGCGGTTGAATTTTTTTACAGCTGAAGTTTTTTGCAGCTGAATTTTTAGACACATTGAATATTTACACACTGAATATTTTCAGATGTTGAAAAAAAAATCAGAAGTAAAAAAAGATACGTACTTGAAATTCGACAGCTTTTAAAATTCAAAGTCTGATTTCAATGGTAAAAAAAATTTGAGTTAGAAATTTGAATTCAGAATCTGATGGCACAGTTTTACTTCCATACTATAGGAGCAGAGGAGGAAGCTGAGTGAGAGAGAGAGAGCTGCACGGTGTGGAGGTTCGCATACAGTAAATCCAACGCGAGACACAGACTGCTTAAAAACACGGGATCGGAGTCCCCGAGTTCAAATACAATGAAAATACACAGCGATATTAAAATCACGTTATTCGAACTACCTGCCCAGACTCTAAGCCTTACTTAGTTGGACGAGGGTGAACGTGCTTCTGTGGCCGGTTGAAATCCGTTGATTTACGGCCGCAGGCGGGTTTCTCTGGCGTCCCAGAGAAAGGAAACTGAACTGGTCTGTGGACAGGGGAAAGTCCACAGGATGATCCCAGGGGTGATCAGACGCTTCTGTGAGGAGGGAGGGAAGAAGAAGCGGGTTCAGGTCAGCATGCGGGGAGTGCGTGGTCGCAGCGCACACTCAGTATCCAGGTGAAGAAAGAAAAAAAGTAATTGCACGGTTGGTTCTCTGCTCCTCCAGCGAGGTGAAGAAACTCCGGGCCCGATTGGCGTGCGTTAACACGTGGTCCTTTGTCTCCGTGCGAAGAGGTATGTCGTGTCCCGGCAAGAGATGTCAGTGGGGAAATCCAAGATGGCGGTGTTGCGGGTGCCGCCATACTCATTTACAGGTCGCCACCATCTTGAAATCGTGCGAGGCAGAAGCGCGTGACCAGAAACGACGCAAAATGACGCATAGGAAGTGACGTTCACGTAAGCAACATACAGGAAGTGACTTATAGGACTGAAAACGTAGGGAATTAAGTTTATGGAGGCCGACCCACAGTCAGTTATGTTCCGACCGAACATGCCAAGAGATGTCAGTGGGGAAATCCAAGATGGCGGTGTTGCGGGCGCCGCCATACTCATTAACGGGTCACCGCCATCTTGAAATCGTGCGATGCGTAAGCGTGACCGGAAATTACGCAAAATGACGCACAGGAAGTGACGTTCACATAAGCGACATACAGGAAGTGATGTGTTCCTATACTGAAAACGTAGGGAACTACGTTTACGAAGGCCGACCCACAGTAAGTTACGTTCCGATCGAATATGCAGGAAGGTACGTAGACGACATGAACACTTGGGAAGTGGCGTAGCGGGACCACTCGCCAGATATGACGCCAAAAAGAAGTCATTTGCTAAAAAGACGCACATTTATCATTTCTTTTTCCCAGTCTTTTGTATCTCAACAGAGCGGAGGATTGTCTTCTCATAAGGCAGTGCTTCTCAAATGGTGGGGCGAGCCCCCCTGGGGGGGCGTGGTGGGGTGTCAGGGGGGGCGTGAGGCAGGCGCAACTTTCAGTATTAGTGTCTTTATTCATGCTTGAACGATAAAAAAAGGGCCTCCAGCTCATTTTATTAATTTATTTTTATAATCAGGCGATTGTATGCAGAATGCTGGTGCCAGCAACTCATACAGTGGTTTATACAGATAAATAAATACATATTATCAGGTTCTCAATGGTAGTACAATTCGGGGGGGGGGGGGCCTGAAAAAAATTTTGTCCTCTAGGGGGGGCATGACAGAAAATAATTGAGAAACACTGTCATAAGGTAAAGATTTGCCTTCTCTATATAGAAACGATCATCCTGCTCTAATAAGAAGCAGTAGTTTACCAGTGTTAATGAGAGAAGGAGTAGTTTTGTGGTTAAGTTAGGAGCAATGAAAGTTTAAGTTGCTCTTTCTATCCTCGTGCCTTGTTTTGGTGTATTAGGTGTAATTTCTTGCCTTGTGAAAACTTTCTCCAGTAACTTTTGGTCTGTTAAGAGACGAATTTACCGACATTGAACTGCACTAGTAATCATATCATACTGTATTAATGGATGTATACAACATGCTTGCTGCTGTTTTTATCCCAGATAGATGCTGTATATATATATACATTTATATATATATATATATATATATATATTTGCCATGGCAGAGCCATACAAATCCTTCCATGTTTTCTGCTCAGAAGACATTTCCCACATGCACTCAGCATTGGGGGAAGCTCTCAGGATTTGACACCTTTGAATCCCCCCAACCTTCACCAAAAGCCTTTGGTAGAGACTCTTCAAGTGAGTCTTCCACTGAGTCTTCCCCGGTGAACACCAGGGACGAGCTGCATCCAAGCAGTTCCAATCAAAAAAGGCTTTTGCTCCTGTTCTTCAGCGGAGGTAGGTTGCTGGAGGCAGCTCACCCAGGGTTAGCATACAGCTAACACCAGAGGCCTGCAACCAGGGGCCTTCACTCCTCAACTCCTCTGCTGACGCGGCCACGTCAGATAGTCAGACCTTCCCCTGAGCCAGAGACCAGCACCCAGAGTCTGATCTCCCATCAACCAAGGAAAACCAACCAGTTTCTCCAGGACGGACCAGGGAAACGACGCCTCACAGAACTTCTTTGTGTTTTCCTCAACAAGCAGGAGAACCATCACAGACCTGAGTGACCAGCTCCTCAGTCTGGACAAAGGTACAACCAAGAGGCTGCAAAGAAAGACTCCTGAATCGTCAACTTCATCTTCTTCTCCTCAACCTGCAGAACCAGCAACCACAGTTAGCAGGAGGTGCTAACTACAGGAGAAGACACAAGCTTCCCTCCAGCAGGACAACAACTGAACTCCTTCAAGGAAGTGGGAACAAACAACTGGGCATTTCCTGAGATTAGTTAAACCTGGTGCTATGATAGAACTGTTTAACTTTTATGAAGATGTGTTGATTCTATTACAGTGATTGAGTTCTATTGATAATGATATTAGGAGCAGTTATCAACCTGTAAACCAACATTAGCTCTGCCACAGACACAGGGTCTGCATGCAAGTCGTGAACATCAACTCATTCTAGAAATGGTCCTTTAGCAGAGACACACAGGAAGCAGATGCTAAAGACTAGCTTCCATGTTCCATTGTTCTCTAGCACATGGTGGAGACCCAGGACAGACTTCCTGCTCTCTGATAACCTCCATTTAGAATGTAGTTTCTTGTGATCTGCCATCTTGTTTTGTAGTTCCATCACACGTCTCTCTCTCACACACACACACACACACACACACACACACACACACACACACACACACACACACACACACACACACACACACACACACACACACACTTCCTCCACCTCTCTCTCTCTCTTTCTCTCTCTCGCTCTCTCTCTCTCTCTCTCTCTCTCCACACACACACCGACACACACCAAGCTGTATATAGGTAGTTAGAATCTGTGTTTGTTTTCATTGTAAATAAATATAATGTTTGGAATCATACTTGCTGTTTTATTAATGAGCACAAAGGTGAATGAAATGTTGACTTCTGTGAGTGAGTTGGATGCGCTGGATGTGGAGGAGGCCGGACAGACTCGATCGGCCCAAACTTGTCATGAGGGTCTGTTGGGAACGCGTGGCTAAGCCCTCTGTGCGTGCAGTCTTCAATTCTCACGGATCCCGGGGGAGGCTGGAGACATTGAGTCAGAGTGGACCATGTTCTCCACTTCCATTGTCGAAGCTGCTCGGAGCTGCGGCAGAGTTCTGGTGCCTGTCATGGCGGCAACCCCAGAACCCAGTGATGGAAATCGGAAGTAAGGGATACCGTCGAGCTGAAGAAGGAGTCCTATCGGGTGTTGTTAGCTCATAGGACTCCTGAGGCAGCTGACAGGTACCAGCAGGCCAAGCCTAAGCCCGTGCCGTGGTGGAGGCAAAAACTCAGGTCTCGGAGGAGTTCGGGGAGAGCATGGAGGAGGACTATCGGTTGGCCCCAAGGAAATTCTGGCAAACTGTCTGGCGCCTCAAGAGGGGGGTGTATGCTCCCCTCCACAGTTGCAACACTTTAGTTTTGCTCCTTCACACATCGCATATTCATGTAGACCTGCGCACCTTCCACATCTTTGTTTTCCCTTGCATACTGATGCTATGTGTCTGTACTTCTGGCATGATGGTGGAACATACGGTCTCACTCCATAGCTCATGTACAATCCAATGTACACCTTGTCTGGTAACAGCTGTTCTTTAAATCTGATCATTATTGATAAAATATCGAGGTTTTCACCATTTCTGTTCATTTTCAGTCTTTTCATATCTAGAACCTTTGCACCCTTTGATTTATTGAATCTCATCAGTTGTCACTCCTGTCGGACTACCCGTGATGACTACTAAAGCTCCTCTTTATCGTCAGGAGTTGAGCAAGTGACTCTTTTCCCTTCCATCTTATTTATTCATAGTGCTTTCCCTTGTTGTGCTCCATCTTTACAATTGATCAGCAAGGATCCATTTCTGAATGCTTTTACATCTTTGACATCTCCTATTGCATTTTTGATTGTTTTTGTCAGTTTGATAGGATTCCAATCTCCGAATAATGCTTCTTGCTGAGTTAGCTTTATGATTACTTTGTATTTGTCTTTTTGCTTTGTTCGGTCCTCTTCTTCCCTTTCACTATTTGAAGCCCAGTTATTATACTCACTTCTTCAGTCGGCTCTTCTATTTTAAGTTTTTTCACATTCACTCTCTTTCCACCTGCCTTACTCCAATCCTTCCCTTCATAATCAAACATCCTTTCCTCCTCCTCCATTTTATTTCCTAGTTTGTCACTTCCCTCTGCCATCTCTCGTCCAACCAACCGGGGACGGGTCGTGCTCGCCTCCCCATCCAAAAGTCACTATGGAGTTCGTGCCTGCGCAATCGGGTTAAATTTCCTGTCTGACAGTGGAGGGAGCATAGACATAATAAAGCGTGGATGCTGCGTCGACCGCTACTCCGTATTGGCGCTGGCGAGTGGTGGCGCTACCATCTTGCCCCGGTCCGCCACTTCGCTCAGTCTGATCTGCACACACACACACACACACACACACACACACACACACACACACACACACACACACACACACACACACACACACACACACACACACACACACACACACACATATGAAAGCAGAAGCATATTGTGCACTACTCAGGCATTTTAATAAGTTCAAATTATGTGAATACATTGTAAACCCCTATATAAAATACAACACAATAGAGAAGTTATCGATCAGAACAAAATCTCGATTTTTTTTTATTAATTCATTTCATGCATATAGCACTTCACGTGTACAATCACATACTTACCAATATCCATATAGTCTGTATATACATACATACAAATACATATATATTCAGCCTATGATGATCATATAAATATATAATAGATCCTCTATATTTAGTATACCCACACACATATACTATATAGACACATGTACATACCTCATACATGTAATTAACGTGCCTGAAAGGAAGAAGTAAAACTTATCACATATTCCATAGTTCTAATAATTCCATAATGTTATACTATATATCTTTCTGTATTAAACATTGATAGTATTATACACACGCACACACACACACACACACACACGCGCGTGCGCGCGCACACACACACCTGACCCCCCTCCTCTCTGTCTAAAAAGAGCACCCCCTGTGGCACCCAGTGCAGACCATCCCAGAAGAAATCCACCATTTTCTTTTGAATTTAGCCCCGTTTCCGCCGCACAAAAGTGTGGGGACGGAACGGAGCATTACAGAGCAAAGCGTAACCGGAGCCAAACCCGGTACCCGTTTGCACTGCAGAAAGGAGCTTAAAAAGTAGGTGGGGCTTAGAGCTCTGCAGATATGTGACGTTACAACATTCAACTCAGCCTGGCGGCAGATCTGGATCTTGTGAATCCTCTGTTGTTGTTGTTTGGTTACATCCTCCACTTTGCACTAGTTGTTTTGTTAACTTTTATTTTTTTGCAGCTGCAGCTGTAACTTCCTTGTTGGTCCACAGTGAGCGAACGCTCCGGTGACTTGCCCCACGCCCGAGCGTGCCCCGGCTGGCCACAGCACAGAGCTGCGCTGGACGCCGGATGCTGTACCGGGACACGGGAGCCCTGAGCTTTCTGCTGAAACACCGGACACGGTCTCTTTGCATCACGTCTTCTGCCCGACCATCGGCAGCGCGGACGCCAAGCTTTTTGTTCAAACGCGATGCATCGCATTTGAACAAAAACCTCAGACGCGATGCAAAGACTCGGCACGCAGCGCACACTCTGCCTCACATTTGCTCTTTCACGACAAACACGAAAGCTGAGCAGCAAAGACAAGAAAAGAAAAAAACAAAGCAGCCAGTGCAAAGCTGACCACACTAACAACAGAGGATTCCTATAGCCGACATATGAAAATATTGAGGGCGTGTAGTAAATCACTGACCAAGCAGCTCCTCGATTCAGACCCGTTCCATGGTCCCGGGTACCCCGACGGAGGGGTAGAGGTAAAAAGACCGCCTTTGGAGCGTTTTTTTCCAGAAAATAACAAATTCTTGCGGTGGAACCGTAACGGACTATACCGGTCCATTCCAGCAGTTTTTGTGCGGTGGAAACGGGGCTTAAGATGCAGCTGGTGGACTTGTAGTCAGGGTGTTTCTGTATAGGAAAGGTCTCATGGGAGACACTGACACAGGAAAACAGAAGGTGCATAACAGCATCTCCATCGAGAGATGCTTTTAGGTGTTGATACAAAATAGAAGATAAATAGAAAATACGTCAAATTTAAAGTAATGCTAAATTAGATTTAAGATTATTTTATGATTTTTATCATTTCTTTTTTAAATGGAGAATGACAATAAATAGATATAACAGCAATGAGAAACATGATGAGAGTTAAAAGATAATCTGCAAAGTGCACATTTAATAATATGGAGCACATAGAATAAATTCTAATAACAATAATGAAGTTTAAAGTCAGTATTTCTCTGGTGGTCGATGATTGATAAAATTATTGTCTAATCTGATGTGAGATGTTGCAGGTGATCCAATAGGCGACTGATGTTGGTTGCACCGCCACCAAGATCGACTTAAATTGTTTAATGTTAATAATTGTGTTTCAATAACTGCTTAGAAAAAAAACAACTTAGGTTTTTTTGCATTGTAATTTTATAGGGATAGTAATTGTTTAGGCAGGTACAGAGGTACGGTGGCCCTGAAGTGCAAACCACAACAACAAATCACTAAACACAACAACAAATTGAAAAACACAACTGCAAATTCAAAAACACAACAGCAAATTCAAAAACACAACAACAAATTGAAAAACACAACTGCAAATTAAAAAACACAACACAAATGAAAAAACACAACTGCAAATGAAAAAACACAACACAAATGAAAAAACACAACTGCAAATTAAAAAACACAATACAAATGAAAAAACAACTGCAAATTGAAAAACACAACACAAATGAAAAAACACAACAGAAACGAAAAAACACAACTGCAAATTGAAAAACACAATGACATTAACTTGGAAGAGCAGCAGTAGAGCTCTCTGATTGGACGGTGCAGTTCAGCCTTTGAACCGGAAGTTTTTCTGCCTGGAGCACGAATTTCAAAACATGGACTTTACCCACGACCCAAACATAGCTGTCGCTATCCAAGCATATTTTGATTCAGGGCACGCATACGAGGTAATACTGGATATGCTCAGGTCTCATCACGAAATATCGATTAGTCTGCGTACACTGAAGAAACATTTAAAAGCAGCTGGACTGTATAGACGAGGCAACTCCTCTCCACTTCCCGAGGTCAGGCGTGCCATTTTGACCGAGCTGCGAGGACCAGGGCAATTGTTCGGTTATCGGACCATGTGGCAAGTTCTTCTACAAAAACACAAGCTGCGTGTTAAACGTGATGTAGTTATGAGGCTGCTGAGGGAATTGAATCCTCAAGGAATTGCATCAAGGTCTCGCAGGAGGTTCACAAGACGCACTTATCACTCCATGGGAATCAGCGCATTGAGTCATGGTGGTCTTTTCTCAGAAGAGGGAGGTGAGTACATCTGTGTCTAGTGTATGAGATGTACAGTGGCTGCTGGGCCGTGCTGAGTTGTAAAACATTTTCTCATTTTGGCAAATGTCATTTTATATATATTAATACCAAAATTAACTACTTGCCATCAGTGATTGTGTCGTTTTTATTGTCCAGTTACATGGAGTACACCAGCAGTTTTTAGAATATATCTACGGAAAAGTAATAAGCATTGTTGTTTATAGGGATCATATGAAGCATGCTTTAAATTTGACAAAACATGTAATGGGGGGAAGAGACCATAGAATCACTAACTGAACAAGAATCAATCCACTTTATCTAATGTATCCCCAGGTCTCAGTTTTGGATGGACTTGTTTGGAGACCTGAGAGACTCTGGAAACTTCAATGGAAGCCATGAACATCAATGCTTGCTGAGATTCTGCTTCATCGGTGTTCTGCAGAAAGACTTGGATGAATGCAAAGACCTTTGGAACAAACACAGGATCCGGCCAAGCAGACTTGCATCATGCCCTGGAGGGATTCCAAATGAACTCTATCTGTTACCTCACAGGTCAGGATATTCACAGAATGAAATCGCTTTTTGTATTTTAAAAAAATGCAAAATGTTACATTATAGCATAATGAAATATATTTTGATTATTGTACACATAGGTAAAGTACAGCTGTTTATATATAAGCTGTCACTGCTAGTGTTCACTTATGCAATTCCATGGTATAACAAATCTGACATTTCAATCAATTTGTAATAAATGTAAAACAAAATTAATAAATAAAATCCCTCAATTCTATCTTTGTCTTTTTTTGCAGATATGGTTCAAGGGACTGTGGATTTGCTGTTGACGAGGGGGACCTGGGTGTGTTCCCTGAGGCAAGGCAAACGCTTGAACAATGCGGTGATCCAGACATTAAGGAATACCTACAAGAGGCTGTACAACAAAACGGACTA
Source organism: Blennius ocellaris (assembly GCF_963422515.1). NCBI lineage: Eukaryota > Metazoa > Chordata > Actinopteri > Blenniiformes > Blenniidae > Blennius > Blennius ocellaris. Next base: position 1,918,575 of record NC_137663.1, on the reverse strand, counting down.
CAGCGGCCACTTGAAAGGGAATCAGCTTCAGAACTGTATTTTACTCTGAAGGATATGGCTGGGTAGTAAAGACAAACTAATTGAACCCATTTTTGATCTTTATCGATTCCTCTTGCTCACTGTGCGATGCCACACTTGTCACCACTGAGCTGAACCCTGCATATATGGACATTGTACTTTGTTACCAATTTCACTAAACTTTCATTCTGTGTGGAACTATATGAAAAGATTCTCCCCGGGTCTTAAAAGTACTTCTGATTGCTACATTGAAAACAAATTTTGACAATAAAGTATCACAGGTATAAATGAAAACATGTATGAACTTTATAAACAGTGCAAAACATTAAAGAATAAAACTTTTGACAAAGTGTCTAGCATTTGTAGGAACATTTGTTTTTTAAACATACTATATACATCCAAGAACTGGTAATTAAAACTTGCTTTCAAAACCAACAGTAGCTGAACTGAACTGGATCAGCCAGGAACCAACATGGGAAACTTCAGGTTTAAAAACATCCAAGTCCTGGAGCATTTTGGATCCCAAAGTCCATGTTTGATTTAAATACACTGTATGCTTCCAGTAGTGGTAGCTTCAGTGTATTAGCACATGTATTCGCAACAGGAAAAGGTGAATCCTTGAGAAAGCAGATGCGTGGAGACGGCATCATGCCTGCTGGTGGGAGCGCTGTCAGACCTGTGGCAAACATCAACAGCTCTTCCAGGGACACAGCTGTCACTTTCTCTGAGAGAAAACCCCCAAAACATTTTAGTGCATAGTTTGACTGTATTGATGAAAATCCATTACTTTGTTTCTGCCTTCCTTTCATTGAAACTAAAAACCAAGATTTATCCACAAAAACAGCCATGCCTATACAAACCTTCATCTCTCTGTCTCATTAATTGCTTCATCTCAGCTGGAGCCATAGATCATTTACCTGAACTTTGTTTTTTCCCTTGTGCTTCAACTCCATTCTCCCTCTTGAAAACTTTTGCCTCTCCTCAATTTTCTTTTTTCGGTACTCCTGAAAGGTGCTGAACGTTGGAGACGGGTATGGTGGAGCTGTCTGCAGTGCTAAAGGGAGGCAAAGGATAAATATATTACAAGGACACACATCACAGATACATACAGGAGACATGCCTTACTGAATGATGTTTATGGTGAGCTCGCGGTGGATGAGGGAGGACAGCTGGGCTCCTGTCACTGCTGCACAGAGCTCTAACCTTGGCATCGATTGCTGGCGCTTTGGGGCCACCCTCGACCTTGCCATAACAAATGAGACATGAACTGTTTCGTCTCCCTTCATGGTGAGGTAGGCCACTGAACCATATGCCTGTTCAGAAGCGTCACAGAAAATGTGCAAGATATAGTCTGTGTCTTCGGTGGCAACATGCAACGGTGCATAAGTTCGTGGTAGGGAAATGTTTTCCAGCTCGGGGAGTTCTCTCTCCCAGCTGGACCAGGCATCGAGAATGTCAGGAGGGAGGTTTGGGTCGTCCCAGCTCCTCTTCTCTGCCCACAGCTTCTGGACGAGAACCTTGGCCCGTGTTGTATAGGGAATGATGATCCCAAGAGGGTCGTATTGGCGGGCTAGCACCTTGTAGATTTGGTGCATAGTGGGAGTCTCCCTCTCCACCATGCTGGGCTTGTAGCCAAGGTGATCCGTTGGGCAGTGCCATCGTAGGCCCAGAACCGGCTCCTGAGGGTCAGTGCACTTTCCGGCTAGCCACTGGTCTGTACTCTCTGATACTGCGGTGGAGGACAAATGAGATGTAACCCATGAGAAGTTACTCGCCAATTGTCGAATCTCAAATCCTCCCAAGGTAAGGCTATGCCGCATCTTGTCGATGAGAAGCTTGGCTGACTCTGGTGTCGAAAGGCTCTGAAGACAGTTGTCTACGTAGAAAGCCTCCTCTACGGACTTCAAGATGTCTTCATTTCCCTCCAAGGTGTCTCTGACATGCCTCTGCAGTGCAAACGTTGCACAGCATGGGCTACTGGTTGTACCGAACGGCAGGACCTGCCATTGGTAGATATCCGGTTTTTCCTCCCTCTGTAGATTCCTCCAGACGAATCTTAGTAGCGGCTTGTCCTCAGGTAGAAGACGGACCTGATGAAACATCGCTCGGATGTCCCCGCTGATGGCAACTGCATACTGTCGGAATCGCAGGAGGACGCCGATGAGCGATGGTCCAAGGGTTGGACCTGGGAGGAGTTGATCGTTGAGAGAGAGACCGTGGTAGGTGAAGGAACAGTCAAAGACCAGGCGATCCTTGCCGTTATGATGGACGAGGTGATGGGGTATGAACCATGACTCGCTGGACTTATCCACCTCATCTGGTCCAAGCTTGGTAACACACTCTGCATCAATGAGCTTCTGGATCTGAGCTTTATACACTTCGGCTTTAGCTGGGTCTTTCTTCTGGATCTGAGCTTTATACACTTCGGCTTTAGCTGGGTCTTTCAGCAGACGTCTCTCTGTGTTGCGGAGCATTGGCATAACTGCTTCAGCAGTGACTTTGAGTCGGGGGGCATCCTTAATGCGGAGCAGAGGTGTGGCGTAACGGAGTGTATCACCGACCTTCACCCTCTCGGTGCGTGCTTCCAGGATGTTGATGGCCTCTTTGTCCAGGTGGGACCTCACTGCAAGGCGTTCACTTCGGAATGGAAGCACATCAAGCTGCCAGAGACGCTCGACATGTTTGAGAGCGGTGAAGTAGCATGAGGTTGTACAAGACGCAACACCATCTGGACCCTGGAGTGCCCAACCAAGAGCTGTGCGAATTGCTGCTGGTCCACCTCTGGGCCCAAACATGACTGGCTCTCGAGCTGTGATCAGGTGGGTACAATCTGCACCAATCAGCAATAGTGGTTGTACCTTACTGAAGGTCTGCAGACGGAGGCCCCTCAGGTGGCGGTAACGTCTTTGGAGTGTGGACACAGGGTAGGATTGCTCTGACAGGGCGAGCCGACCCGCTGTGAAGGCACCTTTAATCAGGTGTCGTTCTGAAGGCTGCATCTGGGGAGCCACATACACGTTGACCGACTCACCATTAAGGTGAGCCACATCTTGACGGATGGTCCGCAGATCTAGGAACTCCGTTTCACCTTTGAGCTCCAATTGTTGAGCAGCAGCTGGTTCTGTGCGTTCTGCACCATCGTCCAGGATTGCATAGGTTTGAAGTGACTTGCTCCCATGGCTAATAATAACTGGCACGACCTTGAGAAGCACACGTCCGCCTTGCCTGGAGTTAGTGATTGCGGTACGGTCCCTGGGTGTGATGAGGTAGACGTGGGGGCCGGGCTTGGCAATCAGATGGAGAACCCTCAGGTGAATCTCCTGGCATTCACTGCATGCTTTCTTCAAGGTGCAGGCCTCCTGTCCATGGTTGGTGCGGCCGCAGTTGCGACAACGCCTGCTGTCTGCTATCCACTTCTCGACCTCCTCTGGTGAGCGCTGGATGATGACTGAACACTGTGATAAGTAGTGCTCACTACTCTTGCAGAAGAGACAGATCCTGTTCGGCTTCTGCTGGTGGGCGTCCAACCGAAGCACCTCTGAAGGTCGACGGTTGTCAGGTTTGGGCTTGTCGGTACCGTGATAGACCGAGACCGGCTGGGCCCAGGGCCTAGATGGAGGCGGTGGTTTATCTCTTTTGAGAGGGTGAGTTTCATCCGGACGATAGCGCTGTGCCATCTTAGTGGATAGTCTTTGAGCCTCCGCTTTCACCCTGAGCCAATCGGAGAGATCACGGAGGTTGTATGGATTTAGGCCGCTCGTGTTGAGACGACCTTGGGCTTGTAGGTGCTCCACGAAGCCATCTCTCGAGTACTTGGGAAGCTTGCTGAGGAGCCGGTCAACATGACCGGTTGACATCACTTCCATGCCATTAGGCCCCTCCAGTGACAGCAGCATCCCGACCAGTAAGTCAACTCTAAGAGCGAAGCTCTGAAAGGCTTTAGAGCAGGGGTCACCAACCTTTTTGAAACTGAGAGCTACTTCATGGTTACTGAGTCATACGAAGGGCTACCAGTTTGATACGCTCTTGTGAAATAACAAATTTGCTCAGTTTGCCTTTCGTTATACATTATAAATAATGATGAATGATACTCATCTATGTTAAGATATGATTTCTATGTCATTTCTCACAATAATTATCAATAATGACAACAAGGTAGGAAACAGATATCAATATTCAGCACTTTATCTCTATTAGTCTCAGTAATTGTCACATTTTCAGATGATCACTTACATCACTACATTTCACAGCAAACAATTCCCATTTTCACGAGCCACCGACATACCATTCTAACAAATCATGAACTATGCTGCACCATGTTTCAAAATGTTATCAATTATGTAATGTTAAAGAAAAATCAACTTATATATTTTTAAATAAATATTGTCACATTATGAACTAATGACCAAATCTGCAGCATTTTTGACAAAATTATCACCGTTACATGTCATGAACACACTTTTAAATTGAACACAACTCTTCAGTATTTTAATTCAACTTTGCCATGGCACTGCCATGTTGCCACTGACATCAGTTTCTTTGTTAGTGGGAAGACTGGCATTGCATGCTGTTCACCAGTGTATTGTAATCTGGTGTGTAACCTGACACTGCAACTGTGAGTGAGTCTTTCAGATGTGCATCAGTGAGGCGTGTTCTGTGTTTGTTCTTGATGAAGTTCATGTCAGAAAATGCTGATTCACAGAGATTGGTTGAACCAAACAGGCTGGCAACCTTCATAGCTGCTGTGCACACACCACTGTACTTCTCTGTGTCAACAAGGCACCAAAGGTTTGGTGCAGCCTGATAGGCTTTGAAGTGGAGGTCATTTTGCAATGTTATGATTTCCATCTCCACCTGTCCAGAATCCAAGTTCAATGTTGCACTTAGTTTCTCAGCAAAGCATGTTGTATCCCCATTCATGAAAGGATTGGAAATGAATGACACACATGGCTCAAGCTGATAAAGGTCACAAAACCTATTCTCAAACTCTTGCCCAAGTCTGTTTATGACTTCACAGTACTTTTCTGCAACTTTGTCAAATGTCTTAGATGCAGAAGCATTGTCTTTCAGCACCGACTGCACAGAGGGAAAGTGCAGAACCCTTTTTCTCTGTAAATCCACAGAGAAAGTGTTCATTTTGGCTTTAAATGCATTTAAAGCACTTATCATATCGACAACAGTCTTCCCTTTGCCTTGCAGCTCACAGTTCAAGTGGTTTAGTTTCCCAGTAATGTCCGTCAAAAATGCAAGGTCAAGTGTCCACTCTGTGTCCTCTAGCAGTGAGATGTCTTCGCCTTTGGACTGCATGAACTCTTTGATTTCACCCAAAAGTGACAAAAAACGAAGTAAAACTCGTCATCGGATTTCTGTGTGTAGCAGCAGGTCACCATATTCAGCTGACATCTCCTCCAATAGCACCTTGAAAGTCCTGTGCTGTTTTGGTTTGGAGCGGATGTTGTTTATGATTTTTACAACGGGAGTCATCACGTGCCCAAAGCCGATCACTTTCGCACATAACGCCTGCTGGTGAATGATGCAGTGGTAATGCAGACATTTTGGGAAGTCTGGGTCACCTTGACAGAGAGCGATGAAACCTATATGTCGGCCAATCATAGCAGGAGCCCCATCTGTAGTCACCGCTACCAGTTTTTCCAATGGTACCCTTTTCTGCACGAAAAACTCCTTCACCGCGTTATAAAGATCAACTCCTCTCGTAGTTGTCTTTAAGGGCAGTAGTGTCAGGAGTTCTTCTCTTGTGGAGAAATCTTCAAACACCATCCGGAAAAAAACCAACAGCTGAGCTGTACCGCTGCTGTCCACGGACTAATCGCACTGGATGCTAAACCACCTGCACCTCGCCAGATCCCGGTCCAACTGATCGTCCAAGTTACCAGACATAGCTGACACTCGTCTCGCTAACCGTAGATGCTCCCAGTTGGACGTCGGAGAGAGTGGACAATAGCTCGGTTCCATTTTTCTCGTCTTTAAGTACAGTGTTTGCGATTATTAACATTGCTTCTTTGACAACTTCTCCATCTGAAAATGGCTTCTTCTTCTTGATCAGAAAATGTGTAGTTCTAAACGAGGCTTCGGTTGCTTTTTGGGAATTTTTGGCCGGGCCGCGTGAAAAAAGACTGTTGCTTGCCCAAAGCTGCCTTTAGCTCACGGGCTTTTTCTGTCCGTAGTGCGCTTCCAGGTGGATAGTTAGCATGGTAGCTTTTGTAACACGTAGTGAAGTGTCTCTCCACATTGTGCCGCTTCGCTGTCGCCACAGCCGTCCCGCAAATGAGACACACGCAGGTTTCTCTCACAGTCGTAAAAAAGAACTCCTCCTCCCATTCGTTGTGAAAGTGATACTTTTTCTTTCTTTTTTCTGCCATGTTTTTGGGGTAAGAGTAAGACCATCTTCGCTGCACCCGCTAGCTTACGCTCCACTGGTGTTGTGATGCGCACAATACTGACCTTTGAACTCAGGTCAGTATTGTGCGCGTTAACCTAAACTTCACGTATAATGAATATATTTATAGATATTTTCTTTTTAAAATCTGTATAAATACAAGTGCGATTAAAAAAATAGCAACAGAATAAAATGTTATTTTAGACGCAGCTCACAAGTTTTTTTTTTTTTTTTTAGAACAGGCTTGCGGGCGACTCATGTGGTTCTTGCGGGCGACCTGGTGCCCGCGGGCACCGTGTTGGTGACACCTGCTTTAGAGTCTCCGGCTCTGACATCGGGAGAGTTCAGGATTGCGGCAATCTCACTTTGAGCCAGTTGATGTGGCTGCCCGTACTGTCTCTGTAAGGCCTGCATGGCAGCAGTATAGGGCTGTGCATAATGTCAGCACGACTGAGCTATCAGCCTGGCTTCATCCAAAATCAAGTGCTCCAGAAGTACTCGGTACTTTTAATGTTCAGACAGCTCGGTGTGTGGATTGAGTCAGTAGTCCAGCGCCATCTTCAAGTCCGCAAACTCTCTCTCACTGTCATGAACCAACTTTGGCAGTTCCGGTGTTGAAACTGGCTGCCTGGGGGCTTGGACAGGATACAGTGTTTGTGGTGCCATATAGGAGGGCTGATGACCATACTGAACATTTGGTGCTGGAGTGGATGTTGGAGGCACCAGAGGATAGACTGGCGGAGTCGATACCACAGGCTGGGGCTGACACACAGTTGGTTGGGAAAAGCTCAGAGCTGATACACTGGCTGTGCAGCGTTGACTGATTGAGGCGGATACATTGTCGGCAGGGGAGCAGCTGGGACGTATGGAGATTGGTAGGTGAACTGCAGATGCATGACTGCTGGTTGTTGACCTAACAGCTGGGGAGCTCCAACTGCAGCCGGTGGGTGAGGTGCAGGATAAGGCATTATAGCAGTCTGAGGTTGATATGCAGGCTCCACTGGGTGATGAGTATTCTGGTATGGTGCATATGTAGGGGTTACAGACTGATAATTAGGATGCGCCGCCGCCGACATGCCACCACATGGTGGCATGTCAGCCACCTTTTTAGTCTGCATAGGTGATGGAATATGCTGTGTTGACTGGAAGACAGGTTGGTACACGATTGGCGTTTGCTAACCAAGGGGACCACCCCCTGTCATCGTCTGGATGTTAGAATGTGTATTAATTGCACTGATCATGTTATGCGCTGGTGGCCTCGCTACTGCTCCAAACGATGGTGCGGAGGTCACGGTTTGTGGTAGGGAAGGAGTTAGCATGTAGCTTTCCTGCCTCGCTCCTATTCCCGAATGAGAGTGCATTGTTGCCGTTGTTGTGAGGAGCCGTGTCGCTGGTGGCAGGTCACCTTGTCTCTGGGTAGACGGCCCCGGTGGGAGGAATAATGGTGGCTGAAGATGGGCATTGTTGTTCACTTGAGAGATTGCTGGGACAACCCAATTATTGGGTGTTAATTGTTGTTGTGGAGAGAGGCCATTTTGACTAGTCCCGAAGCTCCTTTCTGTAAGGTGCTCACTGTCGTTGCTCTTCTCTGAGAAGGTTGGCGATGAGGGCTCGACGCGCTCGTCCGACAGACCATGCACATCAGCTGGGTGCCGCACTGTGTCCCATCGGTTCACCTTATCGACTGTTCCCGGTGGTCCGAGCGCCGGGCGTAGCTGGTCATCCGTAGCAGCAAACTCGGTTTGCAGGCTGAGTGACTGCAGCTGTAGGGCACTGACGCTCCCGCTGTCATCGTTTTGGGGGGCAGTATAAGGTGTAAGGGACCGTGGTAGGCTGACCTCATAGCCTAGCAGGTGGGCTGGAAGCTGTCGTAGCCTTCCTCTCTCTGGAGCTTCACTCTCGGGTGCTGCCGTTCTCTGTGTGTCCATGGCGCCGTCGTGGGTGAAGTAATCTGGCTCGAAGGACCAATATTGACGATTATGCGCCTGGGAATGATGATGATGCTGGGACCACTTTATCCACGACGACTACTCCGGTCAAAGAGCAGATATGGACACCAAGGTGGACTTTATCCCTTTTAATGGAGTCAGCTGGCAGTACAACGATGAATGAATGAATGAATGAGGATGAATGAACGATGAATGAAGGATGAATGATGAATGACGAATGAACGAATGATGAATAAACGATGAATGTAGAATGCGGATTAATGCTGAATGTATACACGATGAATGGTTTTCTGTAACACAGAAAGATGTACAAATCAATAACTGGTGGCAATAATACTCCACAAACTGAATTAAATCTCTTTTAGTGTCACACACATGCAGTTATCCGATTAGCATTAGCGTCATCCACACCCGAGCTAACTGACACATAACTGTAACCAAACACACATCTACCAACCTATACACTTAAAATGAACATATGTAGGCATGCTTGGTGACTATTAAAGACTCACTTCTTCACGAACGCATTCAAGACGTAACGAGGGGTTCACTACCATCTTATTATTACAAGAAAAACTCCATTCACCGGGACGTAGCGCGAGGACCCCATCACCTGACTGGGCTGTCCAAAATAATGCCTGATGAAAAACCCCTATTCTACCAGAACACATAATACATTTCACAGGGAATTTGTAACACTTACTTCATACATTATGCAAATCAGGACAACAAATAATAATGTCCTCAATAAATAGCTCTCAATGATGCGACTAGGGCTGCAACTAACAATTATTTTAATAATTTATTAAAAAAATGTGTGCTATACACCTGCAAATATGTGGGCAAATTTTGTTTTATAAAGTGCAAAGAGTTATTTTTGTTGTTTAAGGGACATGAGCTGTTGGAACAATAAATGACAAATCAATAAATGCAAATCAGAAAATCCAGTGACATGATTTGTTTGACTTCATCATCCAAACTTTAACACCATTGTGTGGAAGATGTTTATTTAAAGCATATTTAATACAGCTAACGTTAATAAGTGCATGGTAGAAAGTCAGCTCTAAGAGTGATGGGAATATATGACTAAGTATTGGTTGCATATAATGTTGTGTGTTTAATATTTCAATTGTAATCTTACTGTTTAAATGATGAACATATTCCATTGTATTTTATAAACCAGAATGCTGCAACAAAACAATTTCCCTTCGGGGATTAATAAAGTTATCTATCTATCTATCTATCTATCTATATGCACCATGGCAATGCTAATACGATTAGCCTGTCAATGGTATTTCCCATTATATGTTAGCATTAAGCTAGCGCACTATCAGAGATGATTGATCAGATTATATACATACTTTTGGGCCTTCATGTAGTTTTAAATGCACAAACACATATTACTGTTGCTTCCAAAAGCCGACCAAACATAATAAATGTACTATTTTTTTTTCATTTCAGTCGTGGAAAAGCTGAGGCCTGCCAAGGTCTGGAAACACAAACAGCGAACGTTAGCGAGCTATGATATCAATGAGGAACATAATCTTCCATTAGGCTTATTAACTTACTTGCATGTGGTGGAGTGTCTCCGACACTGGGGATAATGTGAAGCCTTTTGCCACAGCTGCTGCAAAAGTTTGGTGACTTCTCCACCAAATCTTTCCCGCAGCTTGGACAAAACAGTTCCTTGGTACTTTCTCCTCTCGAATCCAAACGCGCCACGAGTGAAATGACTTCCGGTTCATAAAGCGGTAGGGTCCCGTCAGCGATATCTCTTTCTGCCAACTGGTTCCTCCCTTTTCCGTTTAAGTTAATGTGTTGTGTTTTTTCACTTGTGTTGTGGTTTTTCACTTGTGTTGCATTTTTTCATTGCTGTTGTGTTTTTCAATTTGCAGTTGTGTTTTTTCATTTGTGTTGTGTTTTTTCATTTGTGTTGTGTTTTTTCATTTGCTGTTGTGTTGTTGAATTTGCAGTTGTGTTTTTCAATTTCTTGTTGTGTTTAGTGATTTGTTGTTGTGGTTTGCACTTCAGGGCCACCGTACAGAGGCCTTAGGGAGGAGGTAAGACAGGTCGACTGGCATTTTATTTCTTTTTTGACATTGTCTCCTGGTCAGCATATGATAATGTGTTGTTTAATAAATGTAGTTAATGAGTATATACTTATATTTTCCCAGTTAAAAATTAATCAACTAAGATCATTTTAATTGTGGACATTTTTCAAAGAACTATTTTGTGTGGTGATAATGCAGCTGAAGCTTTATGCATTTTTTGAGTTTGTCCTTATGTTTGTCTGTCTTACTTGTTTTTGTTTAATTTTTATTTTAACCTGCCACAGAGTTAGTGTTACACTTCTCGCCAAGGTTAGTCGGATCATTTATGGGGCAGTGAGGGTATTTTCCTGTCTATGAAATGAGCACAATATTCTGACAGACTTTTTGCCCTCACAACTCTGATGGCTGGTGGTTTTCAAATTGTACTTTTTTCCCCCTAGATGATCTATTGTTCTTGGAATGAAGAAATGCTTGCTAACCTTATTTTTAATTTGTAATTTTTCCCCTTGTCCTGTTCGGCAGCTTGGACAGACAATATCAATTATATCCAATTAATATCCATCAATCCAACCGTGAATAGGGAGGGAGACCCACAACCGAACCCCCCGGGGAGTGCCACGCCCAAGTGACTGTGCCCCCCGTACTCTAGCCGCACTTGCCCCGGAACGCATTGGGACCCCCCGCGAAAAAAAACAAAACAACCCACCCCCCACACTATGGGGTGTTGGATGCATGTAGAGGCATGTATTTGTATTTTGAAGAGGTGGATGCAATGTGTGTGTCTAAGGTGCGGTTTTTGAAGGGAAGCAGGGGCCCAAGCGTTCTACCACTGCCAAGCGGCAGAAACCCGGAAGCCAGCTTATCCCCTCAAGACCCTGTGTGACGAAGTGTAGTTAAAATTGTGGGTGGTGCAATGTCGGGGGAGGAGCCAGACCACAGTTAAGTAGCCTGGACCCCCCCCCCCCCCCCCCCCCCCCCACTCTAGGCCCTGCTCACTGGTCCCTATTGTTGAGTGAGGTAAGGTAGGGGGGGTTGAGAAGGAGGAGGTTCCCCCATCGCTAGGACCTTGGCCCAGCTCGACACCCCCCCCCCCCCCCCCCGTGGGATGTCTTAGTTTTCCTGCAAAACACACAGACCTCCCTTCCGGAAACAATAGTTAATAGACAGATTCTCTGAAATTTCAGAATATTCTATAAATTGGAATAAATCAGTTGTCTTGCCTATTAACTGAATGTTTCAGCACACACCAAATACCCCACTAAAACCAGGGAACATCAAATACCTCGGCATTAACATCTCAGCCAAGCTGACAGACTCCACCCCCCTTATTAAAACAATAGAAGAGGACCTCACTCGATGGAGGACACTTCCCATATCACTTATGGGGAGAGTAGCAACAATTAAAATGATGGTCCTGCTTAAAATTAACTACATCTTTTCAATGATTCCAACAAAACCACCAAAAATCTGGTCATCACATCTAAGTTTAAAAACACTACAGAACACCAAGGACCAAGGCGGCTTAGAACTTCCAAAGTTTTATCATTATGATCTAGCCAATAAATTACTCTATGTTGTAAATTGGATTAATCAGAAACCCTTAGATCAGGGGTCAGCAACCTTTCTTTAATGCCCAAAGAGCCATTTGGTCCCATTTCCCACTGAACACAACATCCAAAGAGCCGCACATATTTTATTTTGACACTCCCCAGGCAGACCATGTCAGGAGGACACGACACACAAAACCTTCTTCACTGCTGGTTGACGACTTACAACTAATAAACTAAACTACATGAACAAAGCAACAAAAACACAACACAACACAATTATTACCGACACTGCAAACCTAATATAACCCCAATAATTACATTTAAAACACAACAAACAGAAACTCCCATAATGCATTGCAGCTATCGGCTCCTTTATTGCTACACATTATTAAAATGGAGGATATATGTGGGGATTGTTAGAACCATGAGTGTGAGTGGTGTGGCTTTAATGTCCTGTAGTTGTTGTGTAATTCACTATAATTTGCTGTCACTCTCAACAAGTCACAATGAACCTCCTGGAATTGTTGGCGCTCCACAGTGCAGCAGTTTTCCTGTGAAAGGTACAGGAAGCTCCCAGCTTCAGATACCTGTTGAGCCGCTGTCAGGACCTGCAGCCACAATTCTACGTTCTTCATGCCATTATTGTTGTAATGACGTTACATTGCTGTGTCATTCAGGACCCGCCTACATTTTACACCACTCTTTGTAGCGGGACTGCGTTCTGGGGTGCGCTTTGCCTCCTTACATCCCGCTCCGGGATGAACTGCAGTGGGACAGAGGCTCAAGGAGCCGCAGTGGAGGGACGAAAGAGCCTCTCCGGAGCCACGGGTTGCCGACCCCTGCCTTAGATGAAGGCTGGCTTGACACTGAAAATACGTTCTGTGAAGATCTCCACATCAGAGATATTCTTTTCTTCAGTCCTGTCATCAAAAACACAGCTGCTTTAAAAACATCAAGATAAACACATCTCTGACCGCTTGGTGGGAATTTCTTAAAATGAATGGATTTTCCCTGCAAACTCACACCCATCTGGAATAATCCGGACATCCTGCAAAGGAAGAAACCAATAACTTTTTCACGGTTGGATTGGTGGAGGACGAGATCTTGTAGTGGCCTGGTGGGAGCCTGGCTGGCGGACTGGGGAGTGGGGAGCATCCCCCTCCCCACCAAGTAAATGTATGTGTGTGTATGTGTATATGTGTGTCTGTGTGTGTATGTGTATGCTTAGGTGTGTGTGTGGGTTGGGATTAGGGGATGGGGCGGTGGGAGGGGGGGTGGTATTGGGGTTCCTGGGGGTATGAGGGTGGCTGTCCTCCGGCTGGGCCTTCACTCTTCCTGGCCTGGACAGAATGTCTGCTTGTAGAAAAAGTCATTTGGCACAATTTGAGTTGACATGGTCCCCAATAATTAAATATGTAGCCCTGTGCCACAGATGGCCCTGGGGCATCATGGCTTTGGTGATTGGCGGCTCTGTGGTCTGGGGGTAGTGCCGCCGTCTATCCTGGGGAGGCAGCGACCTGGCTCGGGGGGTGCTGGGAGGTAGGCTCTGAGTTGGGGGTGGTCCGTCTGGGGTAGGGTGTGGGTGCTGGGCGTTAGGCTCCGGCCGGACCCTGGCTGAGGTGGGTGGCTGTGGCCCACATGGAAAGAACCTATATGAGGACATATGCACATATATGAAACCTATATGCAGCATATATGCACATATATGACAATATATATGCTGTATATATGCACATATATGCACATATATGACAATATATATGCTGCATATATGCACAGAAATGCTGCATATATGCACATATATGACCATTTATATGCTGCATATATGCACATATATGCACATATATGACAATATATATGCTGCATATATGCACATACATGCGCACATATATGTACATATAAGTACATAACATATAGGAAAACGGCCAATTTTATATATGTCACATATATTCCAAACCTATATCAAAACCTATATTAAAACATATATGTTTATATAGGTTCTTTCCATGTGGGGGGGCTTGGATGGTTGGGTCCACCATCCCCCCTGCCACCTCTCTGCATCCGCCAACCCCCCCCCCCCCCCCCCCCCCCCGAGTGTCAGTTGTCTTGCGTGAGTATGTGTGGAGAGCTGTTGGATGGGGTGAGGGGGGGGATTCCTGCCCAGGTCCTCTTGCAGTGCCTTGTCAGGGTGGGTGTTGGTCCCCGTGTTCCAGGACGGCTGCTGGGATGGGGTAGAGCAGAGCGGGAGGTCCATTTTGACCAAGGTCCTCGCGACAGGGGGACTACTTCCCTCTAAACCCCTCTACCTTACCTCACTCAACAATAGAGACCAGTGGGCGGGTCTTAGGGTGGGGGGGGTCAAGGCTACTTAACTGCGGTCTGGCCTCGACTTTGCACCACCCACATTTTAACTACATTTAGTCATGCAGGGTCTTGAGGGGATAAGCTGGCTTTCAGGGTTCTGCCGTTTGGCAGTCAGTCAGTCAGTTGCCAGTCTGGGGCTCGAGGGCTGGGGCTTTCTCTATCCTGCCGGGTTGGCGGGGTGGCGGTGGGATCGGGGCGGCTCCATGCCCATGTGGCAGTCTACTCTGGCTGGTCCCAGCTTGGCGGCTTGTGTCGAGCCTGGGGCTCTGCGCCCTTTATCCTTCTCTTGTGGGACCCTCTTGCCTGAGGGGGGGGTCTTCCACACACACACACACACACACACACACACACACACACACACACATACACGCACACACACTCCCATTCCTCATCGATGAGATTTGCTCTGATTTTTCTTGTTTTCTGCTATTGTTCTTTCTTATCCACATGAGCAAGCAGGTGTGTTTGTGACTGTGGAAAGGAAAAACTCCCCCAACAGGGAGAAACTTTGTAGAAACCAGAGTCAGAGGTGACGGCATTCTGCGGACCGGTTGGGGTGAAAGGATAGAGGAGAGGAGAGGAGAGGAGAGGAGAGGAGAGGAGAGGAGAGGAAAGGAGAGGAGAGACAGAGAAAGACTTGGTGGAAAAAAAATAAAAAATACATACAATACCCTTGTTAGTGCTACATAAAAAAATTTTTCTTTCTTTTTGATAATACAGTAACCACAGTGATCTAAATATTTTCTAACTGCCATGAGATTAAACCATCCTGAGCAACAACAGAGCAAAAGACCTAAATAATGACAACAATTATAACAAAAGCAAAAACAAAAGGACATAAAACAAAAATAAATAAATAAATAAAACAAACAAACAAACACAACAACAACAAAAGCAAACAACAACTTGGTTTTGATAATTAACAGAACAATCTCGTCAATGAGGAGTGGGAGTGTGTGTGTGTGTGTGTGTGTGTGTGTGTGTGTGTGTGTGTGTGTGTGTGTGTGTGTGTGTGTGTGTGTGTGTGTGTGGTTTGTCCTCTGGATGTGAATGGAACTGTTGTGGGGGGGCCCGCAGCACCACCCCGGGGGCCGAGGCCACCAGGGCCGGACGTCGCCACTCCGGTACCCAGCGACCCACCGGATCCAGGGAGGCCCCAACAAACCCCCCCGGAGAGCCACGCCCCAACCCGGAAGGCACCAGACGGAGCGCGCAGAGAGGACCCCCCCCAGGCCAGAGGGGCCCACAAGAGAAGTAAAGGGCGCAAGGCCCCGGGCCCCGACCCGAGCCGCCAAGCCGGAACCGGCCCGTGCAGCGCTCCCAGGCCACGCGGGCAGGGAGCCCCCCCGGCCCCGACCCCCCCGGAGGTGCCACGCCAGAGCGAGCGTGCCCCCCGTACTCCAGCCGCACTCACCCCGGAACACGGCGGGACCACAGCGGGAGGTGCTGGGGGGAGCCCCCCCCCCCCCCCCCCTCCACCCTGTGGGGTGTTGGGTGCATGTGGATGTGTGTATTTGTGTTTTGAAGAGGTGGTGCAATGTGTGTGTCTAGGGTGCAGTTTAAAATTGAGGGGTAGCGGGGGCCCGGGCGTTCTACCACTGCCCAGCGGCAGAACCCCGATTGTTCTTTCAATTATCAAAATCAGGTTTTGTTTTATTGTATTGCCTACTTGCTAATTTATACTTCTGCTTGAAAATCATGTTACTGTCTCGATAGAGCTGCTCAGGCTGGTTTAATCTCATTACAGTTTGAAAATATTTGGATCAGTGTAATAACTGTAAATAATAGGGATGAGCGAGTACAGCACGATCTGTATCTGTTCAACCATCTAAACTATCTGTATCCATATCTGTACTTGGAGCGGGCGGGGTCTAAACCAAAGGTGGGCATAGTTCAAGAGAAACTGGGTGGGGCTTAAATCTGTACATTATTCTAAGTCTGAAATTGATATGGATTGATCAGAAGGTGCTTTATTTAACTATATACAGTATATAAAGCTTAAATTGTAATATTTATAATATTATATTTCTTTTTATGAACAGCCATATACAATAAACATTAATATAGGCTACTTTGTGTGTTCAGCTATGTGTGTGTGTGTGTGTGTAAGTGGTCTGTAAGACTGTTTATTTTTTAATGATCTGTGTGAACTTGATAATTCATGTAAACATCCAGTGGAGGCAAACAGGGAAATAACATGTCAGCCTTGTTCACTGTATTCTTCTCAAAAACACTGCGTTCAATACGAGCAAAGTTTTCCAACTGACTTTACACCACCAGCCAGACTAAGAGCAAGCAGACAGCAAAAAAAAAAAAAAAACCTGAGTGGAGGCAGTGACCAATGCGATATGAGCCCTTTTCAGCTCTGTCTTATCAAATGCACTGTGTTAAAATTGTTTTGATTTTGGGCTGTAGTCTTGGCTGGGGCCTGCTAAAATTGATAAGAACCGGTTCAAACCAGCTCACTCCTCCATTTTGATGTCCCGTGACTGGAAAAGCTTGGGCGGGGACAGGAGGAAGACCTTGGAGGAGATAGAGAAAAGGAGGCAGTAATTCTGAGCCGGGGCTTTTTTCCCATTTTCTTCCGCTGTATTCGCTTGGGCCCGGTTTTTTGGTTCTGAGAAGCAAGATCCACCTGTGTGGTGAACGGCTCTTTGAACCCAGAAATATTTCTGTAAGTGTTTTTAGGTAGATTGCTTTGTAATAAAACTCATGTGTTGATTTCATTCTCAAGTTTCATGTTTGGTGGCTTCAACTCACTGTGGTTTTCCATTTTCCTTACACGGGGAGCGAGCTGTCCCTCCTCGGGGGAGCGGGCCCCCAAACAGGACAACTGCGTACGTTATGAAACAAGTTCAGCAAGTAACATTAAATACCATACAAACCGAAATAGAGGCAAGCTAAAGAAAACAGTCACTCTCTGTGTGTCCTAGCTGGCTGCAGAGATGTGTATGTCGGGAGGGGCATGCGCTGTCTGTAACTGGCCAATCCCAGCACGTGAAGACAGTCAGTTGCCAAATAAGGAATTTCCTTCAGCACGAGCACGTATATTGACGAGTTTTAGTCGTATCATGCTCGTACTCGTAAAAAAGGCTCATCCCTAGTAAATAATATATGTAGCACTAATAAGGGTATTGTATGTTGTCCCCCACCCATCCCCCTACCTCCCTCTCTCTCTCTCTCTCTCTCTCTCTCTCTCCTGTCAATCTTCTCTCTTCTCTGTCTCTTTGAGCGTTCCCCCCCGGTCGTGTATGTGGGGAGTCTCTTAGTCTCTTCCTGTTCTAAGAACAAAAACTGTTCAGACATCGGAAGGCTCTCAATCACATCATATTGTCTGCCCAAGCTGCCGAACAGGACAAGGGTAGAAAAAAAAAAGAAAAAAGGAAAGCACCAAGATGGATTGTTATTATGGTGACTGTCAAAATAAAAGTACCAAGTCCCGGAGAATATGAACTCGGAGTCATGACACCTCAGAGGAAACATTGTTCTTATTGTCACTGAGCATGTGCACAACTACGTTACTGCAGCCTTGATGACCAGGACCAGGACAAGTGGCAGCATTTCCACCATCAAAAAGGAGATGCCGTCCAAGCTTTTCCTTAAAGGAGTCATATTATGCTAAATTCACTTTCTAATGGTTTTACACCAGTACTAATCATGCCCATACATGGAATGATGCCCCAGAAGTGAAGAATGTCTGTTCTCTCTCTCACTGGCTTGTTTCAGTTTTTAAGTGTGTTGCTCCAACCAGAAATCAAACCCTACATAGTGTCATTGGGGGTTTAGCTAATCCCAATCAAGGTAGGCCCTCCCTTTGACTTCTCCCACAATGAGGCAGCTCTGTTCTGGCACATGGCACCTTGAGATGACTAGAGTATTGGGGTTTTCTTCTTTTTATATTGTATAAAGAAATAAAATTAATCTTTATTGAGAATCACAGCATCAAAGATAACAGTAGATGTTTAGGCACATTCACACTGACAGATACAGTGATATTGACTTCCTGAGATCTCCGAGCATTGGGTATATATTGATTAGTGTCAATAATTATTGAAACAAGGTGAGAATCATCTTTATTATTCATCCACAATCATCATTGTCTAATTAAAATGTACCTACACCTACCTGAGTAACATACCGATCAAAACTCAATTAAGACTAATTAAGAGTACCAACAGTACCTACATCTATTCACTACTGATTAGCAATCAAACTTTCTCACTCCTCGTCATTCGCAATCCACTTCAACCTGTAATCTTCTTCTCTAACCATAGGCGACATGATGATCTGAACAGCCTGACCCACATGGAAAGAACCTATATAAACATATATGTTTTAATATAGGTTTTGATATAGGTTTGGCATATATGTGACATATATAAAATTGGCCGTTTTCCTATATGTTATGTACATATATGTGTGCATACATGTGCGCATATATGTACATATATGTATATAACATATAGGAAAACGGCCAATTTTATATATGTCACATATATTCCAAACCTATATGCACACCCATATGTGCCCATATATGCACACCTATATGCGCATATATGCACACCTATATGAGCCCATGTATGCACACATATATGTACATATATGTGCATAAAATGTAGGAAAATGACCAATTTTATATATATGCCACATATATCCTAACCTTTATATAGGTTCTTTCCATGTGGGCCCACACTGAATGCTGTTATTTGCTCAGTGACCCTAGCGGGAATTGAACCAGGGTCTCCCGTGCACCAGTCCGTTGCCTTGCCACCTCGGCCCGGCCATCACCTCCGCCGATCTGACTGCCAATGAAGTCCTAACAAAGTCTTAACAACTCCTAACAAAGTACTAACAACTCCTAACCAAGTCCTAACAAGTCCTAACATGTCCGAACGCAGTCCTAACTGGTCCTAACGGGTCACGTGGTACAATACGTCATGTCACCAAAACTCCGCCCCCCTGAGACGTGCCTGCAGAACACTCGAGGAGGAGAGGAAAAGGGAAGAAAACTAAGAGGTACGTCCAGTACGTTCATTATTGTTCTTTTCCCTGAGTCTAAATCAGTTTCGTGTTGTCATACTACCGTCATAGTCGCTCCTAACATCAGAACTGCTTCATAATTCATAATCGCGCGATTATGAATCCCGAAAAAAATCGGCGGTGGTTCACTTTTAAATATAAATGTATATATCTATAAGTAGACATCTTTATCGATATGTCCTGTATGCATACATATATACTTGTATGCAAACATGTATATTATGTCTTGGACTGTACGCGGAATATTTAACTGAATTCCCTCCGCTTTTCATTCTGCTGCCGGGACGTTATCACGAACCGTCGGTGGATTATGATTTAATGAGTATTATTTATTCTCCGATGATCGCAATGTGCCCACTCCATAGAAGACTTAAATACTCTTTTTATTGGTGCGTCATGTGCAATATTGTATGCAACAATAGGTTACGTTAATTTGCTCTTTTATTATGACGACTGTACTCAAAAAATAAAGACATATATCTTGTGTAATTTTTGTATGTCTATATAGTATGTGTAATGTATAAAAATTATATAGTGTATGGATTTCATCGTAATATTGCATAATTATTATTTTAATATAATATAAATAACTTATTTTTTTCTTCTTCTTCTTCTTCTACTTCTACTTCAGTTTTACTTCTACTTATTATTATTGTTAATAATATTATTATACTCAATTATAATATATAATATATTTTATAATAATAAAACATGATAAATCTCAAAGACAGACCTTATTTCTTGAATAAAAAATACAATCTTTCTTCTCTGACGGCCCAGTGTGTATTCTGGGCTGTATTCAACCATGTGTATTTGTTTATTATTAAAGAGAAGACATTTTAAATACATTACAGTCATTCCAACGTGCTTTTATAGAGAAAATAGAAAACAAACAGGTTTGTTTGTGACTGTGGAAAGAAAAACTCCTCCAACAGGGAGAAACTTTGTAGAAACCAGAGTCAGAGGTGGAGGATGGAGGAGAGGAGAGGAGAGGAGAGGAGAGGAGAGGAGAGGAGAGGAGAGGAGAGGAGAGGAGGGGAGAGGAGAGGAGAGGAGAGGAGAGGAGAGGAGAGGAGGGGAGAGGAGAAGAGAGGAGAGGAGAGGAGGGGAGAGGAGAGGAGGGGAGAGGAGATGAGAGGAGAGAAGAGGAGAGGAGATGAGAGGATAAAGGAGAGGAGAGGAGAGGAAAGACAGAGATAGACTTGGTGAAAAAAAAACATGTCTATTCTGCTCATTCACAAAAACCTCATTCCCTTTTCTTTGCTGTTCTCAATGTGTTGTTTGTGTGTTTTTGTTTGTTGACAACAGGCGAACCATCGCTGTGGAACACCTTCTCACACAGTCCAACAGGGAGACTGTCCCCAGCAGGACAGTGAGCTGGACATCACTGGACCAGATCTGCAGGAGGAACGTCCTGATGTCACCATCAGTGATCAGCTGATCTCTGTGAGAGAGCACCTGAAGAGCCCCCTGTGGGACACCATGGACTCTTCCCCTCCTCACAGTCCCTCTGGCCATGGTGACTCCCCTCATCCATCATCTCAGGTCATGAAGGATTGAACAAGAATGTTTTACAGCCACTGAACATAGAAGTTATTCATTTGTACATGCTGTGAAGAACTCGGTACACAATGTTTCAGAGTTTCCAGGAGCAATTTGTGCCACATTTTTAACACCATGCACTGAAAACAACCTACAGAATAAGAATACAAGTGATCAAATCATTGCCAGAGTTTCAGCTGGAACCTTGTCAATTAGAAACCGTACCAGAGAGGGATTATTGATGTTCAGCATCGTGAACCTGTTCATTCTGGTCATCACATGACAGGAAGTGACCTCCACACAAAGTCATCACATGACAGGAAGTGACCTCCACACAAAGTCATCACATGACAGAAAGTGACCTCCACACAAAGTCATCACATGACAGGAAGTGACCTCCACACAAAGTCATCACATGACAGGAAGTGACCTCCACACAAAGTCATCACATGACAGGAAGTGACCTCCACACAAAGTCATCACATGACAGGAAGTGACCTCCACACAAAGTCATCACATGTGTCCAGGCATCATTTCTAATGATTGTGTCTTTCTTCCTAGGATACTAGTACCAAGGATACTAGCACCAAGGATACTAGTACCAAGGATACTAGTACCAAGGATACTAGCACCAAGGATACTAGCACCAGCAGCCACCACCAGCTCCATCTCCCACCTGGCCCATGTTTCCCCACCAGCAGCCACCACCAGCTCCATCTCCCACCTGGTCCATGTTTCCCCACCACCAGCTCCATCTCCCACCTGGTCCATGTTTCCCCACCAGCAGCCACCACCAGCTCCATCTCCCACCTGGTCCATGTTTCCCCACCACCAGCTCCATCTCCCACCTGGTCCATGTTTCCCCACCAGCAGCCACCACCAGCTCCATCTCCCACCTGGTCCATGTTTCCCCACCACCAGCTCCATCTCCCACCTGGTCCATGTTTCCCCACCAGCAGCCACCACCAGCTCCATCTCCCACCTGGTCCATGTTTCCCCACCAGCAGCCACCACCAGCCCCTTCACCTGCCTGGTCCTCCCTTGGACAGAGTCAACAGCTGCAACCAGCTGCTTGGCCTCAGCATCAGCTGCACCAACCTCCACCAGCGCCACCATGTGTCTCCCCAACAGCCCTTCGTCACCCCCCCTCTGTCCCCTCTTCATCTTCAGGTTCCTCTGCATCGACACAAGACGTGTTTCCTTCTTATGTGAACCGTCAATTAAAATGGAGGCACCAGAGGGCAGCACTTGAAGATGAGAAGCCATGGAGAGGGGGGAGACACCAAAAAAGCCCCCTTTCAAGGAGGACTATTATGACACCTGTAAAATGTGTGGCCTCTCAAAAAACAAGAGCACTGGACACACTCAAATAAAGGGGAAATAGTACTGTCCAGCCTCTGGCAAGACTGTGACAGAATGGAGAGAGAGCCTGGAAAAATAGCTTCTTTCTTCTTTTTATTGCAATATTTTTGTTGGACAAATCTAAGATGCAATCATCTGTCAGTTTTGTGTGCATAAATAAACTTAATTTCTTTGTAAATAGTTACAAAAGTGCCTTTTTTCCATTTTGTGTGCACAAATAAACTTCATTTCTTTGTAAATAGTTAAAAAAGGGCCTTTTTTCCGTTTTGTGTGCACAAATACACTTCATTTCTTTGTAAATAGTTAAAAAAGGGCCTTTTTTCCGCTTTGTGTGCACAAATAAACTTAATTTCTTTGTAAATAGTTACAAAAGTGCCTTTTTTCCATTTTGTGTGCATAAATAAACTTCATTTCTTTGTAAATAGTTAAAAAAGTCCCTTTTTTCCGTTTTGTGTGCACAAATAAACTTCATTTCCTTGTAAATAGTTACAAAAGTGCCTTTTTTCCATTTTGTGTGCATAAATAAACTTCATTTCTTTGTAAATAGTTACAAAAGTGCCTTTTTTTCTCCCTCCTCTCTTCCTTCTTTTCCCCCCTTTTCCCCCTTTTTTTCCTTTTTCTTCCCCCACCTTAGCAGTCCCTTTTGCCCCATCTCCGGCCATCACCTCCGCCGATCTGACTGCCAATGAAGTCCTAACAAAGTCTTAACAACTCCTAACAAAGTACTAACAACTCCTAACCAAGTCCTAACAAGTCCTAACATGTCCGAACGCAGTCCTAACTGGTCCTAACGGGTCACGTGGTACAATACGTCATGTCACCAAAACTCCGCCCCCCTGAGACGTGCCTGCAGAACACTCGAGGAGGAGAGGAAAAGGGAAGAAAACTAAGAGGTACGTCCAGTACGTTCATTATTGTTCTTTTCCCTGAGTCTAAATCAGTTTCGTGTTGTCATACTACCGTCATAGTCGCTCCTAACATCAGAACTGCTTCATAATTCATAATCGCGCGATTATGAATCCCGAAAAAAATCGGCGGTGGTTCACTTTTAAATATAAATGTATATATCTATAAGTAGACATCTTTATCGATATGTCCTGTATGCATACATATATACTTGTATGCAAACATGTATATTATGTCTTGGACTGTACGCGGAATATTTAACTGAATTCCCTCCGCTTTTCATTCTGCTGCCGGGACGTTATCACGAACCGTCGGTGGATTATGATTTAATGAGTATTATTTATTCTCCGATGATCGCAATGTGCCCACTCCATAGAAGACTTAAATACTCTTTTTATTGGTGCGTCATGTGCAATATTGTATGCAACAATAGGTTACGTTAATTTGCTCTTTTATTATGACGACTGTACTCAAAAAATAAAGACATATATCTTGTGTAATTTTTGTATGTCTATATAGTATGTGTAATGTATAAAAATTATATAGTGTATGGATTTCATCGTAATATTGCATAATTATTATTTTAATATAATATAAATAACTTATTTTTTTCTTCTTCTTCTTCTTCTACTTCTACTTCAGTTTTACTTCTACTTATTATTATTGTTAATAATATTATTATACTCAATTATAATATATAATATATTTTATAATAATAAAACATGATAAATCTCAAAGACAGACCTTATTTCTTGAATAAAAAATACAATCTTTCTTCTCTGACGGCCCAGTGTGTATTCTGGGCTGTATTCAACCATGTGTATTTGTTTATTATTAAAGAGAAGACATTTTAAATACATTACAGTCATTCCAACGTGCTTTTATAGAGAAAATAGAAAACAAACAGGTTTGTTTGTGACTGTGGAAAGAAAAACTCCTCCAACAGGGAGAAACTTTGTAGAAACCAGAGTCAGAGGTGGAGGATGGAGGAGAGGAGAGGAGAGGAGAGGAGAGGAGAGGAGAGGAGAGGAGAGGAGAGGAGAGGAGGGGAGAGGAGAGGAGAGGAGAGGAGAGGAGAGGAGAGGAGGGGAGAGGAGAAGAGAGGAGAGGAGAGGAGGGGAGAGGAGAGGAGGGGAGAGGAGATGAGAGGAGAGAAGAGGAGAGGAGATGAGAGGATAAAGGAGAGGAGAGGAGAGGAAAGACAGAGATAGACTTGGTGAAAAAAAAACATGTCTATTCTGCTCATTCACAAAAACCTCATTCCCTTTTCTTTGCTGTTCTCAATGTGTTGTTTGTGTGTTTTTGTTTGTTGACAACAGGCGAACCATCGCTGTGGAACACCTTCTCACACAGTCCAACAGGGAGACTGTCCCCAGCAGGACAGTGAGCTGGACATCACTGGACCAGATCTGCAGGAGGAACGTCCTGATGTCACCATCAGTGATCAGCTGATCTCTGTGAGAGAGCACCTGAAGAGCCCCCTGTGGGACACCATGGACTCTTCCCCTCCTCACAGTCCCTCTGGCCATGGTGACTCCCCTCATCCATCATCTCAGGTCATGAAGGATTGAACAAGAATGTTTTACAGCCACTGAACATAGAAGTTATTCATTTGTACATGCTGTGAAGAACTCGGTACACAATGTTTCAGAGTTTCCAGGAGCAATTTGTGCCACATTTTTAACACCATGCACTGAAAACAACCTACAGAATAAGAATACAAGTGATCAAATCATTGCCAGAGTTTCAGCTGGAACCTTGTCAATTAGAAACCGTACCAGAGAGGGATTATTGATGTTCAGCATCGTGAACCTGTTCATTCTGGTCATCACATGACAGGAAGTGACCTCCACACAAAGTCATCACATGACAGGAAGTGACCTCCACACAAAGTCATCACATGACAGAAAGTGACCTCCACACAAAGTCATCACATGACAGGAAGTGACCTCCACACAAAGTCATCACATGACAGGAAGTGACCTCCACACAAAGTCATCACATGACAGGAAGTGACCTCCACACAAAGTCATCACATGACAGGAAGTGACTTCCACACAAAGTCATCACATGACAGGAAGTGACCTCCACACAAAGTCATCACATGACAGGAAGTGACCTCCACACAAAGTCATCACATGACAGGAAGTGACCTCCACACAAAGTCATCACATGTGTCCAGGCATCATTTCTAATGATTGTGTCTTTCTTCCTAGGATACTAGTACCAAGGATACTAGCACCAAGGATACTAGTACCAAGGATACTAGTACCAAGGATACTAGCACCAAGGATACTAGCACCAGCAGCCACCACCAGCTCCATCTCCCACCTGGCCCATGTTTCCCCACCAGCAGCCACCACCAGCTCCATCTCCCACCTGGTCCATGTTTCCCCACCACCAGCTCCATCTCCCACCTGGTCCATGTTTCCCCACCAGCAGCCACCACCAGCTCCATCTCCCACCTGGTCCATGTTTCCCCACCAGCAGCCACCACCAGCTCCATCTCCCACCTGGTCCATGTTTCCCCACCACCAGCTCCATCTCCCACCTGGCCCATGTTTCCCCACCAGCAGCCACCACCAGCTCCATCTCCCACCTGGTCCATGTTTCCCCACCACCAGCTCCATCTCCCACCTGGTCCATGTTTCCCCACCAGCAGCCACCACCAGCTCCATCTCCCACCTGGTCCATGTTTCCCCACCAGCAGCCACCACCAGCCCCTTCACCTGCCTGGTCCTCCCTTGGACAGAGTCAACAGCTGCAACCAGCTGCTTGGCCTCAGCATCAGCTGCACCAACCTCCACCAGCGCCACCATGTGTCTCCCCAACAGCCCTTCGTCACCCCCCCTCTGTCCCCTCTTCATCTTCAGGTTCCTCTGCATCGACACAAGACGTGTTTCCTTCTTATGTGAACCGTCAATTAAAATGGAGGCACCAGAGGGCAGCACTTGAAGATGAGAAGCCATGGAGAGGGGGGAGACACCAAAAAAGCCCCCTTTCAAGGAGGACTATTATGACACCTGTAAAATGTGTGGCCTCTCAAAAAACAAGAGCACTGGACACACTCAAATAAAGGGGAAATAGTACTGTCCAGCCTCTGGCAAGACTGTGACAGAATGGAGAGAGAGCCTGGAAAAATAGCTTCTTTCTTCTTTTTATTGCAATATTTTTGTTGGACAAATCTAAGATGCAATCATCTGTCAGTTTTGTGTGCAGAAATAAACTTAATTTCTTTGTAAATAGTTACAAAAGTGCCTTTTTTCCATTTTGTGTGCACAAATAAACTTCATTTCTTTGTAAATAGTTAAAAAAGGGCCTTTTTTCCGCTTTGTGTGCACAAATAAACTTAATTTCTTTGTAAATAGTTACAAAAGTGCCTTTTTTCCATTTTGTGTGCATAAATAAACTTCATTTCTTTGTAAATAGTTAAAAAAGTCCCTTTTTTCCGTTTTGTGTGCACAAATAAACTTCATTTCCTTGTAAATAGTTACAAAAGTGCCTTTTTTCCATTTCGTGTGCATAAATAAACTTCATTTCTTTGTAAATAGTTACAAAAGTGCCTTTTTTTCTCCCTCCTCTCTTCCTTCTTTTCCCCCCCTTTTCCCCCTTTTTTTCCTTTTTCTTCCCCCACCTTAGCAGTCCCTTTTGCCCCATCTCCGGCCAAGAGGTTAAGGCGATGGACTAGAAATCCATTGGGGTCTCACTGCGTAGGTTCGAATCCTGCCAACAACGCTGCTCAATGCTTTCTCAAGGGAACTTGAAAGACTCTCCTTGTGGAGTCTTTTATAAAGTCAAACCTCTTAGTTGGAGACAACCTGAAATCAGAACCAAAAACACAATTCACTTGTTTCCACATGTCTGAATATTCAAAACTCTTTGTGAAAAACCTTCAACAAAAGTGGCTGAAGAAATCATTAATTGCACTTTGTGTTCATTCAGCAAACACATGGTTCCTCATGTCAAAACTTTAATCAGTCTTTCATTCCAGAGCTGAGACAACTGAACTCCACACATTTACTGCTGAGCAGTCACTTCTATGTTCAGTTTGGGAATTGAACCCAAGACCTCGGTGTTCTGAGATGAGAATCCCATGAATAGGTCAGACATATGCATGAGGAGAATGAAGCTCATATAAATGAATCATGACACTCAAGAAGAGTCTTTGTGTAACAAAGTATTGAGCAGCGTTATTGTCAGGATTCAGACGCTGCATTGTAGCTCCTCCTTATGGAACCGTACCGATGTGCTAGCTACCACTACAGAGGGTGACGGTTGGTACGGTACTTTTGGTACACTGCACAACTTTAATGAGTGAAAACACATGAAAACCTGGACTGGATCATAACGTAGCAGCACATAGTGCAGGGTAGAAATGAGACACTTTGAGTATGAAGGAGTTGGTGACACAGTGAAGCTCCAGAGAGCTGATGGGGTCAAAGGTCATGCTCTAGACCCACAGTGGTGACTTCTCCACTGGAAGACTCAGAAGGGAGAGCTTCAGATGCCACACACACACACACACACACACACACACACACACACACACACACACACACACACACACACACACACACACACACACACACACACACACACACATACACACACACACACACACACACACTAACACACAGATCAGGATTCACTCTGATAGGATCAAAGGAGATCAGCGTCTGTTGCAGATCAAAGCATTGCCTTCAGCATTCACACAATAAAGGCCAATTCATCCTCCATAAGAAGGGCATTGGTCCACATATGATTGTAATGTTTTGTTTACAGGAAATCTGCAGGATGTTTGTCTAGAGAAAGGTTTAATTTCATATCAATCAAGAGACACTGCCTTCAATCTATTGGCACCAAGTCAAGTCCAGTGTTTTCACAATAAAACATATTTAATTATACAAAGGAAGTTCAAACTAGAAGAGATGAACCTAAACTTACCTCAGACAGTGACAAACCTCCTGAAGATCTCAGCACCAAAACCACTTTCTAAAATCCTTTCTATCCTGTCATGTTCAAATACCACAATATCCCTTCAAGCTCCAAATGGGAAGAAGATCTCAACATCAACACAGACCCAACGCTTTGGTCACTAATCTGTAGAAACACATTCACAATGAGCAGAAACACCAATATACAGCTCAGACAATACAAGGTCCTTCACTAGTTCATTACAGGACAAAGATGTTCAAGATGCTCTCACTTCCTCTAACATATGTTCTAACTGCACAGCTGATCTCCTTGATACCTGTCTACACTGTGATCTCCCTGATACCTGTCTACACTGTGATCTCCTTTATACCTGTCTACACTGTGATCTCCTTGATACCTGTCTACACTGTGATCTCCCTGATACCTGTCTACACTGTGATCTCCTTGATACCTGTCTACACTATGATCTCCTTGGTACCTGTCTACACTGTGATCTCCTTGATACCTGTCTACACTGTGATCTCCCTGATACCCGTCTACACTGTGATCTCCCTGATACCTGTCTACACTGTGATCTCCTTGGTACCTGTCTACACTGTGATCTCCCTGATACCCGACTACACTGTGATATCCTTTATACATATCTACACTGTGATCTCACTGATACCTGTCCACACTGTGATCTCCTTGATAATGTGATCTCCCTGATACTTGTCTCCACTGTGATCTCCCTGATACTTGTGTACACTGTAATCTCCCTGATACCTTTCTACACTGTGATCTCCTTGACACTTGTCTACACTGTGATCTCCTTGACACCTGTCTACACTGTGATCTCCTTGATACCTGTCTACACTGTGATCTCCCTGATACCTGTCTACACTGTGATCTCCTTGATACTGTGATCTCCATGATTCTTGTCTACACTGTGATCTCCCTGATACTTGTCTACACTGTGATCTCCCTGATACCTGTCTACACTGTGATCTCCTTGACACCTGTCTACACTGTGATCTCCCTGATACCTGTCTACACTATGATCTCAGATCTGAAGTGAGATTTCCAAACCACACAGTAATACAATTCGTTAAGATACTCTCAATTACACAATAGTAAACGTTTAGAAGAATCTTTGTATTTTGAGTGAAATCGTGGAGCTTACATGAAAAGAAGAGGCGCTGTCTGGCTTTCTTAGCAATGTTACTGGTGTTTGAGCTCCAATTCAAGTCATGAGAAAGAGTCACGCCCAAGAATTTACATTCCTCAACAATCTGTACCTCAGAATTGTTGATGGTAATTGGCGTCTGATTCTTATTGTGATGAAAGTCCATGACAAGTTCACATGTCTTTGAGGTGTTCAGAAGCAAGTTGATTTCTATACTTTGACTACCTTTTCCACCTCCTCACGATAATGTGACTCACATTTTGAGCCAATAAGCCCTATGATGGTTGTATCATCTGCAAATGTGTCAAAACTTCACCTGTGTATTGTCCTGAGTAACTTTTTCTCCTGGCCGTAAACACCACTTCACACCCTTTGATAGCTCAGTTGGTAGAGTGGAGGACTGTAGTGGACAACATTGACATCCTTAGGTCGCTGGTTCAAATCCGGCTCGAAGGAGGAGTTTTCATAAAACTGAGTATGGAGGATTTGGAAGAACAAGTTTTCTTTATGACATCATGGTTCAGCTGGAAAGTCAAACTACAGAGTCAAGACATCTGACCACAGTCCTCAAGACTTCAAAGGAAACTTTCTGATGTGATGAAATGTATCAATGATGCACTTTTAAAGTGAGGATCCACTGTTGAAATCCAAAGGGTTTTCAGAAACATGAGTTAGAACAATGTAAACTATTGCTGTGTGTCTATTCTAGCACTATCAGTGCTATTCTATGCTAAAGGAGGTTCTAAAGGAAGCATCAGTGCTATTCTATGCTAAAGGAGGTTCTAAAGGAAGCATCAGTGCTATCATGTGCTAAAGGAGGTTCTAAAGGAAGCATCAGTGCTACTCTATGCTAAAGGAGGTTCTAAAGGAAGCATCAGTGCTATCCTATGCTAAAGAAGGTTCTAAGGGAAGCATCAGTGCTATTCTATGCTAAAGGAGGTACTAAAGGAAGCATCAGTACTGTCCTATGCTAAAGGAGGTTCTAAAGGAACCAAGAGTCTCCTTTCCTTTGCTTATTGAGAATTCAGTCAGTCCCTATCATGGCCGCGACACAAAACACTTCCAGGGTTCATTGAAAGTTGACAGATGAGGAGTGAGGAGGGACATCCCAGACATACCTAAAGCCTCTTTTGAAATTTAGCAGAAAGGGTTGATGGTTGCTTGATGACCAAAGGGCTCATCCGGGAATTGAACCCGGGACCTCTCACACCCAAAGCGAGAATCATACTTCTAGACCAACGAGCCGACATGTTGAAGAAGCTAAAGGACTCCAGTGATTGTTATAAAGCTGGTCTGGATCATTTCCACACTTCAAGTCAGGACCAGCTTGGAGTTTGTATGTTCTCCTTCGCCCCGTTTCCACCGCACAAAAGTATGGGGACGTAACAAAGCGATACGGCATCCGTCCCGATGCAGTGGCACTGACCGCGGTTGAACAGAACACTGACCGCCTGACGGCGCACCGCACGGTGTGCGGGGCACCCACGCCATGGCGCGTGGCGCACCCACAACTTGAAAGCTGCAAATAGAAAGCTCCAACGCAATGCAGCTTTCAAATCCCACCACTCCCAGTTTCAGAAGTTTACGTTGTTCTATTTACTGAAATCAGGAAGTAACAAGATGCCACAGTCCATGAAGCTCCTAGTATGTTGGAAACTGAGTTGAGGAATTTCCAAAACCTTCCTGTGTTTTCGTCCGGTTTCAAACAGTGGACCTTTTGCATGTGAAGCAAACGTGATAACCACTACACTACAGAAACTCTTGTTTAGAAAACATTTAAAATCACATACAAATGGTTTTCTCCAAAGCGGGCCGGTTAGCTCAGTTGGTCAGAGTGTGGTGCTAATAACACCAAGGTCATGGGTTCAATCCCCATACTGGCCACATGAAGCTTCATGAAACACTGTCTTTACTTTCTGATGGCGCTGTCTCTTTAACAAACATTTAAAACCAGTAGTTTCAGTCAGGGCCAGCAGTAACAAAATACCCCCCTCCCCCACACATTATGTCCTACAGTAAAAACACAATGTAAGGCCACTACTATGCATCAGGACTTAATCCACACCAACATGACAGCTGATCAACAACCACAACACATCAAGACTCCACTGAGCAGCTTCACCATCACATCATTCTCCAGTGTTTCCAACAGGTTGACACACGACTGTCATGCATGCACACTTTGTCTGTGTCACCATTGTATGGGAAACACCACTTTACAATCAAAAACAGCACCAAATGCCAACAGCAGCACCAATCTAATCCAGAGAAAGTCAAAAACAAACTAGCATCACCATCACTTGTAGATTAAATCATCCTGCTGTAAAATGCTGCACAAAGCCTTTGTTGGTCTGAGTTCGCTCATCATTTCTGTGTCGGTCTTCTTCTACTCACAATTTATATTTTTTCTGCAAAAATCCTTGAAAAAGGTACCTTGAAAAAGTTCCTTGAAAAAGTCTATAAGCTAATGTGTCTTTGCTGAAGATCTGCGCTCTACCCAGTGTAGCTCTAGTTGGTAGTTTATTGATACTTTTTCACTATTAATATTCTTTTCTGCTACTATTACTAATACTTTATTGAAATATCTTCATATAGCACACATTAGCTCACATATATATTATCATGTTAAACAATATGAAACAAAAAAAAAACAGTCCTTACTATGGCCGCCACACAAAACACTTCTGGGGTTCAGTGAAAGTCAATAGATGAGGAGAGTCATATACACAGCCTCTTTTGAAATTTAACACAAAGCATCAATGATTGATGACCAATGGGCTCGTCCGGGAATTGAACCCGGGACCTCTCTCACCCGAAGTGAGAATCATACTCCTAGACCAACGAGCCGACATGTGAAGAAGCTAAAGGACTCCAGTGATTGTTATAAAGCTGCAGGTTTGGGGGATTTCTACACTTCAAGTCAGGACCAGCTTGGAGTTTGTTTGTTCCAAAGGTGGCCGCTTTTCTTCTACCCTTCCGTCGGAGTACCAGGACCATGGAACAGGTCTGAGTTTGAGGGGGGAGACTGGGGCTCGGGACTTTGCATCGTGTTGGAGCGTTCTGTTTGCAGCATAGCGCTCGCCGTGGCGTGGATGTGCATCAGACACACGGGAGCTGATTGCGCTCCAGCAGCTCCGCTTCCCAGAGGCGGTCAGCGTTCTGTTCAGTGGCGCTATATCGCGGTGACGGACCGCGGAAGCGATGAAGAGAAGCTCGGAGCTCGGAGCCTCCGTGTTCCGGCGCTGAGCTGCCGGACCACGATCAGCGCCGAAGTGGAGCGGCTGCTCCTGCGTTTTAGCAGAAAGCTCAAGACTCCCATGTCTGTGCCTCAGCCAACCGGGGGGAACGCTCCGGCCACTTGCCCTGCCCCCGAGGCTCGGGGGCAGGGCAAGTGGCCGGAGCGTTCGCCCTCTCAGAATAAACACGGAAGTTGAGGCTGCAGCGCTGCAAAAAATAACCGCTGCAAAAAATAACAGGTTTTTTTGCCACTGCAAAAAATAACAGTTAACTAAACAACAAGTGCAAAGTGGAGGATGTAAACAACAACAGAGGATTCATAAGATCTAGATCTGACGACTTTCTTTTCTGTTGTAACGTCACATATCTGCAGAGCTCTTAAGCCCCGCCCACTTTTTAAGCTCCTCTCTGCAGTGGAAACGGGTACCGGACCCGAGCTCCGGCTTCGCTTTGCCGTACCGCTCCGTACCTCTCCACTCCGCTCCGTTCCCCGACATTCCTAGAGAGATCACACCATGGCTGTGGAGGACATTGGTCATTTTAGTGGCTGGAGGTGGCGCTAGAGAGCACATTCTGACACTTTGACAATGAACTCTGACTCAGAACCGGACTGACAACGCCGTCCGTTCGTCACGTGACCTCAGAGAGCGTCTGCTGTCGCCTCAGAAACTGAGCCGCCATTTTGGTTCGTTGTAAACAACACTTGAGCCGCCATCTTGGATGAGGACCCAACTCTCTCATCACTCGGTGGACGTTTAAGGCCACAACAGCCACTCATACTGACTCTCCAAGGTCCGCCGCCACCTGGTGGACACTCGTGGTCATTACATCCCCACTCAGCCTCTCCGACTCATGCACACGCAAGCACACACACAAATACACACACAGACACGTGAGCACGCACTCACGCACGCACACACACACACACACACACACCCTCTTTCTTTGTACACAGTGTTGCTGTTTAGTAGATTAGATCTCCTGTTAGATGACGTTGTTACTTGATTGTATTGATTTATGAGATGATTTCTGAATTATTAATGAATTAATGTATTTGTGTAAATAAACACCTGTTAGCTGAATTGATGGATTCCTGGTAATCATTGTGTATTTATTGTTGATAATTCACTGGTTTGTAACAGTCTGAGCTAGAATCTCACACCTTCCTTGTTATTTAAGATTGTTATATTTTGCACAGGAATATTAACTAACTTAAATAACCTTTTTACAAACGAGACTGATATTTTGGTATTAGCTATTTCCAGTTTAGCTGGTGGTGCCACAATTCCAGTATTATTTGATAAATAACCAATTTATTCAATTTAATAGTTCTTCATTAATTAATTATTTTGGATCATTTTTTCACCTTTAAGTAATTACTCAATTACTTTAGGAGTTGTTAATGAGTAAATGACCATTTACTTCCATTAATAATTTACATTTTTCATAATTACTTCCAGTGATCTATTACTTTCAGTAATCTATTACTTACAGTAATTGTAACACTAATAACAACCATAAATCCCAACAGGAACAATAGTGTGGATTGAGCGTGTTGTCTTTGTCCCCCACTTGTTCAAAGATGGAGATTCCAGTCAGACAAGTGAAGCTTCCTTCAATTGTCTCTCATGTCCTGAGTCTTGTCCTGCCAAGATGTCCTCCAATCAATGTGTCTTCTCCTTGAAGAGTGAGGAACAGCTGATTGATTCAGAGAGTCATTATTGCTGTCAGTGGTTATTTTCAGTGTTTGCACTCAGTGCAGGATAGAGATCTACTCACATTGTGTTTTTGTTCATGAAAAATCAGGTTCCATGAGATTTGAACTCAGATCACTGGATTCAGAGTCCAGAGTGCTAACCATTACACCATGGAGCCACTGGGGGGCGATCAGGAACATCTCATAAACTAGGGAGTGAAGAATTACTGAAGCAGGTTGTTGTGGCCCAGAGGTGAAGGTGATGGATGTTTTTTTGTCAGAATGGCCGAGGGGTCCCAGGACACAGTCTCTTCTGGAGGCGTGGGTTCAAATCCCACTTCTGACAGCAGAGTATGTGTTAAGACAAGCAGGTGTGCACATGAACCTTTAAGGAGTTGTACTATACTTTCTGTCATGAACAAAGCAGAGGTGTCTCATAATGTAAGGATCAAAGGGAGGGCCTACCTCGATTGGGATTAGCTCAACCCCTGATGACACTCTCTGCAGCTTGATTTGTGATTCTGTAACACCAAATTATATCGTCTCCTGACTTTCATCTCTGCAAAATTTGTTTTCTTCAGGTTTTTGCAGGCTGATTAAGATGCAAAAATCTTGACGAAGCTCTTTGCATTGAGCATTTATGGTAGAAAGTGGGCGTGTTGAGGGCAGGAGATGAACCGTCAACCTTCCAGGTGGACTGTGATCTATAAAAGGAAAGTGTGTGTGGATGTGCGTACGCACGCTTTTATTGATCCACATTTTATTTCCTGCTTTTGGGAACACGTACATTTCTAGTAGGAATCTTATGCAAGGTTTTATAAATGAGGCCCCAGATCCAGATCAGATCCGTAATGTGATTTGTTAGAAATTTGTTAGAAAATGAAATGTTAGAACATTTGTTAGAAAATGAAATGAAGTGAATACAGGTCAGGAACCATTGATAGTTTGTTGACATAAACATATTTCAACAGTATTCCAGTTTAATCATGTTTTATTAAAGAAAAAAACCCTTCAAACCCCCAGGGAGGGCAGCTCTCTGGCGCCCTCTATTGTCCAGCCGCCACTGAAACAGGCCCATTGCAAGTTGACTTGCATTACTGGATTGTCTGTGGTTCTAGAAAGTGAGTGGACTTTCAAGCGTTCTAGTTCAACATCCAGCATTAGAGCTAAAACTCTTGCCCCGTGTGAGGATCCAACTCACCACCTTCACATTATGAGACTGACGCTGCCTACTGCACCAACGAGGCCTGGAAAACATGAGTACTGGATGTTTCTTCATGTGGACATACTAAATACTGCACATGACTATATGTTGAAAAAGCTGTGAGGTGAAATAAACAAGTTCCATTCCAGTGCACACACTGTAACTCAGACTAGGCAGGTTGGTCTATTGAACACATCAATCAATCAATCAATCTTTATTTCTATAGCACTTTTTATACATTAAAGCAACACAAAGTGCTTCAACAAGAATTAAAAACAGTGCAAAGATAAAATAGATGAATAAAAAGCAGGTGAACACACACGCACACATGCAGACACACACCATAGGTGAAGACATGCCTAGTGATATGGAGACATGGCAGGACACTGAGGACTAAGGTGAGGAAAGGGACATATTTGGGCCGTCCACATTGGGGGCGGCACAACTTCCGACCACAGGGGGCGCCGCCCCACAGATCCCCCCCAGTCGGGCAGACAAGCCAATCCCACCGCATACGTGGGGGACCTGCCAGGGGCCCGGGCAGGGAAACCCATGGGACGCCTCCACCAGCGGCAAAACCGGCCACCACCAGTGTAGCGCCCCCTAGAGGAACCACTGGAGATAAAAAAGAAGGTAAAAAATTAGATAATTATCTAAAATAAATAAATAAATAAATAGAAATAGATAAATACATTGATGAAATACATAAATATATACACACATACATGTATAAAATCAGTTAAAAGCCTGATTAAAAAGGTGAGTTTTTAACCCTTTTTTAAAAACCTCAATGGACTCTGCAGCCCTGAGGTTCCCCGGCAGGCTGTTCCACAAACGGGGGCCATAGGAGCTGAACGCAGCCTCCCCGTGAGTCTTGGTCCTCGTTTGAGGGACAATTAAAAGGCCGGTGCCGGAGGACCTCAGGGCCCGCGAGGGTTGATATGATCAAAGTAGTTCGGATAAATAAGAGGGTGCAAAACCATTAAGACACTTAAAAACTAGTAAAAGAACCTTAAAATCGATCCTGAAGCGAACGGGGAGCCAATGCAGCATTTTTAAAACAGGCATGATGTGGGCCCGCCCTCTGGTCCTCGTCAGCACTCGTGCAGCAGAGTTTTGTAGGAGTTGTAGTGGTGCTAAAGTTTTCTTGGGGAGACCAGAGAGCAGGGCGTTACAATAGTCAATTCGACATGAGATAAAAGCATTAGCACCTCCACGTTTGCCTAAGAGAGAAATGGGCGGACTCTGGCTATATTCTTCAGATGATAAAAAACAGTCTTTGTGACATTTTTGATGTGTGAGATAAAATTAAGCTCAGAGTCAAAAGTTACGCCCAGGTTCTTTATAAATGAAGATGAGTTAAAATCTAGCAGTTTTGGTAAAAGTTTCTCTCTCTGGTGTTCAGGACCTACAACTAAAATCTCTGTTTTGTCCTGGTTGAGCTGGAGGAAATTTGCTGCCATCCATGACTTGATATCTAAAATACAGTTAAAAAGGGCATCAATCGGCCTCGTGTCATCAGGAGACACGGCCACATACAGCTGTGTGTCGTCAGCATAGCTGTGGAAGCTGACACCGTGTCTCCTGATGACATCCCCTAGTGGCAGCATGTATAAATTAAAAAAGATTGGGCCTAAGATCGACCCCTGGGGAACCCCATAGTGGATTTCATGGGTACCTGAGGAACGTGTATCCAAACTTACAAAGAAGCGTCGATCTGTGAGATAAGAACTGAACCAATTAAAAACATTACCAGAGATGCCGACCAGATTTCTAAGTCTGTCAAGTAAAATACAATGATCAATAGTGTCGAAAGCAGCGCCAAGATCCAATAAAATCAAGACTGTGAGTTGTTGGGAGTCTTGATTGTACCTGAGGTCATTTAAAATCTTTAAAAGGGCCGTCTCTGTGCTGTGGTTCTTCCTAAAACCAGACTGATGCTTCTCTAAAATGTTATTTGTAAGTAAAAATGTATTTAATTGATTAAAAACTATTTTTTCTAAAATTTTGCTAAAAGATGGTAAGTTGGATACAGGGCGATAGTTATTAAGAACCTCGGGGTCTAAACTGCTCTTCTTCAGAAGGGGCCTCACCACCACCGTTTTAAAGGCGGCGGGGAAAACACCCGTCTGAAGAGAGCAGTTGACCATGTTTAAAATCTGTTCCTCAAAGAACCCATACAATGACTTAAAAAGTGAGGTAGGAATTGGATCTAAAAGGCAGGTTGTTGGTTTCACTTGGGAGAAAACTCCACCAAGTGTTCCTGCATCAACCAGAACAAAACAGTCCAGTGGTTCCTCTGGTGAAGAACCAGTCCAGGTGAGTTAAAAGGTCCAGTTTGTAAAGATAAAAGACTGGATCTGATGTCATTTATTTTGCTTCAGAGGTGGGGGGTATAATCCTCGCAAAAGGAGGGAAAAGGGAGCGGGTTTTTATTAAAATTGGTGTTTGTTAAAAAGTGGAAGGTGGAGAAGAGGAGTTTGGGGTTATTTTTGTTGTCACTGATGAGTTTTGAGAAATATGAAAATCGTGAGTGTCTGACTATTCTATTGTAGGCTTTGAGGTGGGCCCGGAAAATGTGATAATGAACTGTAAGTTTTGATTTTCTCCACCTCCGCTCGGCAATCCTGCAGTTTCTTTTGTATTGGTGAGTTTCCCTGTTTGTCCATGGCGCTGGTGGTTTGGATTTATTAAGGATTCTTGTAGTAATTGGAGCCACCAGGTCTAGAGTTGACTTTAATTTACTGTTAAAATCGTCAACAATAAAATCACACGGAGCGGGTAAAACCTCAGCTGGGATATTCTGTAAAATCTTTATAAAATTATCAGCCACCTCAGAAGTTATGTAGCGTTTCCTCACCGTTCTGACCGGGGCCCCCTGCTGGTTAAAACTGGTGACATTAAAAAACACACAAAAGTGGTCAGACACAGCCAGGTCAACAACAGAGGACACACCAGGTCAACAACAGAGGACACACCAGGTCAACAACAGAGGACACACCAGGTCAACAACAGAGGTCACACCAGGTCAACAACAGAGGACACACCAGGTCAACAACAGAGGACACACCAGGTCAACAACAGAGGACACACCAGGTCAACAACAGAGGACACACCAGGTCAACAACAGAGGACACACCAGGTCAACAACAGAGGACACACCAGGTCAACAACAGAGGACACACCAGGTCAACAACAGAGGACACACCAGGTCAACAACAGAGGACACACCAGGTCAACAACAGAGGACACAGCAGGTCAACAACAAAGGTCACACCAGGTCAACAACAGAGGACACACCAGGTCAACAACAGAGGACACAGTGAGGTCAACAACAGAGGTCACACCAGGTCAACAACAGAGGACACACCAGGTCAACACCAGAGGACACACCAGGTCAACAACAGAGGACACACCAGGTCAACAACAGAGGACACACCAGGTCAACAACAGAGGTCACACCAGGTCAACAACAGAGGTCACACCAGGTCAACAACAGAGGACACACCAGGTCAACAACAGAGGACACACCAGGTCAACAACAGAGGACACACCAGGTCAACAACAGAGGACACACCAGGTCAACAACAGAGGACACACCAGGTCAACAACAGAGGTCACACCAGGTCAACAACAGAGGACACACCAGGTCAACAACAGAGGACACACCAGGTCAACAACAGAGGACACACCAGGTCAACAACAGAGGACACACCAGGTCAACAACAGAGGACACACCAGGTCAACAACAGAGGACACAGCAGGTCAACAACAAAGGTCACACCAGGTCAACAACAGAGGACACACCAGGTCAACAACAGAGGACACAGTGAGGTCAACAACAGAGGTCACACCAGGTCAACAACAGAGGACACACCAGGTCAACACCAGAGGACACACCAGGTCAACAACAGAGGACACACCAGGTCAACAACAGAGGACACACCAGGTCAACAACAGAGGTCACACCAGGTCAACAACAGAGGACACACCAGGTCAACAACAGAGGACACAGTCAGGTCAACAACAGAGGTCACAGCCAGGTCAACAACAGAGGACACAGTGAGGTCAACAACAGAGGACACACCAGGTCAACACCAGAGGACACACCAGGTCAACAACAGAGGACACACCAGGTCAACACCAGAGGACACACCAGGTCAACAACAGAGGTCACACCAGGTCAACAACAGAGGACACACCAGGTCAACAACAGAGGACACACCAGGTCAACAACAGAGGACACACCAGGTCAACACCAGAGGACACACCAGGTCAACAACAGAGGACACACCAGGTCAACACCAGAGGACACAGTGAGGTCAACAACAGAGGTCACACCAGGTCAACAACAGAGGACACAGTGAGGTCAACAACAGAGGACACACCAGGTCAACAACAGAGGTCACACCAGGTCAACAACAGAGGACACAGTGAGGTCAACACCAGAGGACACACCAGGTCAACACCAGAGGACACAGTCAGGTCAACAACAGAGGACACACCAGGTCAACAACAGAGGACACACCAGGTCAACAACAGAGGACACACCAGGTCAACAACAGAGGTCACACCAGGTCAACAACAGAGGTCACACCAGGTCAACAACAGAGGACACACCAGGTCAACACCAGAGGACACAGTCAGGTCAACAACAGAGGTCACACCAGGTCAACAACAGAGGACACACCAGGTCAACAACAGAGGACACACCAGGTCAACAACAGAGGTCACACCAGGTCAACAACAGAGGACACACCAGGTCAACAACAGAGGTCACACCAGGTCAACAACAGAGGTCACACCAGGTCAACAACAGAGGACACACCAGGTCAACAACAGAGGACACACCAGGTCAACAACAAAGGTCACACCAGGTCAACAACAGAGGTCACACCAGGTCAACAACAGAGGACACACCAGGTCAACAACAGAGGTCACACCAGGTCAACAACAGAGGACACACCAATGGTCAGGCCATAAGAAATGAGCAGGTCCAGGGTGTGACCTCTGTTGTGAGTCGGCTGTGTGACGTGTTGTTTAAAATCCAGACATTGGAGGAGATTTAAAAATTCTCTGGACAATGAGTCCGAGTGGCGATCCATGTGTATGTTAAAATCACCAGTGATTAAAATTCGTTCAAATTTAGTGTGGATAACAATATGAGCAATTCTTCACTCCCTGGTTTATGAGATGTTCCTGATCGCCCCCCAGTGGCTCCATGGTGTAATGGTTAGCACTCTGGACTCTGAATCCAGTGATCTGAGTTCAAATCTCAGTGGAACCTGACTTTTCATGAACAAAAACACAATGTGAGTAGATCTCTATCCTGCACTGAGTGCAAACACTGAAAATAACCACTGACAGCAATAATGACTCTCTGAATGAATCAGCTGTTCCTCACTCTTCAAGGAGAAGACACATTGATTGGAGGACATCTTGGCAGGACAAGACTCAGGACATGAGAGACAATTGAAGGAAGCTTCACTTGTCTGACTGGAATCTCCATCTTTGAACAAGTGGGGGACAAAGACAACACGCTCAATCCACACTATTGTTCCAGACCAGATGTTTTTAGGCTCCAGAGCACAGAAGACGACGTAAAGTCACACCCAGCAGGCTGTTCAGGCATGGCACGCCGGTCAGCAACAGGGTTGCCAGATGTGACTCACTGTTTTCAGCCCAAACAGCCCCAACAGTCATTTCAAGGTGCTTTTAACAAAGAAAAGAGAAAAACCCAACAAACCCACATGAGCAAGCAGATCTAATGCTTTACACAGAGTTATCATGTTTGCTGGTTACGTAACATCAGGAACTTTTCATACTTGATGGCATTAATATGAAAGATAAACAGCAGCTCCACCAGAGTATTTCTCTACTGGACAGCAGCTCCTCAGGATATCAGTGATTTGACAATTGGGTGGAGATCATGAAAGCAACACTCCTCTGGATGGAGACTCCAGAGAACTGTTCTGCATTGACATAGACCATCAAGAGACCCCTTAGTTTGATCCTACTGATGATGTCATTCTGCAATAGTCATCCTGCTCAGCATCTTTTCACCTGTCAAGTTTCTTCACAAAGAGCCTGAACAGGGACTTGAACCCTGGACCGTCAGATTAAAAGTCTGATGCTCTACCATCTGAGCTCCCCAGGCCTGCCAACACAGTGTTGTGTCTCCATATGATTCTCACTTCTGATGAGACGAAGCAGACACTAATACTGACCACCAAGGTGCAGAAGTGGAGACTCTTCTGTTTTGAAACTCAACAAATTGTAGTCCATTGTTCCTTCCTGAAGATGCTGAAAAGCTACGCTCTGGATTTGGTGTGGATGACAGGGGCCGTCCACACCATGAAACCAGTTAACCTAAACCAGCTGTTTTTGTCCTATCATCCACATGAGGCGGTGTTTTAGGAGCGTGAAGACGGGTTTGTTTGAACATGGTTCCCAGAGTGGGGAAATGTTAAAACGCCGGCTCGTGACGTCCAACCTCCTGATAACCATCAGGCCTGAACCCTGGCCAATGCAGTGGATGGTAGGCAAAGTCAGGCTTCCTCCTGTCTGGTGCTCATGGCTAATTTGCATATTGCAGGACTGACTCCAGCAGACTCTAACCTTCAGTTGTGGATGAAGTTCATCTGCAGATACTTCTGGACCAAAACCCTTGAGTTATGACCTCCTGCTGTGATTGAAACTCCAGTATTTAAAGCTTGTAGCTCACAGGTGTGTTTAGTTACATAATCAGAGAGCAGCAGAATCCATCAATGTCTCATTACCTCCTGTGGATTCAATTCAGATGAGAGAGGCACCTCATAGAGATCAAAGTAGATAAAAGCAGTGTCTGATGACCAATGGCTATGTTTCAACTTTTTCAAATCTCTTCAACTTTTTTATTTTATTATATATATATATATATATATATATATATATATATATATATATATATATATATATATATATATATATATATATATATATATTTATATTTATATATTAAGTTTTATTATATTTAAACTTTTGTGCAACTTTTTTACAATGTTAATGGATGGAGACATTTTCAACATTTAACTACCTATAACTTCTTCAAATCTTAACCGATTTCAGCCATTCAACTTTTAAACTGTTCAACTTTTTCAACTTTTTTTTCAACTTCAACTTTTTTCAAATCTTTTCAACTTTTTAAAATATTTACTTTTTCAAATTCAATTTAACATGGAAGTGGATGGAGAAGAAAATGTGAACTCCTTCAACTTTGAACCCCAACAGCTTGGTCAAACTTTCAGCTGGAAACGTGGTGTGACTCACAAAATGTTGCCGCTCTTGTCATCTTTTCAGAAGTGTCACCGTCGTTTTTCTATCTCTCACCAATTTTAACCACAAGCCTTCAAGTTTCATCAAGTTTTGAGTCGATGTAGGAGTTTAACATGGGTGTGTATTGGAGGCTAGAGTGCAGAGACTTTGGTTAGACTGAGGGAAGCTGTTGGATTACCAAAAAAACGTCTTTAACTCGTCGCCACGGCCACATTTCTTTGTCTTTCTCATCATATTATACATCAAACTGTAGCTACAGGTCTTGTGCTTAACACGAGGGGACACTTTTGTCTCAGAGAGACACGGTTCTCCCTCCAGGGGACTTAATTGACAGGGAGCGCAGGATGTCCTCCCACCCGCACCAATGTATTTTGACGAGTCTCCCCAAATCCCAAAAGTTGGGACATTTGTTTCAAGTCCTCACGGTGAGACGGAACGTCGTGAGGACATGAGAAGCTCACTACACGTCCTTCAACTTCTTCTGACTCCGACGGTGAAGACATTTTTCAACCAAGTGTCACGGTTTTCGAACTACAAGCAGTTGTTGGGGAGCTGCGTATCAGCTTTGTAGCCTTGTTCTCATCCAGCCTGTCACAGAGTGACAGCAGAGGAGCTCCGTCTCCACGGCAACAGACTCACCTGCACCAATCAGGCTGCCAGCAGGTAAAGCCACGCCCACTTTTCAACTGTTATTTAACTGTCAGCTTTTTAAACTGTTTGAAACTT
Organism: Blennius ocellaris; assembly: GCF_963422515.1. Taxonomy (NCBI): domain Eukaryota; kingdom Metazoa; phylum Chordata; class Actinopteri; order Blenniiformes; family Blenniidae; genus Blennius; species Blennius ocellaris. The sequence goes on along the minus strand of NC_137663.1, from coordinate 1,875,119 downwards.
TCAATGGTTTTCAAACTTGGAACTTTTCTAAAGCTTTTTCAAACTTTCTGTTTTAAACTTTGTTTTAAACCTTGACCTTTAAACTTTTTTTAACCTTTTAACTTTTTAAAAATGTTTTTAACTGTTTCAACTTCATCTCTTCATGCTTCATCAGTCTTCATCTCCTCTTCACCCTTTTTAAACTGCCAGTCTTTAAACACTTTCTTAAACTCTCACTCCAGACCAGAGACGGGCCGGCAGGACAAAGCATTACAGTTTACCTGCAGCATTCACACTATCATGCATTTGCCGCGGGAAATGCAGATTCTCTAGTCTCTGGATTGAGTTGCTGCTTGTAGTCAAATGTGTTCACATGACCCTGTTGACCTCCAGCAGAGTTTCCAGCAGTGGACACTCCTGGCCCTAGAAAAGGAAAAGAAAAACTTAGGAGGGACTTTTTGGACGTACATTGAGCCTTTGAATAAAGGTTTGAAAGAACTGAAAAATATCCAACATCATAACATGTAGAGGAAATTCTCTCCTCTGTGATGGCCGGGAATCGAACCCTGATCAACTGCTTGGAAGGCAGCTATGCTCTCCACTATACCACCATCACTACTTTGAGAACTCTAGATTCACACTGGTGACTTCTCAACTGTCAGGTTCAGATCTCAAGTCCACCATTCTGTCCTCAAGGACACCACTGTCTCAATAGAGAGCTCTGCCCAACATGGGACTTGAACCCACAACCCTGAGCTTAAGGGTCTCAGGTTCTACCAACTGATCCAGCTTAAGAAGTTAGAAGACAGGGGATGTAGCTCAGTGGTAGAGAGCATGCTTAGCATGTATGAGGTCCTGGGTTCAATCCCCAGCTTCTCCAAGCTTTATGTCTAACATCAATAAGTAGATTAATATTGAGTTAGTGTCTCTTCATTGTTATTAAATTAAACATTTCAGACAAACATCCTGCAGATTTCCTGTGAACAAAACATTACAATCATCAGTATCAACATGATGATGTTACTTTCTTGTATTTCTATATTTTCCTTGATTTGATCATTAAAATGAGAATATGTGTTGAATTGAACTCTTGAGCAACTTTAAGGAATACAGACATGTGATTGGTTAGAAGGGAGTAAGTCCCACCCCACTGGGGCACCACCAGCTAAACTGGAAATATCTAATACCAAAATATCAGTCTCGTTTGTAAAAAGGTTATTTAAGTTAGTTAATATTCCTGTGCAAAATATAACAATCTTAAATAACAAGGAAGGTGTGAGATTCTAGCTCAGACTGTTACAAACCAGTGAATTATCAACAATAAATACACCATAATTACCAGGAATCCATCAATTCAGCAAACAGGTGTTTATTTACACAAACTTACTCATTCATTAATAATTCAGAAATCATTTCATAAATCAATACAATCAAGTAACAACGTCATCTAACAGGAGATCTAATCTACTAAACAGCAACACTGTGTACAAAGAAAGAGGGTGTGTGTGTGTGTGTGTGTGTGTGTGTGTATGTGTGTGTGTGTGTGTGTGTGTGTTGGGGGGTCTCTTTGAGCGTCCCCCCCGGTCGTGTACAGCAGCCATGCCAACATTAAAAAAGCAGCAACAGGAGGAGACTCTTGGTCTCTTCCTGTTACAAGAGTAAAAAGTGTTGTGACATCACAAGTCTCTCAATCACATCATATTGTCTGCCCAAGCTGCTGAACAGGAGTAGGGCCAATCAAAAGATTACCAGTAACTTTTTAGTTACTTTCAGCAGCTGCCGACAACATGCCCCCTGATCTCAACATCAAATCAGTGGTTTTTCTAAAAACTCAGTTCTGATCACTGCCTGGCCTCCTGCTGATCATATTTAACCTTTGACCTTCATTCTCTCTTCTATTTATATCTGACTCACTTTTATTATCACATTTTTACTACCACCATTTGTTTCTTGATTTCTTTTAGTGATTCTTAAAGCCAGGAAGTTTCCATTTTAAATGACTTTAGTTTTGTGTCTTTGATGTTTGTGATCTGCTTTTTTCCTACAAAAGTAAACAAGTGAATGAACATCCTCCAAGCTGAAAAGTAGAACTTCAAGATGGGAAATGGACTGTTTCCAGGTACAAAAGTATTTATATGGAAAACTAAGGTGTAGCAAGACCCAGTCTCTCAGGAGACAGGGGTTCAAATCCCAGTTGAAGCCATTGAATGGAATGCCTTGCTCAAACCAACAAGTCATGATTCACTACCATCATTTCTGGTCCTGATATGTTGGACACTTGTCACACCCTGTGAATTTCACCCCACTAAAACCTCCAGGCTCAAACTGGTCCAGTCCTACAACCAGGCTAATCAAGGTGATTGATGTGAAACACTGTGGACTCCACACATCTCCGTATCAACATGAGGATCAAACATCTGGACGGAAGACGCATGGCAAAAGACGAGACACTGCTCTCAGAGTGAGCTCATTCCTCACCTCTCAAGGAGAAGACACATTGATTTGAGGACATCTTGGCAGGAGAAGACCTGTGACATGAGAGCCAATTGAAACTGATCAGGAAAAATGATCTCCTTTCAGAAGTCTGATATGAATGATGACATTCAAATCTGATGTTCAGACTGCAGTCAGTGTTTGTAAAGGATGACGATTAGGAAGGAGCAATTAATGTGCTGAATGTCTCCTTGAAAGTTGTGCAAATGGGACTAAACCCATATTTTCCGAAGTTGAACTGAGTTTTGGAGTTTAAAAGTAGCTTCCTTTGTGTTTCTGCCCAGTTTCAAACAGGGGACCTTTTGCGTGTTAAACAAACGTGATAACCACTACACTACACAAACTATGCATGAGACCAATAGGGTGGTAGAATTCTGAGATTAAAGTGTTCATATTATGCAAAATTCTCTTTCTCATGGTTTTGCAGCAGTAATATGAATCCCAAAACCTGGAATTAGAGAGGAGTGAGTTCACTACTATCAAAACATTGAACAGATTCAATGTTTTATATATCAACGACTATTTACTATATACAGTATATAAAGCTTAATTTGTAATATTTATTATATATTTATTTTTATAAACAGCCATATACAATAAAAGATATTAATACAGGCTGCGTTCTTATTTTTTTTATCTGGATCAGTTGGTAGAGCATGAGACTCTTAAGCTCAGGGTTGTGGGTTTAAGTCCCACATTGGGCAGAGCTCTCTATTGAGACAGTGGTGTCCTTGAGGACAGAATGGTGGACTTGAGATGTGAACCTCCCAGTTGAGAAGTCACCAGTGTGGATCTAGAGTTGCGATTTACTTCATCAGTAATTCCAATTTTTCTTAAATTACTTTCAGTAATCCATTACTTACAGTAATTATTAATGCTAATTACCAACCATCAATCCCAACACTGTTCAAACTTTGCTTCAGAAAATGTTTGTTTCTGGGGTTGTCTTGTTTGTTTTTAAAAATGTGACATTAAATACATTGACACGTTGTTTTTTCGAGGAATGAGTTTAATGAAGTGTCCTTGTTCTGTTTGAATTTGTGTTTCCCCAACAACATTCTGTTATCACACTGTAACGAACAGGAAGCTCGTTCCTTTATTTTGATGCACTCACAGCACTTTATCAGCACTTTAAAAGGTTTAAGATAAAGATATTTGCACATATATAAATGAATTTGCACACAATTGTTGTTTTAACTTATTTATTGAATGGTCTGTTGTGGATGGGTCCGGCCCCCTGTGGAGAAACACAACAATGAATAGAGCAATGTGCAACATGTGTATTTAAGATATTATAATTATTATTCTTTTAGTTGTTGATGTGTGCTGTGAATGTTTGAAGATGTGTTGTGTGAGGAGGTTCCACTTACCTTGTCTTGTGTTCAGACTGGTGTCCCAGTAAAAGATTCCCCCTGGGACGGACACGTTGAGGAAGGTTCCGGGCTGAACCAAGAGGAGGAGCAAGTGGGGGTGTTGCACATAGTTTTAGTAGGGTTTAGGATTTAATTTACTATTTCGGTGTTTGGTTTTAGAGGTATTGGCTGATAGGAGTTTTGTTTCATTAAGTTATAGTTAGGGTTTTGGTTTGGAGGATTTTAACTTGGTTTTTAGACACTAATGTTAACTTTTAGTACCTATGGAGTTTTAATGGTTTCACCCAGTTGAGGGAAGTGGATTTAAGGCGCCTTTTTACATTGTTGGGCCACTCAACCTCATGGAAGGGGGAGGGGGGACCAAGTTTTGAGAACAAAGAGACCACATGGTCAGAACTGGAAAAGTTCGCCATTGGTCATGTGATTCCCCCCCCCCCCCCCCAAAGTGCAACACTGCAGGCCAACAGCAGGGGAGCCCGAGAGCTCCCTCACCAGCTGGAATGTCCAGGGCGGGCCCTCCTTCAGGATTGGTCCACATGACCCCGAGCACAGCGGAAACCCGGAACCAAAACAAAGAGGTATAAAAACCCCCGCGAAGGTAAAAACTGCTCTTCCAAGCCGAATGTGCTCCGAACCGGACGCACCTCTTCACACGGAGAGAAAGTACAGCATGTGTTAACACTGACCGGGCCGGAGTTCCTCACCGAGCCGAGAACCAACGTGGAATTACTTTCGTTTTTCGTTTTTCGTTTTTTCTTTTCTTCACCCGATCCTGAATGTGCAGTGGCAGCGCACACTCCTCATGCATGCAGACCTGAACTCGCTTCTTCTTCCCTCCTCACAAGAAGCTTGATCAGCCTGTGGACTTTTCCTGTCCACAGACCAGTTAAGCTTGTTTCCCTGGGACGCCAGAGAAACAAGCCCACAGCCGGGAAATCAACGGATTTTCACCGGCCGCCGCAGCACGTTCACCCTCGTCAAACTGAGTAAGGCTTAGAGTCTGGGCAGGCAATGAGAATAACGTGACTGTAATATTGCTGTGTGCTTTATTATTGTGTTGAAGTCAGGGACGCCGATCCCGTGTTTCCAACCAGTCTGTGTCTGCGCGTTGGATTCTCTCTCTCTCCCTCTCTCTCTCTCTCTCTCTCTCTCTCTCTCTCTCTCTCTCTCTCTCTCTCTCTCTCTCTCTCTCTCTCTCAGCTGCTCCGGGTGTCTAGATCCTGCACATTCTCATATCTGGACTTGTGGACAAGCTGCACAGTTACACACACGGCGGGACTGTGCAGTTAGACAAACCCTGTCCACTGCTTCTTCTTCCCCTCCTCTTTCTCTTCTCCTCTCCCCCACTAACAAACGCATGCGCTTCCCCAGGCACTTGTGTGACCGTGTGTAGTTCATTGTCCCTGGGAAAACTCGGTCATGAGACCCCAGGCGCGCTCCAAGCAGGCTCACGAGCCGTGCACGAGCACGGTGACGTCACGCCGTCCAGAAGGAGTGCGCCGAGCGCCTCTGGTGGCCGCGTTGGTGATTGCAATCTCTTGAAAGACCGCCACTCGGTGGACAAGTCGAGTCATTGCATTCTCCCTCCGTGCGCCGCCGCGCCCCTAGTGGTCGTTCCGGTTACTGCCTCGAACTAGACGCCTGCCGCCATCTAGCGTCCGTTCGAGGTCATTACACCCACACACACTGACCCTCCAACGCCTGCCGCCACCTGGTGGACGTTCGTGGTCATTACATCCCCACTCAGGCTTCCACTCACTCACTCATACACACACACACACACACACCCTCTTTCTTTGTACATAGTGTTTGCTGTTTAATAGATTAGATCTTCGTGTTTGATGTTTATTACTTATTTGTGTTGTTTTAATAAATAATTTATGAATTATTTTTGAATAAATACATTTAGTTAATAAACGCATTTTAACTGAATTTACCGACTCTTGGTAATTATTGTGTATTTATTGTTGACAATTCACTGGTTTGTAACAGTCTGTGCTCGAAGCTCACACCTTCCTTGTTATTTAATATTGTTATATTTACACAGAAATATTAACTTACTTAAATAACCTTTTGACAAACCAGACTGAAACTTGGTATTAGCTATTTCCAGCTTAGCTGGTGGTGCCCCGATTCATTATTATTTGATAAATAACCCATTGATTCAAATTAATAATTCTTCACTAACACTTTATTTTTGATAATTTATTAACTTTTGAGTAACTACTCAATTACTCTAGGAGTTACTGATGAGTAAATGACCATGTACTTCATTAGTTATTCCAATTTTTCCTAAATTACTTTCAGTAATCCATTACTTACAGCAATTATTAATCAGAATCAGAATCAGAATCAGAATAGTTTTATTGCCATTGCTTGTAAACAGGTTCACAAACTAGGAATTGTTCTTGGTGAGACATGCAACATTAAACATAAAACATATACACATGGTTTAGATCAAAATAGCTAAAAACTTTAAGCTATAAGGCTTCAGGAATATAAAAAGGAATATAAAAATAAATAAGCTAAAAATAAGAGGTAAAATATGATAGACGACAACAATGGACATAGAACAACAGGATTGGATTCACATACGGTGCATAAGGTGATGGAGTGATAAAAAGTGGTGCAGTGGATCTTAGTGCAATAGAGCAGGTTACAGTCTGTACTGACTCATTAAGTCTTTGTATTGTTCATGAGTCTGACGGTGGTGGGGAAATTACCAACCATAAATCCCAACATGACCGTCTCTTACTGAGTCTGGAGGTTCTTCTCATGCAGGACCACCTCATGCTGACTCTGCAGGTTCTCCTTCTCATGCAGGACCGCCCAAAAATGAGCCCGGAGGTAACCATTCTCATACAGGACCACCTCATGCTGAGTCTGGAGGGTTTCCTTCTCATGCAGGACCGCCTTCAAATGAGCCCGGAGGTTGTCCTTCTCATACAGGACCGCCTCATGCTGAGTCTGGAGGTTCTCCTTCTCATGCAAGACTGCCTCATGCTGAGTCTGGAGGTTCTCCTTCTCATGCAGGACTGCCTCATGCTGAGTCTGGAGCGTCTCCTTCTCATACAGGACCGCCTCATGCTGAGTCCGGAGGTTCTCCTTCTCATGCAGGAACACCTCATGCTGAGTCAAGAGGTTCTCCTTCTCATGCAGGAACGCCTCATGCTGAGCCTGGAGGTTCTCCTTCTCATGCAGGAACGCCTCATGCTGAGTCTGGAGGTTCTCCTTCTCATGCAGCAGGGTTTTGTACTGAGTTTGGAGGGTCTTGTTCTCATACAGCAGGTTGCCATTCTCATTCAGCTGGAGCGCCTCCTCTAAGGCCTTGTTGGCCTTCATCCACCTCCTGTTCTCAGCGAAGAGGCTCTTCTTCTCATACATACAGAGGTTGTAGTGTGCAGAGAAGTTCTTTATCTCAGCCTGCATCGTCTCATTCTGAGTCTGGAGGGTCTCCTTCTCATGGAGGACCGTCTCATTCTGAGTCTGGAGGGTCTCCTTCTCATGGAGGACCGCCTCATACTGAGTCTGGAGGTTCTTCTTCTCATGTAGCAGCCTGTCTCTCTCCTCCACCACCCGGTGGAGCTTCTCCTCCAGACCTCTGGGCTTCATCCACCACTTCCGCTCATTCTTTCTCTTCTTCTCTTCCTCTGCCTGGAGCTTCTCCTCTAAGACCTTGTTGGCCTGCACCACCCTCCTGTTCTCAGTGTAGAGGCTCTTCCTCTCATTCATGAGGAAGCAGTACCGTGTATAGAAGTCATCCTTCTCATGCTGGACCGCCTCATACTTAGTCTGGAGGTTCTCCTTCTCATGCAGCAGGGTCTTGTACTGAGTTCGGAGGGTCTTGTTCTCATACAGTAAGTTGCCATTCTCATTCAGCTGGAGCTTCTCCTCTAAGGCCTTGTTGGCCTCCACCATCCTCCTGTTCTCAGTGTAGAGGCTCTTCTTCTCATACAGGACCGTCTCATACTGAGTCTGGGGGTACTCCTTCTCATGTAGCAGCCTGTCTCTCTCCTCCACCACCCGGTGGAGCTCCTCCTCCAGACCTCTGGGTTTCATCCACCACTTCCACCCTTTCTTTCTCTTCTTCTCTTCCTCTGCCAGGAGCTTCTCCTCTAAGACCTTCTTGGCCTGCACCACCCTCCTGTTCTCAGTGTAGAGGCTCTGCTTCTCATGCATACAGAGGTTGTACTGTGTATAGAACTTGGTGGTCTCATTCATGACCACCTCATGCTGAGTCTGGAGGTACTGCTTCTCATTCATGACCACCTCATGCTGAGTCTGGAGGTACTGCTTCTCATTCATGACTGTCTCATACTGAGTCTGGAGGGTCTCCTTCTCATACATGACTGTCTCATACTGAGTCTGGAGGTACTGCTTCTCATTCATGACTGTCTCATACTGAGTCTGGAAGTACTGCTTCTCATTCATGACTGTCTCATACTGAGTCTGGAGGTACTGCTTCTCATACATGACTGTCTCATACTGAGTCTGGAGGTACTGCTTCTCATACATGACTGTCTCATACTGAGTCTGGAAGTACTGCTTCTCATTCATGACTGTCTCATACTGAGTCTGGAGGTACTGCTTCTCATACATGACTGTCTCATACTGAGTCTGGAGGTACTGCTTCTCATTCATGACTGTCTCAAACTGAGTCTGGAGGGTCTCCTTCTCATGGAGGACCACCTCATGCTGGGCCTGGAGGGCCTCCTTCTCATACAGCACCACCTCATGCTGAGTCTGGAAGTACTGCTTGTCATTCATGACTGTCTCATACTGAGTCTGGAGGGACTCCTTCTCATGGAGGACCACCTCATGCTGGGCCTGGAGTGCTTCCTTCTCATGGAGGACCGCCTCATGCTGGGTCTGGAGGTTGTCCTTCTCATGGAGGACTGCCTCATGCTGAGTCTGGAGAGTTTCCTTCTCATGGAGGACCGCCTCATGCTGGGTCTGGAGGTTCTCCTTCTCATGGAGGACTGCCTCATGCTGAGCCTGGAGGGTCTCCTTCTCATGCAGCAGGGTTTTGTACTGAGTTTGGAGGGTCTTGTTCTCATACAGCAGGTTGTCATTCTCATTCAGCTGGAGCTCCTCCTCTAAGGCCTTGCTGGCCTCCACCAGCCTCATGTTCTCAGTGTAGAGGCTCTTCTTCTCATGCATACAGAGGTTGTACTGTGCACAGTTCTCCATCTCAGCCTGCACCGTCTCATTCTGAGTCTGGAGGGTCTCCTTCTCATGGAGGACCACCTCATGCTGAGTCTGGAGGTTCTCTTTCTCATGCAGGACCGTTGCATACTGAGTCTGGAGGTTCTCCTTCTCATACTTCAGGAAGGTGCACTGTGCATGGAACTTCACCTTCTCATAGAGGACCACCTCATATTGAGTCTGGAGGTTCTCCTTCTCATCGAGGACCGCCTCATACTGAGTCTGGAGGGTCTCCTTCTCCTTCAGCAGCCTGTCTCTCTCCTTCTCTTTCTGTCTTTTCACCTCGTTCAGCTCTTCACAGCAGCGCTGGAACATTCCGGAGAGATTCTCGACTTTCTCCTGGAATTCCGCCTTGTCTCCTTGACTGAAGACCGTCTCTGTCCTCTGAGCTGAGCAGCTTTCTGAAGATGCCTCCGTCTTCTTCCGTCTGTCTTCCTCCGACGCTTTAGAGACCATCTGGAGTCTCGCCAGTCTCTTGAGCTCCTTTTTGGTTTTCTGTATTTTCGGGCAGTTTGAAGTATTTTCCGGCTGGAATACTTCCTTGCCGGACTTCATGAGTTCTTGGATGCGACGCTTTACCATTGTGTCCCCACGAGTAAGGCCAGGACAAGAATCAAACGCAGGGCTCTGTTTGAAACCATCTCCTTCTCCTTGATTGTACCTTTGAGACATTGTCTAACTTTTTTATCTGTCGAATAAAACTATCACCATTGTGGTTAATGTTGCAGCTCCTTGCTTGTCTTTGCAGCTCCAAGGTTCAAATGTGGAGATCCAAGCTGGCCTCTCCTTTATATAGACCATGTGATGACAGCAGATGGTCTCACTTTCATCTTGAGTTGAAAGCCCTCAGATCAAAGCCACACCCAGTGATGTCATACGCAGTTGGGAAGCACTGATCCATGCAACGTCTCCATGGCAACAGACAATGGCTCCTTTGATCTCCTCCATGAGGAGCCTCTCATCCGCTTTGCATGGGACTTTTTCTGCGCAGTTTTTGGGGATTCCCGGCCTATAGACCAGTTATATGGACGAGTCAACTTCAGTCTTTGTTTTTGTTGCACTTTAAAGGAGGGCTGTTTTAATTTTGTGAGCATTTCTGTGCTTTTCTTGTTTATATTTGCACTATTTTGTTACTCTTAAAAGAGATTGAGCCCAGTTTGAGTCTATTATTTGACAAGTTATGTCCAGTTATTCATTCATTGACTGTTTACAACTAATGGACTGAAGATATGCCTCTTCCTTTTTTTTATATTGTCTGTGGTGTTGTTGAGTTTGTTGTTGAGGTTTCTCTCTAACACTAAATAAATATGGCACTTTTTTCCAGAATTTAAGTTGTTGTTCTCTTATTTTTCTCAGTGTGTACATTTGGAAAGCCATGTTTGATTCACATATGCATCCAGTGGGGCATCACAATAAAATTAGGCATAATGTGTTAATTCCACAGTAGGAGATGTTTTATGTTGTTGTTACCTAACAGTTTTGATGTAAAAAGCCAGCATATATCGGTATCGGTGATATCGGTATCGGAAATTAAGAGTTGGACAATATCGGAATATCGGATATCGGTAGAAAAGCCAATATCGAGCATCCCTATTGTTTATATAACCACAATTAGATAACATGAGTGGAAGGTGGGTGTACCCTCGTGAGGTCAGGCTCATGAAGAGAGAGGAGGAAAACTGCAGCAGTCTTTGCTAAACTGCTGGTCTCATAGTGGGTCTGAGGATCTCATCTGGTACCTCATGGCAGTCAGGGTTCCTCTGGCTAGAACATGGAGGCTGTGGGCCATACAAAGAAATGCCTCCCGACACCAATACTGACCCAGCGCCAAACCACTCATGCTGGAGGACGTTGCTGCAGCAGAACGTTCTCCAGGGCTCATGATGGAGGATGTTGCTGCAGCAGAACGTTCTCCACGGCTCATGATGGAGGATGTTCCTGCAGCAGAACATTCTCCACAGCTCATGATGGAGGATTTTCCTGCAGCAGAACGTTCTCCACGGCTCATGATGGAGGATGTTCCTGCAGCAGAACGTTCTCTGGCAAATGCCAATGGCCCTGCAGGGTGTTGGGCTGTAAGAACAGCTCCCCCTTGTGGACGAGGTTCCTCATAGCACCCTGGTGAAGTGTGTTTCTGACACTTTGAGCAGAAACATCACATTAGTGTCCTGCTGGAGGTCATTCTGCAGCTCTTGCAGCTCCTCCTGGTCCTTCTTGCACAAAGGAGGAGGTAGCAGTCCTGCTGCTGGCTTGTTGCCCTCCTACCCCCCCTCCATGTCTCCTGGTGTCCTGGCCTGTCTCCTGGTATGTCCTCCATGCTCTGGACACTGTTCAGGGAGACACAGCAAACCTTCTTGCCACAGCTCATTGATGTTCCATCTTGGATGAGCTGCACAACCTGAGCATCTTGTGTTGGTTGTCGACACGCCTCCTGCTCCTCCAGGACTGAAACACTAACAACATTCTAAAGTGAGCAGAACATCAGCCAGGAACCAGGAGAACAGCATCATGGTTTGTGGTCACCAGCTGCAGAACCACTCCTTTATACGAGTTGTCTTGGTGATTGTTTGATTATCAAGGGACATTAAATTACTATTGATCTACTTTCTGCTCTGGACATAAAGCTTGGAGATGCTGGGGATTGAACCCAGGACCTCATACATGCTAAGCATGCGCTCTCCCACTGAGCTACATCCCCTGTTCTCTGCTGTAGAACAGAATTGAACTGGATTTATTTTCCAACAGAATCGGTTCATGAAAGACCAGGGGAAAAACTCCTGAGCAGCTTGTCTTCATCTTTCACTATCAAAGCTTTGATTGTGTGTCTGGTTGCTGGAGCTGCTTTTCTTAGAAGGGTGTGGTTCATTTGTCCAGGAGTTGTGTTTCCTTGAAGTGGACATTCAATGATCAGGAGAAACAAGGTACGTCCCTGAACCCAAATTTGACCCCCAAACTTGCTCACCAAATTTGTCACACTCATCCAGACATGCTCAGATGTAAAAAAACCCACACAAACATAACCCCTAAAAGTGGCCAAATGTGCTCTCTAGCGCCACCTACAATCACTAAAATGACCAATGTCCACCACAGCCATGGTGTGATCTTCCTTGGAATGTCGTCAAACCAAAACTGACTTCTTCATCTCATCAAAACTTAAATATCACACAAATATCACTCAAACTTTAATATTCGCCATCAAACAGGAAGTCTACTGAAACTAGAGGTTTGTATTTCCAGAACAAACTGCAAGTGTGAAAGCTGAAGAGGGGGAATAAAGCTGCTTTCTCCTTTGAATAAATCTCCTTTCATCTCAGCGTCTCCATGGCTCAATGGTGTCTCCAGTACTGAGATCAAAGGAGAAAAAAGGAGATCAGCATCTGATGTAGATCAAACCCACTGAGCAAGTAACGTCCATAGACGTCCAAGACATGTCCATCTGTCCACCTGTCCAGTCCCTATGGTGGACGTCTATTTGACAGCCAGAACTAGTTGAAAATAGACATTTTAAACAGGCTGTGATTGAAGGACGTCTATTTGACCGTCTAATTCAGTGTTTTTCAACCACTGTGCCGCGGCACACTGGTGTTCCGCGAGATCTAGTCAGGTGTGCCGTGGGAAAGTATCCAATTTCAAATTTTTTCTAAAAATCATTTGCACTCACAGCTGCTGTCAGCTGTGAGAGCAGTGTGTTGAAGAGTAATCATGTATAAATACTCTTCACCACTAGATGGAAGTACATACATTTGCCGGTGAAATCGGAACTTAACAGACGTCAGTGTGGTTAATCTCCAACTCCTGCTACCATCTTGTATCAAAGTACTGTGTCAGTGACAGTGATGGAGAAGTTTTTGAAAAGGAAGAATGTGAACCAGGATCTCAGCTCTTCATCCATCAGGTCCAGGTTTCACACTGAGGGAGTCACAATAAAAAAAGAAATTGAAAAATACTTTTTTCTGTATTTATTTGATTCCTGTTGATAAAACTTTGATGAGAATGACTTTATATTGTTAATAGAGGCGACAGAGTTTCACATTTTAACATTTTCTGGTGGTGGTGTGCCTCCAGAGTTTTCCAAACAAAAAAGTGTGCCTTGGCTCAAAAAAGTTTAAAAACACTGGTCTATTTAACTGTCATGTAAAATGAGTCACTTTTAAGAACTGTGACAACTGTATTCCAAAGATTCTTTAAAGTACGTCCAGCAACTATCAACCTTAATAAATCATCCATACTGGAGCCAATATGACTTGATACTATGATAACGTTGTTTGATTATGTACCAATTCATCATTAATACACTGAAAGACAGTTTTACTGCATTCAAGATGGAGTTTAGTGTTTTACTGCATTTCTAAGTATAATACAGACTGTGTATGATTGGTACCTTGCCCAATGTATGGTAACTGTGTTCAGGTTATGGGTTTAGCCATGTTTTATTAGTTACTGATGCTTTAATGATCTCTGCCATGAGCTTTCAAAGTAAAAGGATCTAGAATGAACTATGTTCTGCTCGCTATGTGAAGTACCTCTACAACTGTAGGATCATTATCAGCTCATCAACATTTTTTGGTGACGTCTCCACTGTAAAGGTTGTCTTATGCTTGACGTGTCCACGAGCTCCTCACGGCTTCCTGCAGCCAAATGACATCATTTTAGCCGCCACGCCCCTCAGTGCAGTCCTGTTCACGTGGACGTCACCGCTCCGTGTGCCTCCCAATTCTTCTGACTACACGGACGGAGACGTGAGGAAAAAAAGGTGGAGCTGAAGAGGAGGAAGACTGAAGACTTGGTTCTAAAGACACAAAAAGCATCAAGCTGCACATCCACACTGAAAACACAAGATGTGACTCATAGACGTCAATTAGCTTCAGTGTCAGACTTCAACAGAGGGAACCTTTAATTTGAAACAATAGTTGATGCTCCGCTCTCCACTGCAGGATCACCTGCTGGTGTCACAGAGAAGAAGTCTACTTCTTCTGCTCTAGTTTAATACTGCGGTGGAAGTGTGTTTGTGATGCACTGCATCGCATTGAAAGTTTCAAATGGTTTAAAAGCTGACAGTTAAATAACAGTTGAAAAGTGGGCGTGGCTTTACCTGCTGGCAGCCTGATTAGTGCAGGTGAGTCTGTTGCCGTGGAGACGGAGCTCCTCTGCTGTCACTCTGTGACAGGCTGGATGAGAACAAGGCTACAAAGCTGATACTGCAGCTCCCCAACAACTGCTTGTAGTTCGAAAACCGTGACACTTGGTTGAAAAATGTCTTCACCATCGGCGTCAGAAGAAGTTGAAGGACATGTAGTGAGCTTCCCATGTCCTCAAGACGTTCCGTCTCCCTGTGGGGACTTGGAACAAATGTCCCAACTTTTGGGATTTGGGGAGAAAATGACTGGTCAGAATACATTGGTGCGGGTGGGAGAAAATCCTGCGCTCCCTGTCAATTAAGTCCCCTGGAGGGAGAACTGTGTTTCTCTGAGACAAAAGTGTCCCCTCATGAGAAGCACAAGACCTGTAGCTACAGTTTGATGTATAATATGTTGAGAAAGACGAAGAAATGTGGCGTGGTGACGAGTTAAAGACGTTTTTTTTGTAATCCAACAGCTTCCCTCAGTCTAACCAAAGTCTCTGCACTCTAGCCTCCAATACACACCCATGTTAAACTCCTACATCGACTCAAAACTTGATGAAACTTGAAGGCTCGCAGCTTAAAATTGGTAAAAGAGAGAAAAAAGATTATGTCACTTCTGAAAAGACGACAAGAGCAGCAACGTTTTGTGAGTCACACCACGTTTCCAGCTGAAAGTTTGACCAAGCTGTCGGGGTTCAAAGTTGAAGGAGTTCACATTTTCTTCTCCATCCACTTCCATGTTAAATTGAATTTGAAAAAGTAAATATTTTAAAAAGTTGAAAAGATTTGAAAAAAGTTGAAGTTGAAAAAAAAGTTGAAAAAGTTGAACAGTTTAAAAGTTGAATGGCTGAAATCGGTTAAGATTTGAAGAAGTTATAGGTAGTTAAATGTTGAAAATGTCTCCATCCATTAACATTGTAAAAAAGTTGCACAAAAGTTGAAATATTTGAAAAAGTTGAAGAGATTTGAAAAAGTTGAAACATAGCCATTGGTCATCAGACACTGCTTTTATCTCTTTTGATCTCCATGAGGAGCCTCTCTCATCTGAATTGAATCCACAGGAGGTAATGAGACATTGATGGACTCTGCTGCTCTCTGATTATGTAACTAAACACACCTGTGAACTACAAGCTTTAAATACTGGAGTTTCAATCACAGCAGGAGGTCATAACTCAAGGGTTTTGGTCCAGAAGTATCTGCAGATGAACTTCATCCACAACTGAAGGTTAGAGTCTGCTGGAGTCAGTCCTGCAATATGCAAATTAGCCATGAGCACCAGACAGGAGGAAGCCTGACTTTGCCTACCATCCACTGCATTGGCCAGGGTTCAGGCCTGATGGTTATCAGGAGGTTGGACGTCACGAGCCGGCGTTTTAACATTTCCCCACTCTGGGAACCATGTTCAAACAAACCCGTCTTCACGCTCCTAAAACACCGCCTCATGTGGATGATAGGACAAAAACAGCTGGTTTAGGTTAACTGGTTTCATGGTGTGGACGGCCCCTGTCATCCACACCAAATCCAGAGCGTAGCTTTTCAGCATCTTCAGGAAGGAACAATGGACTACAATTTGTCTCACTCAGAAGTGAGAATCATATGGAGACACAACACTGTGTTGGCAGGCCTGGGGAGCTCAGATGGTAGAGCATCAGACTTTTAATCTGACGGTCCAGGGTTCAAGTCCCTGTTCAGGCTCTTTGTGAAGAAACTTGACAGGTGAAAAGATGCTGAGCAGGATGACTATTGCAGAATGACATCATCAGTAGGATCAAACTAAGGTGTCTCTTGATGGTCTATGTCAATGCAGAACAGTTCTCTGGAGTCTCCATCCAGAGGAGTGTTGCTTTCATGATCTCCACCCAATTGTCAAATCACTGATATCCTGAGGAGCTGCTGTCCAGTAGAGAAATACTCTGGTGGAGCTGCTGTTTATCTTCATCATATTAATGCCATCAAGTATGAAACGTTCCTGATGTTACGTAACCAGCAAACATGATAACTCTGTGTAAAGCATTAGATCTGCTTGCTCATGTGTTTTTGTTGGGTTTTTCTCTTTTCTTTGTTAAAAGCACCTTGAAATGACTGTTGGGGCTGTTTGGGCTGAAAACAGTGAGTCACATCTGGCAACCCTGTTGCTGACCGGCGTGCCATGCCTGAACAGCCTGCTGGGTGTGACTTTACGTCGTCTTCTGTGCTCTGGAGCCTAAAAACATCTGGTCTGGAACAATAGTGTGGATTGAGCGTGTTGTCTTTGTCCCCCACTTGTTCAAAGATGGAGATTCCAGTCAGACAAGTGAAGCTTCCTTCAATTGTCTCTCATGTCCTGAGTCTTGTCCTGCCAAGATGTCCTCCAATCAATGTGTCTTCTCCTTGAAGAGTGAGGAACAGCTGATTCATTCAGAGACTCATTATTGCTGTCAGTGGTTATTTTCAGTGTTTGCACTCAGTGCAGGATAGAGATCTACTCACATTGTGTTTTTGTTCATGAAAAGTCAGGTTCCACTGAGATTTGAACTCAGATCACTGGATTCAGAGTCCAGAGTGCTAACCATTACACCATGGAGCCACTGGGGGGCGATCAGGAACATCTCATAAACCAGGGAGTGAAGAATTGCTCATATTGTTTGTTCATGTCTCATGTGACACAGTGTGATATACTGTATGTTTTGAGGTTTTCAGGAAAACTGGAGCACCTGGAGAAAACCCAGGCGAACAAGGAGAACATACAAACTCCAAGCTGGTCCTGACTTGAAGTGTGGAAATGATCCAGTCCTTTAGCTTGTGAACATGTCGGCTCGTTGGTCTAGGAGTATGATTCTCGCTTAGGGTGCGAGAGGTCCCGGGTTCAATTCCCAGACGAGCCCTTTGGTCATCAATCATGATCGTTTGTATTAAATTTCCAAAGAGGCTTTGACAGTGTTTGTGAGAATCCTCCTCCCAGACCAACCAGTGACATCTTCAAGATGTACTACAGTACAACATAGTAATACAGGGGGATCAAGGCCTCCATCACCAGCTCTGACTGGCTCAGGCCATCCCAGCACAGCAGGGTGCAGGAACATGATCACAGGTATGAAAAGCAGCAAAGTGAAAGAACAAACCCTCTTCAAGACAGTTTCTGATCAGTCCAGATCCAGAGCTGCACATGGGGGACCCAGAGAGCCACGTGGTCACACATGTGGACCAGGCTGGACCTTTCTAACCTCGCTGGACCAGCAGAAAATCCCTGGAGTTACTCTTTCTTTCCTTTTCTTTTGTTTCCTCTTCAACAGGACGCATCACTGCAGATGTTCACCTCATCTTGCTGCAACCCAACTTGGTTCTCATCCAGCCTGCAGCTCACCAGGACTCCCAACCTGAGGCTGACTTCTGCAGCTGAGAGCAAAGCCTCTGGACTTCAGAACGCTGTACAACCCCCCCCCCCTCTCGGGAAGAACGATCTTCTTTACACACATGACGGCACCCCCCTTCCCCCCCCCTCATGACCCTGTTAGTGGTCGACCTCATCATGGAGGATCTTCCTTCTCCCACAGTGAAGCAACATAATAATGCTGGGATGAAGGTGATCACAACACTGTGACTCCTGTCTACAGGTGAGCTGCAGTAAAACACTGTGACTCCTGTCTACAGGTGAGCTGCAGTAAAACACTGTGACTCCTGTCTACAGTTGAGCTGCAGTAAAACACTGTGACTCCTGTCTACAGGTGAGCTGCAGTACAACACTGTGACTCCTGTCTACAGGTGAGCTGCAGTAAAACACTGTGACTCCTGTCTACAGGTGAGCTGCAATAAAACACTGTGACTCCTGTCTACAGGTGAGCTGCAGTAAAACACTGTGACTCCTGTCTACAGGTGAACTGCAGTAAAACACTGTGACTCCTGTCTACAGGTGAGCTGCAGTAAAACACTGTGACTCCTGTCTACAGGTGAGCTGCAGTAAAACACTGTGACTCCTGTCTACAGGTGAGCTGCAGTAAAACACTGTGACTCCTGTCTACAGGTGAGCTGCAGTAAAACACTGTGACTCCTGTCTACAGGTGAGCTGCAGTAAAACACTGTGACTCCTGTCTACAGGTGAGCTGCAGTAAAACACTGTGACACCTGTCTACAGGTGAGCTGCAGTAAAACACTGACTCCTGTCTACAGGTGAGCTACAGTAAAACACTGTGACTCCTGTCTACAGGTGAGCTGCAGTAAAACACTGACTCCTGTCTACAGGTGAGCTACAGTAAAACACTGTGACTCCTGTCTACAGGTGAGCTGCAGTAAAACACTGACTCCTGTCTACAGGTGAGCTACAGTAAAACACTGTGACTCCTGTCTACAGGTGAGCTGCAGTACAACACTGTGACTCCTGTCTACAGGTGAGCTGCAGTAAAACACTGTGACTCCTGTCTACAGGTGAGCTGCAGTAAAACACTGTGACTCCTGTCTACAGGTGAGCTGCAGTAAAACACTGTGACTCCTGTCTACAGGTGAGCTGCAGTAAAACACTGTGACTCCTGTCTACAGGTGAGCTGCAGTAAAACACTGTGACTCCTGCCTACAGGTGAGCTGCAGTAAAACACTGTGACTCCTGTCTACAGGTGAGCTGCAGTACAACACTGTGACTCCTGTCTACAGGTGAGCTGCAGTAAAACACTGTGACTCCTGTCTACAGGTGAGCTGCAGTAAAACACTGTGACTCCTGTCTACAGGTGAGCTGCAGTAAAACACTGTGACTCCTGTCTACAGGTGAGCTGCAGTACAACACTGTGACTCCTGTCTACAGGTGAGCTGCAGTAAAACACTGTGACTCCTGTCTGAATTTTAATTGTACAGTAAACATTATACAAAGCATAATTGTGTGTAAATAAAAGTGTATTATTGTACTAGAGTGTGCTCTTATCTTTATGTGTGGTCTAAATTGTAATATGTTTGTATTTAATCAAAGCACTTCACTGCACATTAGTGTATACGTGTGTGTGTGTGTGTGAGGAATAAAATACTTGACTGAGACTTGACTCATGGTTTTATTTTGAATTGCACATTTTTTGCACAGATACATTTCTCTTCATTGTAAAAACTCACCTATCAACAGTAGTATACACCGCTGTGTGGCTATAAATAGCACCGGACGTCGTGAGGACATGAGAAGCTCACTACACGTCCTTCAACTTCTTCTGACGCCGACGGTGAAGACATTTTTCAACCAAGTGTCACGGTTTTCCAACTACAAGCAGTTGTTGGGGAGCTGCGTATCAGCTTTGTAGCCCTGTTCTCATCCAGCCTGTCACAGAGTGACAGCAGAGGAGCTCCGTCTCCACGGCAACAGACTCACCTGCACCAATCAGGCTGCCAGCAGGCAAAGCCACGCCCACTTTTCAACTGTTCTTTAACTGTCAGCTTTTAAACTGTGAAACTTTCAACGTTTTTAACTTGGAACTTTTCTAAAGCTTTTTCAACTGTTTCAACTTTTTCAACTTTTTTCAAATTTATTTCAAACCTTGACCTTTAAACGTTTTGAAAATGTTTAACTTTTTGAAACTTTTTCAACTTTTTTCAATTTTTTTTCAACTTTCTGTTTTAAACTTTGTTTTAAACCTTGACCTTTAAACATTTTTCAAACTTGTACGTTCTTTAAATCTTTTTACACTGTTTCAACTTCATCTCTTCATGCTTCATCAGTCTTCATCTCCTCTTCATCCTCTTATTCATCTCTCTTCTTCACCCTTCTCTTCATCTGTGCTCTTCACCCTCTTCTTCATCTCCTCTTCAGACTTTTTAAACTGCCAGTCTTTAAACTCTTTCCTAAACTCTCACTCCAGACCAGAGACGGGCCGGCAGGACAAAGCATTACAGTTTACCTGCAGCATTCACACTATCATGCATTTGCCGCGGGAAATGCAGATTCTCTAGTCTCTGGATTGAGTTGCTGCTTGTAGTCAAATGTGTTCACATGACCCTGTTGACCTCCAGCAGAGTTTCCAGCAGTGGACACTCCTGGCCCTAGAAAAGGAAAAGAAAAACTTAGGAGGGACTTTTTGGACGTACATTGAGCCTTTGAATAAAGGTTTGAAAGAACTGAAAAATATCCACCATCATAACATGTAGACGAAAGTCTCTCCTCTGTGATGGCCGGGAATCGAACCGGGTCAACTGCTTGGAAGGCAGCTATGCTCTCCACTATACCACCATCACTACTTTGAGAAGCTTCACCTGTCAAAGATCATAAACACACCATTCAGCTCCTCATATGCTGGAAACTGTGTTGAGGGATTTCTAAAACACTTCTGTGTTTCTGCCCAGTTTTGAACAGGGGACCTTTTGCGTGTGAAGCAACCGTGATAACCACTACACTACAGAAACTCTGCTAGAGGCAACAGGGTCGTGTGAAGTCCTGCAGCAACTCAATCCAGAGATCAAAGGTTTTGGGAAACTAGAAAGTTCCTGAACCAGACTCTGCTGGTAGAAGTTTGTTTGTAGAGGCAGACACACTATTTAATCTGGAACGTTCTTATTTTAACCCTCTGGGGCCGACGGACGCTCTGGAGCGTCAAAATCACATGACCGTTTGAAAAGGCAGTAGCGTCACAGCACAGCGTCATCTGGTCCAGTGTTTCAATCCGTGTCGAAAGTGCAGATATAAAACTACAAGCTGGTTTTTAAATGATGTTGATCGCCCAAATAAAAGCGGAGATATGAGTGAGTGTGTGGTGAGTGTGTAGTTAGTGTGTAGTGAGTGTGTAGTTAGTGTGTAGTAAGTGTGTAGTGAGTGTGTAGTTAGTGTGTAGTTAGTGTGTAGTGAGTGTGTAGTTAGTGTGTAGTGAGTGTGTAGTTAGTGTGTAGTGAGTGTGTAGTTAGTGTGTAGTGAGTGTGTAGTGAGTGTGTAGTTAGTGTGTAGTTAGTGTGTAGTGAGTGTGTAGTGAGTGTGTAGTTAGTGTGTAGTTAGTGTGTAGTGAGTGTGTAGTTAGTGTGTAGTGAGTGTGTAGTTAGTGTGTAGTTAGTGTGTAGTGAGTGTGTAGTTAGTGTGTAGTGAGTGTGTAGTGAGTGTGTAGTTAGTGTGTAGTTATTGTGTAGTGTGTGTGTAGTTAGTGTGTAGTGAGTGTGTAGTGAGTGTGTAGTTAGTGTGTAGTGAGTGTGTAGTGAGTGTGTAGTTAGTGTGTAGTGAGTGTGTAGTGAGTGTGTAGTTAGTGTGTAGTTAGTGTGTAGTGAGTGTGTAGTTAGTGTGTAGTGAGTGTGTAGTGAGTGTGTAGTTAGTGTGTAGTTAGTGTGTAGTGAGTGTGTAGTTAGTGTGTAGTGAGTGTGTAGTGAGTGTGTAGTGAGTGTGTAGTTAGTGTGTAGTGAGTGTGTAGTGAGTGTGTAGTGAGTGTGTAGTTAGTGTGTAGTTAGTGTGTAGTGAGTGTGTAGTGAGTGTGTAGTGAGTATGTAGTTAGTGTGTAGTGAGTGTGTAGTGAGTGTGTAGTTAGTGTGTAGTTAGTGTGTAGTGAGTGTGTAGTGAGTGTGTAGTTAGTGTGTAGTGAGTGTGTAGTGAGTGTGTAGTGAGTGTGTAGTGAGTGTGTAGTTAGTGTGTAGTGAGTGTGTAGTGAGTGTGTAGTTTGTGTGTAGTGAGTGTGTAGTTAGGTGTGTAGGTGTAGTGAGTGTGTAGTGGGTGTAGTGAGTGTGTAGTTAGTGTGTAGTTAGTGTGTAGTGAGTGTGTGAGTGTGTAGTGAGTGTGTAGTGAGTGTGTAGTTAGTGTGTAGTGAGTGTGTAGTGAGTGTGTAGTTAGTGTGTAGTTAGTGTGTAGTGAGTGTGTAGTTAGTGTGTGTAGTTAGTGTGTAGTGAGTGTGTAGTTAGTGTGTAGTGAGTGTGTAGTGAGTGTGTAGTGAGTGTGTAGTTAGTGTGTAGTGAGTGTGTAGTGAGTGTGTAGTGAGTGTGTAGTGAGTGTGTAGTTAGTGTGTAGTGAGTGTGTAGTTAGTGTGTAGTTAGTGTGTAGTGAGTGTGTAGTGAGTGTGTAGTAGTGTGTAGTTAGTGTGTAGTTAGTGTGTAGTGAGTGTGTAGTTAGTGTGTAGTGAGTGTGTAGTGAGTGTGTAGTGAGTGTGTAGTTAGTGTGTAGTGAGTGTGTAGTGAGTGTGTAGTTAGTGTGTAGTGAGTGTGTAGTGAGTGTGTAGTGAGTGTGTAGTTAGTGTGTAGTGAGTGTGTAGTTAGTGTGTAGTGAGTGTGTAGTGAGTGTGTAGTGAGTGTGTAGTTAGTGTGTAGTGAGTGTGTAGTGAGTGTGTAGTGAGTGTGTAGTTAGTGTGTAGTGAGTGTGTAGTGAGTGTGTAGTGAGTGTGTAGTTAGTGTGTAGTGAGTGTGTAGTGAGTGTGTAGTTAGTGTGTAGTTAGTGTGTAGTGAGTGTGTAGTGAGTGTGTAGTTAGTGTGTAGTGAGTGTGTAGTGAGTGTGTAGTGAGTGTGTAGTGAGTGTGTAGTTAGTGTGTAGTGAGTGTGTAGTGAGTGTGTAGTTAGTGTGTAGTGAGTGTGTAGTGAGTGTGTAGTTGTTGAGTGTGTAGTGAGTGTGTAGTGAGTGTGTAGTAGTGTGTAGTAGTGTGTAGTGAGTGTGTAGTGAGTGTGTAGTAGTGTGTAGTTAGTGTGTAGTGAGTGTGTAGTTAGTGTGTAGTGAGTGTGTAGTGAGTGTGTAGTTAGTGTGTAGTTAGTGTGTAGTGAGTGTGTAGTGAGTGTGTAGTGAGTGTGTAGTGAGTGTGTAGTTAGTGTGTAGTTAGTGTGTAGTTAGTGTGTAGTGAGTGTGTAGTTAGTGTGTAGTGAGTGTGTAGTGAGTGTGTAGTGAGTGTGTAGTTAGTGTGTGTGTAGTTAGTGGTAGTGAGTGTGTAGTGAGTGTGTAGTGAGTGTGTAGTTAGTGTGTAGTGAGTGTGTAGTTAGTGTGTAGTGAGTGTGTAGTGAGTGTGTAGTGAGTGTGTAGTTAGTGTGTAGTGAGTGTAGTAGTGAGTGTGTAGTTAGTGTGTAGTTAGTGTGTAGTGAGTGTGTAGTGAGTGTGTAGTGAGTGTGTAGTTAGTGTGTAGTTAGTGTGTAGTGAGTGTGTAGTTAGTGTGTGTGTAGTTAGTGTGTAGTGAGTGTGTAGTGAGTGTGTAGTGAGTGTGTAGTTAGTGTGTAGTTAGTGTGTAGTGAGTGTGTAGTGAGTGTGTAGTGAGTGTGTAGTGAGTGTGTAGTGAGTGTGTAGTTAGTGTGTAGTGAGTGTGTAGTGAGTGTGTAGTGAGTGTGTAGTTAGTGTGTAGTGAGTGTGTAGTGAGTGTGTAGTGAGTGTGTAGTGAGTGTGTAGTTAGTGTGTAGTTAGTGTGTAGTGAGTGTGTAGTGAGTGTGTAGTGAGTGTGTAGTTAGTGTGTAGTGAGTGTGTAGTGAGTGTGTAGTTAGTGTGTAGTTAGTGTGTAGTGAGTGTGTAGTTAGTGTGTAGTGAGTGTGTAGTGAGTGTGTAGTGAGTGTGTAGTTAGTGTGTAGTGAGTGTGTAGTGAGTGTGTAGTTAGTGTGTAGTTAGTGTGTAGTGAGTGTGTAGTGAGTGTGTGTGTAGTTAGTGTGTAGTGAGTGTGTAGTTAGTGTGTAGTGAGTGTGTAGTTAGTGTGTAGTGAGTGTGTAGTGAGTGTGTAGTGAGTGTGTAGTGAGTGTGTAGTGAGTGTGTAGTGAGTGTGTAGTGAGTGTGTAGTTAGTGTGTAGTTAGTGTGTAGTGAGTGTGTAGTGAGTGTGTAGTGAGTGTGTAGTTAGTGTGTGTGTAGTTAGTGTGTAGTGAGTGTGTAGTGAGTGTGTAGTTAGTGTGTAGTTAGTGTGTAGTGAGTGTGTAGTTAGTGTGTAGTGAGTGTGTAGTGAGTGTGTAGTGAGTGTGTAGTGAGTGTGTAGTGAGTGTGTAGTTAGTGTGTAGTTAGTGTGTAGTGAGTGTGTAGTGAGTGTGTAGTGAGTGTGTAGTTAGTGTGTAGTGAGTGTGTAGTTAGTGTGTAGTTAGTGTGTAGTGAGTGTGTAGTGAGTGTGTAGTGAGTGTGTAGTGAGTGTGTAGTTAGTGTGTAGTGAGTGTGTAGTGAGTGTGTAGTTAGTGTGTAGTTAGTGTGTAGTGAGTGTGTAGTTAGTGTGTGTGTAGTTAGTGTGTAGTGAGTGTGTAGTTAGTGTGTAGTGAGTGTGTAGTGAGTGTGTAGTGAGTGTGTAGTGAGTGTGTAGTGAGTGTGTAGTTAGTGTGTAGTTAGTGTGTAGTGAGTGTGTAGTGAGTGTGTAGTGAGTGTGTAGTGAGTGTGTAGTTAGTGTGTAGTTAGTGTGTAGTTAGTGTGTAGTTAGTGTGTAGTTAGTGTGTAGTGAGTGTGTAGTTAGTGTGTAGTGAGTGTGTAGTGAGTGTGTAGTGAGTGTG